>NC_143513.1:4973940-5281933 GCF_031878675.1 Megascapheus bottae | reverse complement strand
TAAAAACCTTTCCACAGCAAGGAAAAATTGAAACAGTGTATATCGACCAAACCAGCATTACAGAAAGTTCTCAAAGATGTCCTGCACATTGAAAATCAGCACAAATATGATACCAACAGAGAAATGGCACCTGGTGACTACAGTGAGAACTGACAAGTCACAGGCCCTCATGAAATAGAAATAAGGCAGGAACTAAGAACCATTTTTCAATCCTAACCCTCTGCAATTAAACGACATAGACTCATTAGTTAGATCAAAAAACAAGACCCATCTTTCTGCTGTCTTTAAGAGACACATCTAACCCTAAAAGACAAGCATATGCTGAGAGTGAGAGGCTGGCATAAAATTTATCAAGCAAACGGCCACCATAAACAGGCTGGAGTTTCCATCCTTAGTAACTAAAATTCCCTGAGGTGCAAAGAAAGTTATTACATATTACTAAAGGGATTTCTCCTCCAAGAGGCTATAACCATCTTAAATATTTAAACACCTAATGGCGGAGCATCCAACTTCATCAAACAAACTTTACTCACACTAAAAATGCGCATAGATCCAAACACAATTGCTGGTGACTTTAGCACACCACTGTCACCTCTGTATAGATCAAGAAGGCAAAAAAAAAATCAGCAGAGAAACATCAGGATTGAACAATTGCACAGAACAACTAGACCTAACACACATCTGCAGATTATTCCATCCAGCAACACCAGAATATACATTTTTTTAGTAGCACATGGAACATTTTCTAAAATAGATCACATTTTAGGGCATAAAGCAAATCTGTGCAAATGCAGAAACACTGAGATTATTCCCTACATTCTCTCACACCACAACAGCATAAAACCAATCTCCACCAAAGAAAACCCTGTAACTCATGGAGATTGAACTGTTGGTCATTGAAGAGATCAGAGCAGAAATTCAACAGTTTATGTTATTTAACAAAAAGAAGCACACACAAAAAAACAGCTCCTTTGGAACACAGCAAAGGCAGTACTCAGAGGAAAATTTATAGCTCTGAGTGCCTACATTAACAAGTTGGACAACTCTCAAATCAAGGCTTGAGAAGTAGTATAACCACTACCTGACTGTAACCCCTCTATACATTATCACGGCAATAAAACACAGACAAAAAAGAATAGAGCAAAGTTCCAACAAAGGAGAAATCATATTCCTTTTCAGGTCATGGATTTTCCCCTAGTTTGAGCCATATCAACTACTATATTCAGAGTCTATGATAAAGATCTAAACCTTTGAGTTTTCTCAACTTATTTTCCACATGTATATTCAGAGCTGCAAAAAGGTATATTATTTGAGGATTCTACAGCTGCCTTTTCAGAGAGGATATATATCATGTGACAATCCAAATGCAATAACTAATGTATGTAATGCTATGTTACAAAAGCATTTCTTAGGTGCACATAGTGATTGCTTGCATAACTACAGATGCAAATTAATTTGCAAAATGTTAACTTGCCTACATGTTTATGCATAAATGGAAAGTATTCATGTATTCACTCTACACTGCTTTTATGGTAGAACTGCTGATATACTGACATGACAAAGATTATTTTCTGAAAGTAAGTTCTGACAATTGAACATCGGTAGCTCGAAACTCATTATGCTTTCACATTTTCTCTCATCTCCTTATTCACAGCACTATAACTACAACAGTGGATTTCCATTTCAGACCTTGGAGGTGGTGTTCCAGAGCAACATTTTCTACTTCCTTGATCTATGGAATACAAGGTCCAGATAAGTGTGATTTAAACTCCAAAATCATTTTGTACAATAATTAGATAGCTAGATAAGTATTTTTCAGACATTTACTGAAACCATTACAAAGACATTGCTAATAATTCAATAATACATGAATATAAAACTTCAATAAGGAATTCATCAACAGAATATTAATTCTGAAAACCTACAGAATGGGAGAAAATATTTGCAAATGATTCATTCAAGAAGATATTGATATCCATGGTATATAAATCATTCAAAAAATATCAATTATTTTTAACTCAAATAATACAATTAAGAAGTAGATCAACAATAGCCAACTTATGACTAGTTAAAATGATGCTAATAAAAATGAATTCCAAAAGGGCTGGGAGTTTGGCCTAGTAGTAGAGTGCTTGCCTAGCATGCATGAAGACCAGGGTTCAATTCCTCGCTACCACATACACAGAAAAAAGCCAGAAGTGGTGCAGTGGCTCAAGTAGTAGAGCTCTAGCCTTGAGAAAGTGAAAGGACAGTGCTCAGGCCCTGAGCTCAAACCCAGGACTGGCAAATAAAAAAAAAGAAATGAACTCCAAGATATGGAAACAAGAGGTTTTTTTAAAATGTAGTCTGTGAAGTCATTTCTTTTTTCTTTTGTTTCCTTTTTCTTTGGTTTATTTCCTGTTATCACTTTTTATTTTGGTGCCCCATGCCTTTATCTGATTTGGGGAAGGGAAGGAGAATAACAAAATGGCTAAAAGGATAAAGGATAAAGGGAGAACCACGGCAAGAGTGATACTCACAAGACACTAAATTGGAAATGAACTTTACAACTTACAGGGAAACAGAGAAAGGGAAAGTGGGAGAGAATGAGGAAGAGGGTAAAACAATTTGACAAGAAATGTGCTCTCATTGCCTTACTTTATGTATCTGTAACCCCTCTGCACATCATCTTTACAATAAAAATAAAATAAAATAAAAAGAAGTAAATCAAATAGCCAGGCACCAGTGGCTTATGACTATAACCCCACCTACTTGGGAATCTGAGATTAGGAGGAACACAGTTCAAGGTCAGCCTGGGCATACATGCAAGAATTTTTCTTAATCTTGGCACAAATGACACATGCTAGTCATTTCAGGCCAACTTGAACAAAAGTACATTTAAAAACTCTCTCTGAAAGGAAGAAGGCATGCACCTGTCATCCACTCATGGCAGATCATCTGAAATAGGTGTATTGTGGTCCAGGCAGAAGCCTGAGGAAAAAGGAAGACCTTATCTTAAGAATAACCAAGACCTGGCCAGGAGTTTGGCCTAATGGTTAAAGTGTTTGCTTAGCATGCATGAAGACCCGGGTTCGATTCCTTGGTACCACATACATAGAAAAAAGCCGGAAGTGGTGCTGAGCTCTAGCCTTGAGAAAGTCCAAGGGCAGTGCTCAGGCCCTGAGCTCAAGCCCAGGACTGGCAAAAAAAAAGAAAAAAGAATAACCAAGACCTAAGCCGGGAATTTAGCCTAGTGGTAGAGTGCTTGCCTAGCATGCACAAAGACCTGCGTTCAATTCCTCGGTACCACATACGTAGAAAAAAAGCCAGAAATGGTGCTATGGGGCTCAAGTGGTAGAGGTCTAGCCTTGAGAAAGCCCAGGGACAGTGCTCAGACCCTGAGTTCAAGGCTAAGGACTGGCAAAAAAATAAAAAAAAAAATAACCAGGGCCATTGACTAGGAGATAGAATGCTTGCCTAGCAAGCATAAGCCAATTCTGATTCAGATCCCAGTATAGAAAAAAACAAAGGACCAAATAACAAGACACTTCTGAAAAGATGACATAAGTAGTCAATTAACGGATGGGAAATATTATCAGTCTAATTGAGAATTAGGTATGAATTAAAACTGCAATTAGATAACATTTCACCCTAATTTTAAAAAATGAAACCATAAAAATGCTTTAAAGAATGCAGGGAAAGAAAATGTGAATGTATATACATGTCAAAATACATATAATATATATACTATTCATACATATACATGAATGGGAGCATTATTCGGCTAAGGAAAAGAATGAAATCCTGTCATTTGTAGCAGAATGGATACAAAGTAGAGAGCGCTGTGCCCACAAAAGTAAGCCAAAATAGACAGACAAATATGACATATTCTCACTCATTTGTAGAAACTAATAATTCAGTCTCACAGAAGACTGGGATGGAATATTGGTCACTATATATGAGGATGAGCAGAAAGGAGGCACCAAAACTCCGAGAAAATGGGGTGGGTCTGATTTTTATGTAGCCCAGTAGAAAAGAAAGACTACCAAATTCCCCACATAAAAACGATCTCTTTCCAAATTGTTCTGTAAATCACTGGATGCCAGTCAGCACTTCTACGCCTCTATATATTCACTCTACCTTGGTCATTATCACACATGTGCTGTGGGCAGTCTGATAGGGGTGAATGGCTTCTCCTGGTTATTTGAAGTTCTATTTCCCACAAATGGAGACATTTCGTATCTTGTCTTATAGACTATTTGTTGTTGGTGGTTCTTTTTATTATTTTGTTTTATACATTCTCTTATTTTTATAAAGTTGATTCCAAAAGAGAGAGAGCAAAAAAAGGATACTCTTAGGAGAGGAATAGAAAGGTACAATGCCTATGTGCATCTGATCCTACAAAATAATATTTATTTAAATGAGCTCCAGGAAATGATAGCCAGAATTTTTTTCTTTTTTGTAGTTTTTGTTTTCTTTCCTTTTTGTTCTGCTTGCTTGTTTATATGTCTTGGAGATGGGGAGGGACAGATGGTGAACATGCAGCAGTGGTACTCACTGGACACTATGTGGAAAATGAACTCTACAACTTGTGGGTGGGGATGGGAGGAAAAAATTGGAAGAGAGTGAAGGAAGGACTGACACTACCCACAACACAAATGCACTCTTTACATGATTCATTGGTAATTTTGTATATTACAAAAACAAATCCTCTATCAGTTTTATACCTTTCAAATTTCTTCTCATAGATAATAAATAGCTTGTCTTTAATTTTCTTTGTTTTCATATAAAATCATGTGTGTGTGTGTGTGTGTGTGTGTGTGTGTGTGTGTGTGTGTGTGTGTGTCGTGGGGATTGAAATCAGGGACTGTGTGCTGTACCTGAGCTTTTTTGGTCAAAGCTAGTATACTACCAGTTTGAGCCACAGTGCCATTTCTGGTTTTCTGGAAGTTACCTGGAGGTAAGGACCTCCTAGACTTTGCTGGCCTGGCTGACTTTAAACTACAATTCTCAGATCTCAACTACCTGAGTAGTCAGGATACAGGTGTATGCCACCAGTACCCAAGCATATAGAAACTTTTTTCTATCTATCTGGTAATACTGGTGTTTAAACCGTGCTTGCTAGGCTGTCACTCTACCATGTAAACCATATCTCTATTCCAGCTTTTGGCATTTTACTCTGGAGATGAAGTCTCATAAACAAAAAGTACATGGGCAGAAAATGCCCAGGACTGGCCTTAAAACATGACCCTCCAAATCTCAGTCTCCTGAGTAGCTAGAATTATATGCACAAAGTGTCCAACTAGAACCCTTTTATTCTAACTTACACAAAAATAATTGTTAATTGTTTTTCTTTAAGATTGCTGCTTTTGGGGTTGTTTTAAGGAACAGTGCCTAATTCAAGCGTTTGTTATAAGGAATTGGATGAATGCGTTCACACAATACATATTACTAATAGGTATTATGTAAGTATTAAATAAAGAAAACTGAATAGTTGTGGGAAGCAAGCTACTGTTAAATGGGGAAAGAGACTGGAATAGAAGCTTAGGAAACAAAATTTGGTGCAAGCCTGGTACTGGCCCTTTAGACAAACTGAATAAACTCAAATCAAATCAATGAGACTCCCTAGATGTAGGCTGCAGTTGACAATTCAGTAACTATAAACAGGCCTGTGGTACTTCTATAACTCACAGAGAAACAGCTGGAAATTGTCAGGTGCCATTTCTACCATAAACATCATCACAGATTTAATATTTCCAGTGGTTTCCTCAGATAGTATTTCTCTGAGGAATTTATCTCTACATATTATAAGTTATGGCTAACGTTATCTTTCTTTCTCCTAGCATTTGTTAGTTCTCTCTAATGTCTGCATCTTGATTTACAGAAAGCACAAATCTGGTGGCACAGAAGACACTCCAGGAAATATGGTCCTACATCTCATTTATAATGGTCACTCGGGACTTCCCACACAACTTGCTCTCAAAGACAGAGACCTGAGTATGGACGCAATATGCCTGAAGACACACACTAATCATTAGCACATTCACAATTCTGGTTCATAAAATTTATCATTTAGAGTGCAGAAATAACTTACTTTGTACAGATTCTGAGTGAACTCTGATTCATTCATTATAATGCTGTGGCCTAAACTGAATTATGGTCTCTATCTATAAAGGAGAAATTTGCCCTGATTACCAAGGCCCTGGGATATCAGACACCAGTGACTGCGCATGCTAAAAAAGAAATACTAGGTCTTTTCACAGAGATTCCTTTATGAAGAGTAAAGCAACATCAAATCATTGCAGAAAATTATTTCATCATTCACAGGAACCCAGTAGAAATAAAGTCAACTGTAACTGTATCACACAGAAATTATTTCAGTTTATTTCTTTCTCAGCATTTTTACATGCCCAAATATATTTTTAAAATTAAAAAGACATCACAATGCTATTGATCATTTTAAATTTACCAAACCTACATCCATATCAAGAAGTGTTACCTATTATTTCATAGTAATGATCAGAGAGTTTCTATTTTTTTCATTTATTTTTATTGTAATTAATAGAAGGGTTACATTATATTCGCCAGATAAAAGATGCATTAATTCACATACATTGATACCCTTTCTCATGTCTTGGTCCCCATTTCGTTCCCTCCCACCCCCACCCCTCATCTTGTTTTCCCCCCTTCCCTATCCAATTTCAAATAACCAAATTCAAATATATCCAGTATATCAGATAACAAAGTGAGATACTGTAACAATATGAGATAACCAAAAGACAGCAAAAGAGATGAGAGATAACATAGTGCATTAAGGACAACAATCACTCATTATATGGCTTTTGTTTCTATGTCCTAGAGGTCCTTTCATTTAGCGTCATACTATATGGCCTTATGTATCTAGGTTTTGCTCTATTGCAAATCAGAGTTTCTATTATAGTGATCTACCATAAGTGGTTTTACACAAACGCTTGTTCTTAGATATATCTGCTTTATCTTACTTAATGTTTCTGAATAATTCTTCAATAAATATTCTTATGGCTAACTCTCTACACATGCCCTTTTTTTACCTAGAATTCATTCCTAGCCATGGAAATAAAGTTAGATATAACTTAATCACACAGCATATTGCTTAAGAGTTGATTTTTTTTGTTTTGCTCCCTTTTTTCCTGGCATAAAGGCTGGAACTAACAGCTCCATACTCACACTTGGCCTGCCTGCTTAGCTGGCTTGTTACCATTTGAGCCATGCTTCCATAAGCATGGCTGGTTATTTTGGAGAGGGGAGTCTAAATAACTTTTCTGCTTAGACTAGCTTCAAACCACAAGCCTCCATATCTCAACCTCCTGATTAGATAGGATTATAGGTATAAACCACAGGTGGCTAGCTACAGTTTAATATTCTATATCAGTTTTTTATTTGTAACTTAATTTTTATGTACACCAGGTACAGATTTTTAACAATAATTCTGGTTCTCAAATATTTGGTGATGCCCAAAATTAGAATATTCAATACTCTTTCATTTTCTTTATCATATATATATATATATATTAATCTAAGAACATCTAATTCTGCCAACACCAGTTATGATTTTTAGCTATTTTTATAATGATTTCTCAGTTCCATCCCTAATGGTTGTACCATCTTGATATTTATATGATCAGAAATTATGGCCACTTCATATTATACTTATTTAGGTGTGCGTGTCTGTGAGAGGGAGGGAGGGAGGGAGGAAGGGAGGGAGGGAGGGAGGGAGGGAGGGAGGGAGGGAGGGAGAGAGAGAGAGAGAGAGAGAGAGAGAGAGAGAGAGAGAGAGAGAGAATATAAATCTATCCATTCAGTTTGATTGAATGAAACCATGTATTTAATGGTATCCAAATCAAATGCTTTTAATAACCACAAAACATTAAGTACTCCAAATGACAAAATAGGAATAAAAATCCTTAGTATACTTTGGAATATGTAACTGATTAATATATGAGCAATTCAAAGTAATGATATAGCCAAGATAGAGAACATGCTGTATACCATATGCATATAAAACAAATTCAAGTTAATCTGAAAACAAACTCAAAATTGCATGCACAGAAATCTAATTGTACATAATACATTTTAAAAAGTCCCCAACCAATTTGGATAGATATAAATAGGAGTAAGTGTTCATAATATTCTTTGGTCTTTAATGTAGCAGATGATTAAAGTGGTCCTGCAGCTTATGTGGGAGGGGGATCTCTACTGGCCATAAGCTCTGTAGAGCATGACACAATTTGCACTGGTTCCCTGTCATAATCTTACTCAGGCAGAGGTTTAACGATTGTTAGCTGATATTTTTCTAAGATAGACCAGGCTAGTTTTAAGCCTCTCCATAGATTACAAGTTTACTACACAGAATTAGCTTGTGATCGAAATGATCTTTAGGACCCTAAAGCTCGGGGAGATTGGCTAAGGTCATACAGTTAGCTAGAAAAAGAATAAGAACCAAAGTCATATGAACTCTAAAATCCAGGTGCTTGTCACCCTGACCTTCCTTCCACCTCACTAAGAGAGGAACAGAAGGTGGCCAAATGCAACCATGCATGAATGGATCAATCAATCCATCAATCAACAGATAGAATTTGCCTCTACTCTCCAGAACTTAGAGAAGGGAGCTGACATACTTAGTACCTCTTTGTTTGGCTACAGTGCTAGTGCTTTGCCTGTCATCTCACGAAATCATAGAAACAACCCTTTATGCGTGTACCTCAGTCACCCATAGAAGGAGAAGAAGAAGAAGAGGAGGAAGAGGAGGAGGAGAGGGGGGAAACTAGAGATTGCTGATTTTTTGTTGATTCTTGGAAAAGTCATTCAGAGACTCATAAAATGGTACTGGATGCAATGGGAGCTCAATACATATTTGTTGCATGAACAACTTAAATGCCTTTTCTGGCATAGAAGGTGGAATATAGCTAAATTAATAGAATTAATAGCTAAAATGGCGTTCTTCAAGACAAATATTACTAAGCCAACCTCATTTGTTTTTTGTTTGAGTTCTAAACAAATAAAAGAGGGAAATCCTAGAGGCTTATTCCTCGATTTTGCCAAACCCAATAACAAGGTTATTCAAAATATCCTGTGGATAAGAGAGAAATATACTCTGCATGATGACACATCATGTGAATACTCCAGCAGTCAAATGCATACACCTAGAGGATTCAATTTTTTCCTTGTAACCAAATCCTCAGTAGGTCTGGATACTGCCATGTAAGTCAGATTTATGAATAATAACAAGTGAAAGAGAGTAGTCAGGTGGATGTCAATAGAATTGATAGTGCTTTAACCAGAACGAACTAAATATATATTTAAATCCAAAAATACACAAGGAAAAATAAGACTTAATAATGACCAGAGATTTTTTTTAAAAGGTTGTTTTTATGGTTAAGACTATGTAGGTCAACAAACCACATAGCTGCCAGTCAAGAGCAAAAACCTAAACATTCCTCAATGTAATAAAGGCTGTGTATGAGAAACCTACTGCTAGTATTACACTTAATGGTGAAAATCTAAAGCCATTCCCTCTAAAATCAGGAATGAGACAAGGATGCCCACTCTCTCCACTACTCTTTAACATAGTACTAGAATTCCTAGCCAGTGCAATATGGCAAGAAGCAAGCATAAAGGGGATCCAAGTAGGGAAAGAGGAAATAAAACTATCCCTCTTTGCAGATGACATGATCCTGTATTTAAAGAATCCTATAGACTCTACTCCCAAGCTCCTTGAGCTGATTCAAAGCTTTGGAAGAGTAGCAGGCTATAAAATCAACCCTCAAAAATCAACTGCCTTCCTTTATGCCAACAATGAGAGGAACGAGGCAATAATCAGGAAAGAAACTCCTTTCACGATAGCCTCAAAGAAAATAAAGTACCTAGGTATTAGCTTAACTAAGAATGTAAAGGACCTTTTTGACGAAAACTTTAAAACCCTAAAAAAGGAAATTAAAGCAGAACTAAGGAAATGGAAAAACCTCCCATGCTCCTGGATTGGAAGAATCAACATTGTGAAAATGACAATCTTGCCAAGAGCTATCTACAAATTCAATGCAATACCCATCAACATCCCAATGTCATTCTTTAAAGAAATAGAAGAGGCAATCCAAAATTTCATATGGAATAATAAAAGACCCCGTATAGCAAAAACACTTCTTAGCAGAAAGAACAGCGCTGGAGGAATTTCAATTCCAAACTTTAGACTCTATTACAGAGCTATAATTCTCAAAACAGCTTGGTACTGGCACAGGAACAGGCCTGAAGACCAATGGAATAGAACTGAGGACCCAGATATTAAACCACAGACCTAGGGCCACCTAATCTTTGACAAGGGAGCCAAAAAAATAGAATGGAAGAAAGACAGCCTCTTCAACAAGTTGTGCTGGCAGAACTGGTTAAGCACCTGCAGAAAACTAAAGCTGGATCTTTCTTTGTCACCTTGCACTAGAATTAACTCCAAATGGATCAAAGATCTGGAGGTAAAAGCTGACACACTGAAAACTGTACAGGAAGGAATAGGAGATACACTAAGCCTCCTTGGCACAGGTCGAAACTTTCTTAATAAGGACCAAGAATCACAACAAATCAGAGAAAGGCTGGATAAGTGGGACTGCATTAAACTGCAGAGCTTTTGTATCGCAAAGGACATAGCTAGTAAACTAATCAGGAAGCCTACAGAGTGGGAGAAGATCTTCACCAACCAAACAACGGACAAAGGCCCCATATCTAAAATATATCAACAACTCAAAAAATTGAATCACTCCAAAACTAACCTCCAAAGTAACAACCATCCCATTAAAAAATGGGCCAAAGGCTTAAAGAGAGTCTTCTCTGAAGAAGAAACAAAAATGGCCTATAGACACATGAAGAAATGGTCAACATCTCTGGTCATAAAAGAAATGCAAATCAAAACAACTCTAAGATTCCACCTCACTCCAGCTAGAATGGCCAACATCAGGAAAACGAATGACAACAGATGCTGGAGGGGATGTGGCCAGGAGGGATCACTACTACACTGTTGGTGGGAGTGCAAACTCATTCAACCACTATGGAAAGCAGTGTGGCAGTGCCTCAAAAGGCTAAACATAGAACTCCCCTATGACCCAGCAATTCCACTACTTTGCATTTACCCAACCACCCAGAAACAAGGACATACTAAACCCACTAGCACAACCATGTTCATTGCAGCACTATTCACCATAGCAAAGATATGGAACCAACCTAGATGTCCCTCAGTTGATGAGTGGATCAACAAGTTGTGGTATTTGTACACAATGGAATTCTATGCTGCTGTCAGAAAGAATGACATCGCCCCATTTGTTAGGAAATGGAAAGACTTAGAAAAAATCATATTAAGTGAAGTAAGCCAGACTCAAAGGAACTTAGGCTCAATGGTTTCCCTCATTTGTCATAATCAGTAGAAACCTTGGGCTCTACTAGCAGAGATTTGCAATAGAGCAAAATCTTGATACATAAGGACATATAATGTGAAGCTAATTGAAAGGACTTCCAGGATAGTGAAACAAAAGCCATATAATGAATGATTGTTGTCCTTAATGTACTATGTTGTCTCTCATCTCCTTTGCTGTCCCTTGGTTATCTCATATTGGTATAGTATGTCACCTTGTTATCTGACTTATTGAATTTATTTGTATTTGGATATTTGAAATTTGATAGGGAAGGGGGGAAAACCAAGACGGGTGGGGGGTGTGGGGGGGGAGGGATACGGGTACCAAGACATGTGAAAGGGTATCAATGTATGTGAATTAATGCACCTTCTATCTGGCAAATATCATGTAACCCTTTTACTAATTACAATAAAAAAATTAAAAAAAAAGAGTAAAAACCTAAACCTCATAAACCAAACTATGTCACCTACCACTGAGCTACCTCATATTATGCCACCACCTTGGTAGATCCTTACAATAAGTCTATTTATCAAGTACTAGAGTGATATGCCAGTATTCAACAACAATCACTCACTAAATTCTCTCAACAATTCTGAGGCAGGGATTGTTACTATCAATACTATTTCCAACTTTCAGGGGAAAAAAAATCACATCATCAACTACTGCTCTGTCTTAATAGGACGCACTAAGTTGATACCTGAGCAGTTTAAGTCAATCATATCCAGCTCGGTACTATTCAAACCTTCTTGTCTTCAGACACTCACAACTGTTGCCCCATCTTGTGTCTCAGAGTTCTTGCCTGCTTGACATCTTAAATGTCTGTTCCCCTTCTCTGGACATAGGAATTTGGGGGTTGCATCTCTAAGGTTCACTCTCAGGCACTGGGAGAGGGGAGTTGTAGGATAAATGCCTCCAGGATCCCCATTCTCTAAAGACATGACTCAGAATTGTGCTCCCTCCCCTCCAGTTTTCAGATTTTTCCCAGTATGCCTCAGTACCCTACAATGGTAGCCTGCTTATCAGTGTGTGCATCTCAGCTTCCATTCCTTGCTCATTTCTGTTTCCTAGAATTGATTCCGCTGGTAAATTACTCATACCCAAGACCTCAGAATGGCTTGGTTTTTTGGCAAATCCAAATGAAGATGCTATCTTCTTAATCTTTCTGAATCATTCTTAAACCTTTTTACTAACTGTAAGCAATTAAGTAATTACTTAATTACATTATTTTAAGGATTTCAGTAATTTATTTTTCTCAGCATACCACAGGAAACTCTGGTATTACTTAAGTATTCTTTGATTGTTTTATGCTTTGAGTTAAACTTGACCTTGACTAGAGAAGTGCAAGGACAATAGCAATTTCCTCTAGGCTACCTACCAAACCTGCCAGTAGCTGAGAAAGACAGAAACACAGAAATGTTGAAATAACAAGAGAAATATGAAACAGGAATTTGAATTTATCCATGATAACTGGAATAAAATACAGGTCTTTGAACAGACCATCAGTGACCCATAGATAGCCAGCCTCAAATTACAAAATTGGCTCATTCCCAAGAGTATTTTTCCCACCACTACTGGAGCTCTTATTCATCTTGCTTGCTCACTGTTAATGCTCTATCACTTGAGCCACATCTGCAGTCCAGAATTTTGCTGGTTAACTGGATGTGGAGTCTTACTGACTTTTCTGTGTCAGTGGGCTCTGTACTACAATCTTCCAGGTCAGTTTCCTCTTATGAGGAGTTAGGATTACAGTCACGAGCTACCAGTACTGGGCTCAAGAATATTTCTGGTAAGTTTCTAAGTTCATTTTCTTTTTGGATATTTCTAGACAAGGATTCAGGCAATTAGAATCATAAATGAAACAGAGCTGCAAACCAGAAAACTATACCACTATTTGACTTTTCCTCACTTATCAATCACAGCTAACACTCCTCAAAATCCAGAAGTTCTTAAGGAGGTTGCAAAGCATGTTATTTGGTAATCCAGTAGTGCTGGCAGGTTACTATTTTTATAAGACAAATAATTCAGTGCCTTGGAAGTAGGAAAAATAAAGATTCCTTGAAAAGCATGCTAAATACATCCCTCCTCCTGAATTTAGTAAACTGAAAAATAATCAGTTCAATCAATGGTCACATTCAACTGTGACTGTTATGTGTAAAAAGTGATACATTTAGAAAAAAATAAGGTAACCAGTGACTACAAAATCATTAATGTCTCTCAAATATGTTTCCATATGCATGTTGCTTTCAGATGCTTCATGTGGTTACTGTTAAAATGAGTTTTATTGAATAACACAGTAAACAACCACAAAAAAATAGCATGCATAAATTGATTTTCCTACTTCATGGAAGAAGTCACTGGTCAACTATGTTGCATCACATGCTTTCTCCCACTGAAAAGGAAAAGTTTTCCCCCAGACAAATAAGACACTATTGTCCTCTTGCCTCTTCACAAGTTAATACTCTCTGCCACATTAAAAAAAATCAAAGGGAAAGAAGCAATCTTCTCAGTCAATCTGCCAGGGAGAAAACTACAGCAGATGACAAGTAATTGCATAAGAATTGATTATAAAACTTTACCCATTTATTATTAAGAGTAACATAAAAGAAATAGTTTCAGATATCTTTGTTGTTAATATATATGAGCTGAAAAATTATGAATGACAGAAAACACTTTATTTCCTATCTTTATTTTAGCCTTACTGGTTTGTGGGGGTTTTTTTAATTCACATTGACAAAAGGCTTAGAATATAATTGTTAGACCAGAGTAGAGATTTTTTTTTCATTTTAGGCTTTTCTTCTTACTGTTATTATTGTTGGTACAATTCTTTGTTATTTCAGCCAAGTGTTACTGGCCCACTCCTCTAATCCTAGCTATTCTTTCTTTTTTTTTGCCAGTCCTGGAGCTTGAACACAGGGCCTGAGCACTATTGTTGGGCTTTCCTCAAGGCTAGTGCTCTACCATTTCCAGCTTTTTTCTATTCTGAGGAATTGAGTCTGGGTCTTCATGCACGTTAGGCAAGCACTCTAACACTAGGCCAAACTCCCAGCCTAATCCTAGCTATTCTTAAGAGTGACATATAGAGGCTATGAGTGTGAGTCTAATGGGGACAGAAAAAGCTGAAACTTTATCTTTAAAATAACAAGCAAAAGGCTGGGCTAGAAGCTTTTCCCAAGTGTTTAAGTGTCATCCTAGCCATTCTTGCAAGTTTAAAGCCCAAAGTTCAAACCCCAGTATCACTTTAAAAGGGTTATTTCAGCGCAAATATTACCTAAGAATTCTATCTAGATACAACTAAGTTAAAATCCACTCCTTTCTTTGGTGCTCTTCCTTTTTGCTAATGTTAATATTTATTAGTTTTCTCTGGTATCCATGGATATTTGGATCCTGAATCTCTGATGATACCAAAGCTCTGGACTCTCAGAACCCTTAGGTAGTCTGGGCAACCATAGACCACACTTAGAACCCTATCTACTCTGAAGGCAGAGAGCAGGAGTACTGCTGTTCAAGGCCAGCCCAGGCAAAAAGTTCATACAACCCCATTTCAGTCAATAGCAAATATGGTGATGCAAGTCTGCCGGCCCAGCTAAATGAGAAGCTGAGAATGGAAAACTGCAGCTCCAGACTAACCCCAGGCAAAAAAGTTCATGAGACACTCAGCAGAAAAAGCTGGACATGGTGGTATATACCATGGAAAGAAGCATAGATAGGAGCATCCAGGTCCTCCCAGGCAAACTAGGAGCATAAAAGGCTGGAGGAGGGGCTTAGGTGGTAAAACACCTGCTGTGCAACTGCAAAATCCTGAGATCAAGCACTCCTATGTACTTCTTAGTCTCCCTAGCCAGAAAAGTCATAGAGCTTTGGGAGATTTTTGGTCAGATAAGTCCACACATATTTGTTTTCATTAGTCCTAGGTATTTTGAATTTGTTGCTGTTGATGTTAAACGTGAAAAGAATCCCATCTTTGTTAAAATTTTGGATTACATAGGAAAGGACTGTTTTCTATACATTGACTTTGTATTTAGCTGCATGCTAAACTCTATATTTTTAAGAATTATTTTTGCTATCATATTTACTATTATATTACTTTGTCTTAAGAAATGGAACCATGTAAGGGTACAAACTTTACTCACTGGTCTGCATCCAACAATGAACTTTATTCTCTCAATCCTCATCTATTTTAGATAATGGCATGATAAATTATTAAACACAGGTATGTTTCTAACAATGTCACTCTGGTTTTCTAACAGTTATAAACTTCTGTAATTTAGAATATATTCATATATGTTGACGTGTTTGAAGGTAATTTAAAAGCATCTATTACTCTCATTTTCCAAAAAATACTGGTAGATGCATCAATTATCATCAGAAAGGCCAATTCTAGAGCCCACAATACACACGCCAGCATTTTTATTTCCTTTTTTGTTGTTGTTGTTGGCTTTTTTGGTTTCTGTTCATTAAATTGAACTTAGGAGTGAGACTTAAATAAACTCAGACATTCCAATGTCTGGATTTTTCTTTTTCCAAAGTTAGCAAATGAGAAAATGAAAACAATTCACATAAGAAATAAAGAAAGAGAGAATGACAGAGCAGGAGAGGAGAGGAGGGAGGGAAGGAAGGAGGGAGAGGAGGGGCGAGGGAGAAAGAAAGAAATGAAGGTTATTTTAAAAGAAAACTGAGAATTTTTAATATAGAGATTAAAAGTTGTGTATATATGGCAGTATGTGAAAGAGAGAAAGAAAGAGAGGAGGAAGAGAATGTGGGAAGGAGAGAATGAATGACATTCCCTTTATTCTCTTAGTCAAGATTTTTCTAAACAAGGCCAGGCACTAGTGGTTCAAACCTGTAATTCTAAGTACTCAGAAGGCTGAAATTTGAGAATCACAGTGTGAAATGAAACAAGCCCAGGCAATAAACCCATTTACTACCAAAAAGCCAAAGGAGAGGTATAGCTTGAGTGGAAAAGCAGTAATATTGAGCAGAAAATAAGCTCAGGGACAGTGCTCAGGACCTGAGTTCATGCTTCAGGAACAACACACACACACACACACACACACACACACACACACACACACGATTAATCTAAACATAAAATTCATGGAAAGATAAGCAATTATTCTGTGCATGCCATGCAAACAGCACTGAAACACAAGAGATCCCAATTTGAGCCTCACCGATGAGCTATGAGATAATTAAGGGAAACACAATCTGCTTTCTCACAGAAGCAATGAGAAATTTTCCAAATCCACTGTGAACTGTCCAGGTGATAATAGCCAGGGGCAGCTGATCACTATGGGATATGACAGAATACTGGACAGCTGGTAAAAATCAAGACTCAACAGGAATGTCAGCTGTCAGCAGTAGAAGAGAAGTGGAATCAGTTTTTTCTAGAAACATCAGTAGATCCAAGATCAAAGACCAAGGAAGTACTAGAAATCCAAAGCTAAGAGGAGATAAGAATGGAATCAAGGCAGGAATAGCGTACTTGCAGATCACCTCTTAATCCTAGCCACAGGTAGGCAGGACTCTGGACAGAATAGGAATCAGTCAGGGTGGCTGAGAAACAAACCAGAGAATAAGGAGATGAAGTCAACCCCCAGATTCTTCACCCAGCTCAAAAAAGTCAGGAGCAAAACAAGGTCAGCCAGAGAAGTCTGAAGGGCTGAATCTACAGCCTCCTTGAGAGCAAGGACTCTGAGAAGGCTGTGGAGCCTCCCACTAGATTTCAGGGCATCTGTGGCCCATGATACTGTTAGATTTAAGTAATTTCACTAAGGAAAGAGTTAAATTGATGAGCTCCAAAGTTCTATCCAGCTCTTAAAGTGTTTAGGACTCAAACATTCTATAAATCTAAAAACTATACATCAAGTTCCAATGGAGAACTGAGAGTATTAAATGTTTTATCTGGGGAAATGGAGTTTACTGGCCTGCTGCCCATCACCACCATCCCCTCCCTAAATACACACACACACACACACACACACACACACACACACACACACACACGCACCCTTCAAATCACCTAACTCTTTTTTACTAAAAGGTAATGCAGAATGGTTTATAGCCTTCTTGGGGAAAAAAAAATGGAGGGAGGGGTTGGAGAGAGTGGGTGGGATGCCATTCCATTCCATCCTGACTCACTTTAAAGACATCATTTGATTCTCAGTCACAAAGAATCCTCTTAACAGAGTGGAAAGAGCCCGGGTCACGAGTTTCTCTTGGTTCCCTTGGCATTCTGAAACAAGCTGAAGGGATGTTTTCCAGAGCCATTGTTTCTTTCTTTTTTACCCTCTATGCTGACTTTTCCAGTAACAAAACATAGCCATGTAAATCTTTCTCCAAATAACATACATCTAGAAAATATAACACATAGAATAGGGGCATTTTATGAGGGACCATCTATTAGCTGATAGTGGCAAAGTTGCCAAGAAAATAAATGTGACCTACACCAAATATCTTATCAATTTATCCAAATTAGCTCTACTGAAGTGGATGCCAGATCAACCTACAATGATAGGATTCAGAGCATTACAAGGAACTGGGGGAAGATTACAATCAATTAAATATGTAGGTTGAGGATATATTTTATATATATATAAATCATATGAAATGTAACCTCATAAGATGCTAATAGAAGTCAGAAATATAAGGCTGGCAGAAAAGACTTTCAAATGTGATCATATGGCATACTAGCCCAACAAAAATGTCTTAGAGGGAGAGAACAATAAGTTTCTCTATGTCTGTTAAAAACATGAAGGCAGAGGAGAGTTGATGGCTGCCAGGTTTAGGGAGGGTTGGAATTCATCAGCTTTATGAGGCCTCCCTTTCCTCCCAGCCTAAGCAAGAATGTGAAGAGGAAGAAAACTCAGGACTCCTTACTACTATTGTTCTCAGCATTCAGCCCATTCTTTATTCATTCATTTAGTCCGAGCAGCCAGTGTCTATTTCTCTCCAGTCTCCAAATAAAACTCAGCTGAAGCTGGGTGTGGTGGCTCACTCCTGTAATCCTAGCTACTCAAGAGGCTGAGATCTTAGGATGGTGATTCAAAGCCAGCCTGGACACTAAAGTCCATGAGACTCTTATCTCCAGTTAACCAACCGAAAACCAAAAGTGCTGCTGTAGCTCAAGGGGTAGGGCAGTAATCTCGAGCTTAAATGCTTGAGGACAATGCCCAAGCCTAGAGTTCAAGTCCTATGACTGAGTAAAAACAAAACAACAAAACAAAACAAGCAAACAAAAAAAAAAACAGCTGAGGAAAAGGTATAGAGACACTTATTCACACTAAGGAATCAGAATTCACACCCTTAACCCACCTACTACTATTTGAAACAGAAAAACAGACAAACTCTTACACCAAGAGCATAGATAGATAAGATAAGATAAGATAAGATAGATAGATAGATAGATAGATAGATAGATAGATAGATAGATAGTAGATAGACAGACAGACAGACAGACAGAACAATAGGGAGTTCCTGTCTGGCCTGCACCAGCTTAGCTACATGGTGGATGGTAGGGTCTGGCATCTTGTCTTCATGGGGGGATCGGGGTGGGGGAGGTGAAGCCCTACCTCCCAGGTGGTGGGCAGGCGCGCCTGAATCCCTGGAGGCCTAGCAGGGACTTGGATGCTAGGTTACTAAACTTGTCAGTCCAGTGCCTTGGACTGGGAGTTTCCTGTGACCCTGCCCCCTAACCTGACACTAATTAGGCTCAGACCAGCTCAGGCACCATTACATGATGGTACCTGTCTCCATGTTCCTATCCTGTCACCTGTCACCATGCAGTCCCAGTTCCACTCTTCATTGGAGCTGAATGGGTTTGCGGGTATTGTTTTTGTTCTTTCTTTCCTCTCAGTTTCCTAACAGTGTTAAGCATATTTGCTGGCTGCTGGTCTTTAGGACAGGAGTCCACCATGCAGTCGACGACCAAAGACTACAAGATTTGACCTCTCGAAATGTGGCTTCTCCATTTCCTCACCTTACAAGAGTAGAACCTATGTAATCAGACAACTATGTATAAGAAAGGGCTAACTTCCAGGAATGGAGGTTCCTTCTAGCCTTTCTAAGCTGTATCACACCAGCAGCTAATGACAAAAATCCACCCTATTCTCCAAGAAACCCTGTTACTCAGAGAAGCCTTGGTGTAAATAAATGAAAATCAACTAGGAAAGTGATATTCATATGTTATTTGTTGAATGTTGGTTATTTATTGAATGTTGGTTATTTTTTGAATATTTTTTGTTGAATAATGGTTTAATTTTCATCCTTAAATTGTGAAAGGCAGAAAAGGGGCAGGAAGATGAGGCAGAAGGGCAAAATGGAATAGAAATTGTGGGAACTAGCAAAAAGAAGGTAAGAGAAGGACTGTTAGCAGTTCAATATGAGATTGTTCTATTTTCTACTGAAAATTAAAAATACGGAATAAATGTCATTCAGCAGAAAAAGTAAAATCAATGTCATCATGGAAAGCCAAAGATTACATCTTTAAAGCATGTATTTGTAACCCCTCTGTATATCACCTTTATAATAACAATTTGAAAAGAAAAACTTTGAACAAGTGGAATTGGACACAGGTATGCTTACCTATAATTTCCCTCACTGGGGAGGCTGAAGCAGGAGGACTGAATTCAAAGCCAACCTCAATGAGACCATGTTTCAAAGCAGAAGTAAAAAGCAGATGAACTCACGGATGGATTTTATTTAGGAATTCAAAGACCAGTTGAAGCTCTCCATGAAAGCTCTTAACGCAGCAATTAAAGGATACACAAATATTTAATTATTTAATAAAAGTACAACACAAATACAAGAACTAGCTAGTGGAGTGATCACAAGCTCCAAATCCATTGCCTACTTGGGAAAAAGTGTCTCTTGAAAGAGAATAGGATCTCGGCTATTTAAAATCTAAAATCCTCTTTGGGTTGAGAAAAAAATGGGCACTATTAATAGCCTTTATAGAAAAGCAGTACAAAGTTAGATGTATTCCTAAACCCTGTGAGCTATTTCTGATTTTTGAAAGAGTTGACCAGAAATCACTTAGCTACCTACCACAAGACTGTGGGCCAACTAAAATCCCATACTTATCTTTTGTTATACTTTAGTAAAATCATAATAGTTACAATCCTAGATAGTTAGATCAATCAGCCAATCAAGATTTCAGATTAATGGCTAAATAGTACTTGATCAAATAAAAGGTATCCAAATTAACTGTCACAATAGTTAGTTTGACAAAAATACAAATCCTTCAAAGGCACAAGGTTCCAAAAATGTAAAAGAGATACAGACATTGAATAGTAAAACAACAACAAAAGATTAAGAAAAGGTTAATAAACAAGGAAAGGAAAGCGGGTTAGGGAATATAAAAGAAGGGATGAATTCATTCAAAGTACAAGGTAGGTATCTGTGGAATTATCACAATTAAAACCCACTTGTATTATTAATGTATGCTAATAAAAAATTAAAATATATTTTCATTGTAATTACTAGAAGGGTTACACTATATTCGCCAGATAGAAGGTGCATTACTTCACAAACATTGCTACCCTTTCTCATGTTTTTGTCCTCATTTCCCTCCCCCGACCCCTTCCCCTCAATGAAAGGACCTCCAAGATATAGAAACAAGAGCCATATAATGTGTGATTGTTGTTCTTAATATACTATGTTATTTCTCATCTCTTTTGTTGTCCCTTGGTTATCTCATATTATTACAGTATCTTACCTTGTTATCTAAAAAAAATTTTTAAAGACGTGTTAAAAAAAAGGAGGCCTGTAATTGTGAATCTCAAGGACTAATATTCTCCCCCAGTAAGTCTGGAAATCTCCATTTTCTTCTTGTTTAAACCTAACTTTGACATGAGTGTTGTTATGAATATTATATTCTGATAATATTTGACAGCCTGAGGCTCCGGATGATTGGAGCACTTGAGTAGAGCACAGATTAAATCAGAGGATGACTAAGTTTCCCGATATGCTTTGATCCTAACACCTGGTGGATGCAATCTCATCATTAGTGACTCCCACTGGCCTCTTTTGGATTTGTAGGCCCTGACATTGAGGATCTTCCTACTTTACTATGTCTGGTTCAGACAGCTCTGCTCATCACTGATTCATGCATTCCGTAATTGAAAGAACATTTACTGAGTGCCAGAAACAGGCACTCAGAAGAAAAATCAAAGCCACGGTTGTCTCTGCCTTAAGAAATTCATTGTCTTGTTAAGGAAGAAGAGAAGGAAATGACAGCTGAGTGCCAAAGATGGCTCCATACACAGAATAGGAGGCGGGGGCTTCCCAGACAGGGAAGGCAAGGACACCCTTGAAGCTGCCTATTTTAAAGCCTGAGTGGGGGTCAGTGAGACACCCAGGCCTCTTCCTCCTGGAGTAAAGAAATCAGTATGTCAGAAGGCATAGATGATGGAGAAATCAGGCCATGTTATAAGGAAACACAAGTGGTTCTGATGAGATGGGAGGCACAGTTATATGTGCTAAAGTAAATGCTCTAAACTATCTTCTTTATGTGGGTAATGGGACTTGAACTCAGGGCCTCATGATCTCACTTGACTTTTTTGCTCAAGGCTGACAGTCTACCACTTGAGCCACACATCCACTTTTCACTTTTTGCTAATGAACTGGAGTTACCAGTAACAGACTTCAGGACAGGGAGTTTGGCCTAGTGGTAGAGTCTTGCCTAGCATGCACAAAGACCTGGGTTCGATTCCTTGGTACAACATACATAGAAAAAAAAAATCTGGAAGTGGTGCTCAAGTGGTGGAGTGCTAGCTTTGAGAAAGCCCAAGGACAGTGCTAAGGCCCTGAGTTCAAGCCCCAGGACAAGCAAAGGAAAGAAAAAAATAGTAACAGACTTTCAAGCTGGGCGAGGTGGCTCATGCCTGTAATCCTAGCTAATCAGGAGGCTGAGATCTAAGGATCTCGGTTCAAAGCCAGTCCAGGCACTAAAGTCTGTGAGACTTTTATCTCCAGTTAACTACCAGAAAACTGGAAGTGGCACTGTGGCTCAAGGGGTAGGGCAGTAGCCTCGAGCTGAAGAGCTCAGGGACAGTGCCCAGGCCCAGAGTTCAAGTCCTGTCCCTGACCAAAAAAAAAAAAAGAGTCACAGACTTTCCTGCCTGACTGGCTCCAGCTGAGATCCTCAGATCTGTAGCTAGGATTACCAGTGTGAACCAGTCTAACCTTCAACTTTAAGCTGCAAAAGTCCCAAGAAGACCAAACCCTGGAAGTTTGCCTAAGTTATGCTATGAGTTCAAGCCTAAAAATAAGAGCAAACATCAAAACAAAAAAGAAAAGTGGATGTCAGATTTTGAAAATGCTCACTTAGAAGGTCTTAATTTCATTAATTTTCAAATCAACACATTTCAATAACTGTTTAGAAATCCTTCAGAGTACTTAATTTCTCAACATTAATACCATAAATTTTGAAAATAATATTTGATTACGTATCTAAAGCTAAATTTATGGGAAAAATCAAATCAGTCAAAATCAGAAAGCATTACTTATTTTAATAAAGGAATTGTCGCACTATTTTAAAAGCTTATCAAATGTCCTTTTATTTATGAGAAATTGGTCAAATAAGGTTTTAAGAATTGTTTGACTAGGGCTCTATTGATCTATCTATTGATCTATACTTGCTCTATATGGTACCGTTTACCCAAAGTTTAAAAGAAATCATGAGTTTTCTGAACCTTCTCCCCCAACCCCATGGTATTTTTTTATATTATCTTTAAGTACTTTCGTGGTTTTAGTTTTCTTGCTATAAAATTATTCTCAGGTCAATATTTCCTTCTTTGAATTACTATTTCTCTTCATTTGCCCTTTGTGATTCCCCACCAATGACACTGCCTCCAGGAAGCTCTCCTCAAACCAGTTGGACCTCTGTAGGTTCCACAACACAAAGTGTGTAAGTCAACCCCAGCTCTTCCCAGACACCACTGGGCTCAATGTTTTATGGATTTGTCTTCCTGATTAAAGCCTGACCTGATTCAAGAGCTCATGCTCCTTCTTTTATCTTGGATAATTTGGCCCAGCATGTAACAGTCAGAGACCAATAAATGTTAGCATAGAAAAGAGGAGGGAGGGAATTAAATGAATTGAATTTCTATTTCATCTATCACTTCCCCTTTCCTTCATCCTCATTCTGCACCTTGCTCTGATTTCTCCCCAACCACCAATCCATCATCCTTGCCCTTTTCTTCCTAGATTCCACACAGATCACACCTTAATCTGTCTCCTGTGGCCTCGTTGCTGAAAATTTAATGCTATTCTGTGTCGGTAGCATACGTTCCATGGTTAACTTCTCTCTAGCATTAAAAAAAAAAAAGAGGCTTTTGTTTGATCCGGCCCAGGATTAATCTCCAATATTTCTCCTCTTCCCTGTTTCAACTTGGGATTTTTTTAAAAATATGCTTCAGCATTACCTAGCTTGCTTTCAGTGTTAGCATCTGGGTAAACACCTTATGCAACACTTGGGATAAAATGGCAAGCTCGGGGGTGGGGGTGGGGGAGAAGTCTTCCACATTAAAATTTAAAAAAAAATGAAAACCTGTGATTTGCTTGCAGGCATGATTGGGGAGACACCTGAGAGAAACTGATGGTCAAAACAGACAGCCACCATCCTGAATGAGGCTCAGGCCCTAAGCAAGCCCCCAGCCATGCAAAACTAAGAAAATTAGTGACAAACACCAATGATTGGCACTTGCACACAAAAGGAACACCTGATTGTAAATGAAATTACCTAAATGTTTACAGTGTGTATTCAATGTTTACAGTGTATCGTAAAAAAAAAAAAAAGCCAAGGAAAAAGAATTGCCAAGTTTGAAACGTAGCAATTTAGGAGCCCAAACTTCTAAAGAAAATCCATAAAATCTTCAATTTTCAGTGTTGGGTGTCAAGTTGAAAGTAAGGAGCATTTATTGTTTTGTTTCTTTTTGCTTGTTTCTCTTTAAAAAAAATAAGTCTATCATTCTTTAGTTTATTTTTTGAAGTTATGTTTATGACTAATTTATCCTCATAAATTCTTCTACATTTTTACATATTTTAGATACTTTTTGAATGTAAAAATGTAGGCTAAGGAAATTTATGTGAATAGTAAAGAAATGTACTTATGATGTAAAGTCTAACAACAGACGACAAGCAACACTATGGTATCTTCACACGGTAATTTAGGCAGCCACCATTACTAAAAGTTAGCTTTCCCCATAGAATTGGAAAAACACATAGAAGAAGTTATAGCTTGTATATCAAGATGCTGGAAACACAGGACAACAAATTATTAACAGACACAGTTTGTTGCTGCCGTACTTTTGAAAAATGTGATAATTTCCAAGGTTATATAAAAATATGGAAAATTGTGTAGACTCAGCAGAATAGATGTTACAGAAGGGTTCAAAACATCAAGAATATAGCTTTTAGCAGGTCTACAAGGAGTGCCCGAATTAAGTCTAGTAAGCAGGGCCTTTGTGAATTTGGTGATGGAAGTAGTGATGATGGCCTCTGGTAGTCAAAGATTTGTCTCAGTGCCTTATGCATGGGAGATAAGTGTTTGCTTGGGGTATTTTCTTTGGTTTGGTCTTTTGTTTTTTAAGAAGCAAGTTTGTTAAACTCACCATTTGGAGAGCTGAATGTCCAGCCTGGAGGGCCAAAGCCAGGCTAAGTGAGAGTCACCCAGTGACCCTATAACACTGTGTAGTCATATTGGGTCATATTAAGGAACAAGTGATTCTATCTTGAATAAGGAAAAGAGTATGAATTTGAATGGAAATGAGACTTGCTCTCTACCTGGCTGCTCCCCCTCCCACCTTTTTGTTTGTTTTATCAGGCCTTGGATTAATCCTCACTATTGCTTCTTTTTAAAAAAAAAATGGGTTCATCTTTCTATTTTAATTACCTTTTCAGGAGAACTCAAGGAGACTCAGGTCTACCCTCTTATTTCTGTATTAGCATATACAGGTTGAGCAAGGGGAATCTTACTATGACCTCTCCACAGAAGTAAACAATTTTCCATCAACTTCATCCTCTTGGTTGCCCTCCCCGACTCCCACTGCCCTTCTTGAACCAATTTCAACAGGTTTAACTGTTCTATTTTCACACATGCAAATAAACAACTTGGATCATATTCACCTTCTTCATTAGCTCTCCTTCAGTCTCAATGACCCTCCATTTACCACAGCCTGTTCTACTTCTCTGTCGCTCATTTTGTAGTGCAGTCCACTTTGATGTTTCAGATATGCATGTATTATAATTTGCTCAGAATAATCCTCTCTATTGCTTTGTTTTCCCCTTCTACCTCCAGTCCTATTGATCAACCACTTTCATTGAGCTTCCTGATGCCTTCTTCATAGTTATCCTGTGTTTTTTAGTTTTTAATTTTCTGGCTTGTTTTTTTTTTTAATTTTGGGGCCTGGGCACTGTCCCTGAGCTTTTTGCTCAAGGCTAGTGCTCTACCTCTATGAGCCATAGCTTCACTTCTGGTTTTAAGTGGTTAATTAGAGAAAGGAGTCTCACAGACTTTCCTGCCCAAGCTGGCTTCCAATTTTGATCTCCAGATTTGAGCCCCCTCAGTAGCTAGGATTACAGGTATGAGCCATCAGTACCCAGCAATGCTATATGCTATATTCCTAATGGCATATAGTTCCTGTTCAATAAAATCTGTTCAATAAAGTGAGTGAGTTAGTCCATTGAAATTTCTGACTTCCTCTATGGGTGAAAAAAAGGAGGTCTAGCTAGCTCCATATTAGTTTAATACTTCAAACTTCCTTTTTTATTATTAGCTTATATTTATGATATTAGTTATACATAATTGGTACATCTCCACCCATGTACATTGTATTCAACCAATCTCACCCCCCTCTATGATATGCCCTGACTCTTTCTCCCAAAATAAAGCATCCCAGATATGCTTCCTTGTTCCTTTTTCATACTTGCAAATAACCTATTTCCACAGTATAGGATCCTGTTCACACACCCCAACAGTCCAACTCCCCTTCCTGTTCTTTCCCTTCTTTCCCCTCCCTTCCCTACAAAATCCATTGTTCATCCTCCATCATTCTCCTATTGGTCAACTTCCACTGCATTTTTCTATAGCTTCCCTTACAGTTACTTTCAATCTATGTAATAACTCCAACTTTCTACCCAGTAGAGCTTTTCCCTAAAAGCTTCTCTTCAAGTTACATTTTCTATGTGTAAGTTTTTCATAAGCAACTCCACTTTATGACTCTACCATGAAAAAAAAAATAAAGCATCCCTATTTCACAAGACCAAACACCTATTCTGTAATAAAGACTATCAAACACAAACTGATTGGGGCCGGGAGTTTGGTCTAGTGGTAGAGTGCTTGCCTAGCATGCACGAAGACCTGCATTCAATTCCTCGGTACCACATAGATAGAATAAAGCCGGAAATGGTGCTGAGGCTCAAGTGGTAGAGCTTCTAGCCTTGAGAAAGTCCAAGGACAGTGCTCAGGCCCTGAGCTCAAGCCCAGGACTGGCAAACTGAGCTCCTTCCTACTCCCCAGCCCTCCTCATCCCTGTTCCCTCTTACCCAGCCACAGGCCACTCCTCTGTGCAGTTAAATCCCACCACCAGACAGGCTTGGCTTCAGACTCTTCTCCCAAGTGTCTGCAGGGCTCTTTCTCTCACTTTCTGCACTGCAGGCAGGCCTTTGCTCAAAGTCTTTTCTTTTTCAGACAGGCCTTCTCCATCCTGCCTGAAGGAAGGAGCCAGCCTCATTCACAACTTCTTTTCCCCTTCTGTGATATTTTTCAACAATTTACTCTACATGTTTCCTTCATTTCTCTATCCCCAGTGCTGACAACAGGGTCATTAAGATATAGTGCGTGAATAACAGTAGCATGTCATGTGTCTTTTTGAGGATGTGATATGGTATAGGAGGAAAAGTGTGGTCTTTCAAATCCCATGTTGACCTATGTAGAAGGTGCTTCACCTTGAGGCCTACACATCATCTGTGATGATGGTGGTGGTGCTAGTTGGTGACTCTTTTTGTGGTTGGGAGTTAACATATTTTAAAGGCTCTCTTGCTATGAAACATATGTAAGGTTCAGTGATGGCTGGGAATAAAAGGAACAACATATAGAGCAAGACCAGAAGGTTGAACAAAGCATCATCCTTCCTACACTGCGCATGCGTATGCCTGCCAAGCTGGAAATGAGGCACAGAAAAGACTTCTTTGCTGACATGCTGCCTTCTGACTTAGAAACTGACTAGAGATATTACTGAGTGAGTTCATGGAGACATAGCAACAGCCTTGCAAGCATGACTATGTTGCAGAACCTGGCCATGTGTGAAAGGCATGCCAGCAAGAAAAGAAAAGAAACCAAATGGGAGTGTGGCTGGAGCAGGGCCCTTCTACTGATGAAGTAAACTAGGAAGAAAGGCAGACTGGAAAAGTGCTATCATATTATGGAATGTCCTGCCTGTCAAACTGAAGAAACTCTTAGCATTTTTGATGAACCATTCAAGTTTCTGAACACTGAAAAGGCTAAAATCACATCATCCAAGTGACAAATGTCAAGACTTCTGAAAACCAACCAGTAAACAGTACTAATATATTCAGTGACATTTGTTCTTCTGAACAAATGGTACAGTTGTAAATGGGAGCCAATCAACCTCCTAAATTTTTTCTGGTCATTACTGTTTGATTCACCATGGAGCAGAAGAGACTTGGGCTTGAAGAACACTTGTAGAACTTCAGATCACAAGAGAGTACCCAAGCAGAAAAACACACCAGTGAAAGAGAACCGGGAACCTGCCACTGAACCCCTGAGGGCTCTAACAGACAGCTATGTCTCAATAGTTCCACTTTTCTTACTAATCATCTGGAAACTACACCCACGCAACTCTTGTATATCATTCTTTTATGTTTCCAGTCTTTCTTGGTTCCAAATGTAAATATATTAAGCTTAGGGGTCCAAGAAGACTGACATTCCTACTTCTGTCTATTTAAAAATAAAAAAGTGATAAATCATTTCATACACCACAAAAGGCAAAATTTTAAATTCACCTGTTACTGATCCTGCTGAAAGTTTTTACAAAGTCAAGTTCTCTAGCAGAAATGTCAGGACACAGGCAACCAAGGACTTAACTTTCTGGCTCTTGAAACTATCAAAGTCGTGGCAAGTAAATGATAGAAGATGATCCTTGTATCTGCCCGGGTTTTATATTTTTCTTGGGCTCAGCTCTTCTCACAGCGTGTGCATGATTTATTTAAACTATCAAAGAGCTTTTGATAATGGTTCACACAAGTGGCTATTATTAAAACTTGGTAACCATGGTGTGAACGGGAAAAAGTTCTCTCAATGAGTTAAATGAGTTAAAAATGCTTAAGAGGAAAAGAGGCAAAAAGCAGAAATAAATGGCTAATTCTCGTGCAGAGAAAGGTTAATCGTTGAGGGCTCTGAGGTTCTGCAGCGGAATCAGTTCTATTTAACTGATGACCAGGAAAGGGGCATCCAATTCCCATTCCCAGAGTCTATGTGCCTCAGTCCCACGCACAGACTCCCATTGAACTCAAGTGCATTTGGCACTTGGAAGAGACACAGACAGTGGAGAGAAATGCTTTGACATTCAGCAAAGAACAAGTAGGTAAGTGAATATGGACTTGGAATTTCATGTCAAGATAACAAAATACAAAAGAAGCAGAAATGAAGTAACCTTCACAGAATTTTATTTTTCTAACTACTTCAACTATATTACCTGGAAACACACAGGCCTAGGTATGACCCCAGGCATGTGGCCCAAGTTTATAATTCCCTCTATTCAGAAGACAGAGATTAGGAGGATGGCATTTTGAGGCCAGCCCAGAAAATAAGTTCAAGAGCACGCCATCTCAACCAATAGCAGAGTGGTATCACATCTGTCATCCCAGCTATATGGGAAGCATAAACAGGCCTTTGTAATCCAGGGAGACAAACACAAAATGCAAAATGCAAAACTCTATCTCAAAATTAAAGAGAATCAGAAAAGCTGAAAAGCTACAAGAAGGAGTAAGTGACTGCCTAGAAAGTGCAAAGCCATGAGTTCAAACTCTAATGCAACAGACATACACACGCGCACACACACATTTAAATATTTCAAACATTTTCTGCATCAAAAGCAAAACCAGCTTTAAAACACCTTTTCATTAACCAATGAAATGGGAAGAAAAAGTATAACATGATCTAAACAATACAAAAGAGACCCCAACAAGACACCAGATAAATGCTTATGCCATGGTCTGAAATTCATAGGTACTAGATCTAAGCTTACCGTGCTGATAGTATTTTTATAAGTTCTTTCCTATTTTGTACCCGAAGATGGTTTGTTTTATATTTGGAGTCATCAATCAACTCAGGCAAATTCAAGATCTAAAATGAAACAAAAATCATTTTAGAATATAATTCACAGATTTCTCATGGACCTTCAAGTCCTTGTGCGTCCTAGCATTGCAGGTCTGTCAGCCTCTTCTCAGGTTGCTACTCTTCAGCCTTTAAACTCTCCATAAGGAGATAGGTCGTGCTGCCATTCTCAAGAGGTTTTACTATCTTTTGGGGTCTACATATGAGTATACAGAAAGAGTTATTAGATGTGCATAATGCCTTGTAACTATATACAAGAATACAGAAGAATTATAGCATTCTCCCTTTAAAAAGCAGAAATCTGCATACAAAAATTGGCTACAACTAACCTAAAATCACCATAAAAAGCACCACCTATATAATAACAATTTTTAAGGAAAGCAGTGCTGCCTACACTTGAATGGAGACCACAGTCAACATTTATCTTATAGGTAAATTCACCTATTTGTTCCGCATATAAATAAAATAATGTTATCTGTCCCAGTAGTCCTATTCAGGTGCTAAATAAAAAAAGTAAATACATTTGCCCCAATGTGAACCATTAAAGCAATATCAAATTAAAGATCCTCTTCCTATAGGAATATCACTATTTTTCTTTAGTGTGTCTCCCTGAAGGAATACTGACTAGAATTTCTTTTTTTCATATATTTTTATTGTAATTAATAGAAGGGTTACATTGTATTCACCAGATAGAAGGTGCATTACTTCACATACATTGATCCCCTTTCACATGTCTTGGTCCCCATTTCCCTTCCTCCCACCCCCACCCCTCATCTTGTTTTCCCCCCTTCCCTATCCAATTTCAAATAACCAAATACAAATATATCCGATATATCAGATAACAAAGTGAGATACTATAACAATATGAGATAACCAAGGGACAGCAAAAGAGATGAGAGATAACATAGTACATTAAGGACAACAATCATTCATTATATGGCTTATGTTTCTATATCCTAGAGATCCTTTCATTTAGCATGATACTATATGGCCTTTTGTATCAAGGTTTTGCTCTATTGCAAATCTCTGCTAGGAGAGCCCAAGGTTTCTACTGATTATGACAAATGAGGGAAACCATTGAGCCTAAGTTCGTTTGAGTCTGGCTTATTTCACTTAATAGGATTTTTTCTAAGTCTTTCCATTTCCTAACAAATGGGCGATGTCATTCTTTCTGACAGCAGCATAGAATTCCATTGTGTACAAATACCACATCTTGTTGATCCACTCATCAACTGAGGGACATCTAGGTTGGTTCCATATCTTTGCTGTGGTAAATAGTGCTGCAATGAACATTGTTGTGCTGGTGGATTTAGTATGTCCTTGTTTCTGGATGATTGGGTAAATGCCAAGTAGTGGAATTGCTGGGTCATAGGGGAGCTCTATGTTTAGTCTTTTGAGGAACTGCCATACTGCTTTCCATAGTGGTTGAACAAGTTTGCACTCCCACCAACAGTGTAGTAGTGATCCCTCCTGGCCACATCCCCTCCAGCATTTGTTGTTACTAGTTTTTTTGATCCTGGCATACTAACTGGAGTGAGGTGGAATCCTAGAGTTGTTTTAATTTGCATTTCTTTTATGATGTTGAGAGATGTTGAACATTTTTTCATGTGTCTATAGGCCATATTTTTTCTTCTTCAGAGAAAACTCTCTTTAAGTCTTTGGCCCATCTTTTAATGGGATGGTTGTTACTTTGGAGATTAGTTTTGGAGTGATTCAGTTTTTTGAGCTGTTGATATATTTTAGATATGAGGCCTTTGTCTGTTGTTTGGTTGGTGAAGATCTTCTCCCACTCTGTAGGCTTCCTAATTAATTTACTAGCTATATCCTTTGCCATACAAAAGCTCTGCAGTTTAATGCAGTCCCACTTATCCATGCTTTCTCTGGTTTGTTGTGATTCTTGGTCCTTATTAAGAAAGTTTCGACCTGTGCCAAGGAGGCCTAGTGTATCTCTTATTCCTTTTGTAAAGTTTTCAGTGTGTCGGCTTTTACCTCCAGGTCTTTGATCCATTTGGAGTTAATTCTAGTGCAGGGTGACAAAGAAGGATCCAACTTAAGTTTTCTGCAGGTGCTTAACCAGTTCTGCCAGCACCACTTGTTTAAGAGGCTGTCTTTCTTCCATTCTATTTTTTTGGCTCCCTTGTCAAAGATTAGGTAGCATAGGTCTGTGGTTTAATATCTGGGTCTTCAGTTCTATTCCTAGAATTGCTTTTATATACTTCCTCTTCCACTGCTCCTCACTGAAGGGAAAAAATCTAGCTTGAAAATCCTTTTGGACATCTTGCAATTTTAACAAGACTATAATGAAAGTACCAAGATCCATTTGGAATGGAAAAGACGTTTGGAAAAGAATGTGTGGAGGCAGAGTTTGGCAGTTGTGCTGGAAAGTCAGAGGGAGCACTTATGGGTTGGGGGCAGGCCATGTGGCCTACAGAAAACCTTGCTGCCTTTATTAATGTATTTGCTTTCAATATAAACATTTAATGGTTTCATTTGTTTCCCACAGTTTAAATAAAATCAAGTCATTAATCATTTTACAAAGGAGACAAAAGTGAAGAAGATTCTCCAAAGTAAAGAGACCATCTTAATGGAGGAATTCATCTTCCCTGTGTTTCCTTTAGGAATGATAAAGACAGCATTACTCTCTTGAGTTTGCAAAAGCAACACCAAATACAGTGCCCTTACTAAAAAACCTTCCTGCCACCATATCTGAATTGGCCCCAAATCTTACACAACAGTCCAAAATCCTTTCTCCCTCATGGTGAATAAATTTATTTCAAGATAAAGCAAGTCCATTTCCTAAATCATGGGTTCAATTTGCAAGTCTAATCTTACCCAGAATATTCCCTCAGCTACAATTTTTAATTGCCCAGTTCCTGCACTCAATGGGATGCTCTTGGAGCCTCTTTATTTAACTGACTGGATTCTCCTTTCCTCTTTCACAGTAATGGTCCTTTGTCTTCAGCTCTTCCAACTAATGTTCAGACTGTTTCTAAAGAGAGAGCTTCCAGATTATTAAGCAGAACCATCATTAGGTGCTTGACAAAGGATGCTGTTTTGAGAGAAATGAAGGCATATATGAAAGTGCTTATATATTGAACACTACATTAATGTAAACTTCTGCAACCAGATACTACTTCCCACAAAAGAAATAATGACCTATGAGTGACAGAGTAATGTATCTATGGTTGATGAAGAAGAAGAAGAAGGAGGAGGAGGAGGAGGAGGAGGAGGAGGAGGAGGAGGAGGAGGAGGAGGAGGAGGAGGAGAAGCAGCAGCTATGAAGGGTTCCTTTGCTTGGAAAAAAAGAAAGGGAAGGAGACAAAAATGAATGATCCCATGAAAGAAAATAAAACCTGATAACAAAAACTAAAAAGGGCTTTAATTTTTCTATCATCTGATGTCCCCTCATGGCAAAACACAAAGTCTTTATGATCATTGCCAAAGCTGGATATGACATGGCCTGTCATCTCAATAAAGTCAGTTCCTCCCATCTCCTCATCTTGCTTTTCTGAGCATCCTTGCTGGATCAGGCACCTGTCTACCACAATTTCACCTTATGATAGTTACACCAGCTCTCAACTCTTCTCTTGCCTAGAACAACTTCTACCACACGTTCTGTTGGCTAACTCCAGGTTTCCCTCATTGAGTTGGCTTAAGTATTAACTTCTTGGGTGAGGGGTGGGGGGAAGCAATGGCAGTGCTGCTTGAACTCAAGGCCAGAGCATATTGTCCCCTGCTTTTTCCACACAAGGTTAGCTCTCTACCATGGAATCACAACTCCACTTCTGCTTTTTGCTAGTTACTTGAAAATAGGAATCTCGCAAACTTTCCCTCCCAGGCTGACTTTAAACCATAATCCTTAGATCTCAGTTCCTGAGTAGCTAGAATTACAGGCTTAAGCCACCAGTACACAGCAAGTGTTAATTTTGTAAAAAGGACTCCTCAGCTACTCCTCCAACTATAGATACTACCCCTGACTCTTCTTCTTCCCTACTTTGTCCTTCTTTCCACCACAACGTGTCACCTTACTTATTCTATTCATTATTTAATTGTGCCTCTGCCTGTCTAGAATGGAAGCTTCACAAAGTCAGAATATGTTAAATGCTTTGCATATTTATATATCTCAAGCTCTGGTAACATGCTCACCAACTACTTGAGTCAAGCATGAAGACACAACAGAAGCACTCTGAAGGTCAAAGCTTCCAGATATTACTGCATGGATAAACTCTGTTCTACCATGTCTGAAACTATAGAAGATTCTTATGATCTACAGCCTCTTAAATGAATTGTGTGCCAGGAGGAAGTTAGGACAGTGGTCACCACCTATAGGCCATAGAGGTCACCTATGATGTCATTACTTCATGGGTGACATTCATGTAGCATATGTTAAGTTCAGTTGCCATTTAAAATGTCACCCACATTGTCCAAAGTGCAATGTACTCCTGACTTATGTAACTGTAATCCCTCTGTGCATTGCCTTTATAAAAACAACAAAAAAATTAAATAAATAGGGCTGGGAGTTTGGCCTAGTGGTTAAAGTGCTTGCCTAGTATGCATGATGACCTGGGTTCGATTCCTCGGTACCACATACATAGAAAAAAGCTGGAAGTGGTGCTGAGGCTCAAGTGGTAGAGCTTTAACCTTGAGAAAGTCCAAGGACAGTGCTCAGGCCCTGAGCTCAAGCCCAGGACTGGCAAAAATAAATAAATAAATAAATAAAATGTTTCCCATTAGATGATACCTTTATAATGTAGTGCTGATTAAAATTGAGTACTAAAATCAAAACATGCTGTATATTCAGGAAGGCATAGGAACAAAGTAACAGTGATACTGCAAGAGCTATTATAATTTAGTTTTTAGATATAAGAAAAGGAAACATTATTTGTGAAATGTGGGCTTTCCCAATTCCTTGGCAAATTCACACCATCTAATCTCCTCTCTGCCAATGCAAGTACTAGAAAAGTCTCTGCAAAATGTCTTGTAAACAAGTTTTCTGAGCTGATGACAAGGTTCTTCGTGCTATAGTCCCACCTCAGCTTTAATTAGCATTTACAATTTTGTTATGCTTTTATGTCTTTTGCCCTCCTCATACTTTGCCTTGTCATTGTATTTGAAGTGACTTTACTGGCTATACTATAGAATTGAATCCTGGTTTTATTTTTTTATTTCCATCCTTTCTGATAATCTCTGTGTTTTAATTGCTGTGTTTTAATGCCACTGTTGACCTTATGTTATTTATATTATTAATATCCTCTTGTCTTTTTTCTGTTCATTCTTGTCTTCTCTTCCATGCAATTTCTGGACTTTGTTGCAAGTTTTTAATCTTACATTAATCAATTTTTACTTTGGCTATTATTTTGTGTAAACATTCGACAACTGCTTTAGTGATACACACTGCACACACCTATAAACTTAGTTTTCACAATACACTTAAGACTCAGAAAATACCACTTCAACTAGAATATAAGAAACTTACCAAAATATAGGTTCATTTACATTTGTATCTTGTACCAGTCAGTATACATTAACAAGTTTACTAGAAAGTTTCTTTTTTTTTTTTTTGCCAGTCCTGGGCTTGAGCTCAGGGCCTGAGCACTGTCCTTGGACTTTCTCAAGGCTAGAGCTCTACCACTTGAGCCTCAGCACCACTTCCGGCTTTTTTCTATGTATGTGGTACCAAGGAATCGAACCCGGGTCTTCGTGCATGCTAGGCAAGCACTTTAACGACTAGGCCAAACTCCCGGCCCCTAGAAAGTTTCTTAATGTTGGTTTTTACTCATTAAATACATTTCAGAAAGTTCACAAAGAGAAAGGTACTCCATTACATTCACCCAAACATGACTATATTTGTTGTTCTTCTTTCATTACAAATGACCTTTGTCCTCTTTTGATGTCATGTACCTTCTGCCAATGAAGAACTTCCTCTAACAACCTCCTTAGAATAGGTTAGCTGTTTTAAAATTCTAAATTGTCTTTTACAGGAGACTATTTTCGCAAAAAGTTAACTTTTCTTTCTTTCTCCTTTCTTTTTGTGCCAGTATCAGATTTTGAACTCAAAGCCTTGTGCCAGCTCGCTTGCTTGCTTAGCTAGTGCTCTACCACTTGAATCACATCTTTAGCATTTTGCTGGCTAATTGACAATAGTCTCATAGATTTTTTTTGTCTGGCTTGGAATTCTGATCTTCCACGTCTCTGTGTCCTGAACAGCTAGAATTAGGCATGAACCAGGAGTGCCAGTCTTAACCTTCATTTTCAAGGATATTTCTGCTGTATATTCAAATCTGAATGGACAAGTCTTCCCTCCCAAGACTAGTTCTTTCTGAGCTTTGTTTATGACCAGAGATCCACAGTCAACAGAATCATTATTCTCCCACAAGTAAAACACCATCTTACTCTAGGCATGCACAGGAATTTTTAGGGCTGGGGTTATTTTTGGTCTTTAGTTAAATTTTGAAATATTTAAGCATATATTTGAGCTTAGCCAATTTGGGATTTTCCCAAGTTATTAAGTTGATAGCCTTTCATCTTTCACCAACTTCGGAAGTTTTCAGTCACTGTTTCTTCAAATATTTTTCAGCATATAATGATTTCCCCTCTCCTAGAATTATGATGACAAAATAATGGAATTTTTGTTAACGTCATCCAAGACCCCAAGGTGCAATGTTCTTTTACTTTTTTTCTTTCTTCTCTTTTTCTTTTTTGAATAGAATATTTTTTATTGATCTACATTTGAGTTCTGTGATTTTTTTTCAATCATTTATTATACTGTTGAGCAAAATCCATGCAATGGAGTTTCTTTTTGTAGTTATTCTATCTCTCAGTTCTAGAGCTTCTATTCTTTTGGGTTTCCTTCCTTCTTTGCTAAATGTTTCAACCGCCTCATTTATTTCAGCAGTGTCTGTGATGCTGGTTAGAGTGTTATTTATAATAGCTGATTTAAAGTCTTTGGGAGTTAAGTCCAACATCTGTGTTGTCTTGGCCTTGGCATTTATTGATTGTCTTTTCTCATGCAAGTCCTGGTTCTTCATACACTGAGTAATTTTGGATTGTATCCTGGACATTTTGAATATTGTCTTAAGAGTCTCTGGGTTTTGTATAAATCCTACTGACTTACTGATGTGATTGTTTTTAGGAGACAGTTGACCTTGTAAAGTCAAATCACAAGTTCCAAGTCACTTTCTGTATACTTGAGTTCTCATGTTGCTTCCATTTCAAGGCCCTGGACAGGCGGTCTGAATCTGTCATACATGGGCCCTACTCAGTGGTCATACTCCATCTGGATACTTGTGTATTTGTTATGAGAATTCAAGTCCAATCAAGGCCTGTACACAGAGCAGTGGGTATGGGGTGGGCACAGCAGTTCAGAAACAACAATATCAAGGACTGATTCACAGTGTCCTTCCCACGGTCCAGTACTCTCCAGTTCCCTGGAGGTTCCCTTTGGGGACCCCATTCTTCAGCACACAGAGCAGAAGACAAGCTTGAAGACAGCAAACAGATTCACCACTCAACTCGTCATAATGAAGAGAGTTCTTCCCTGTCAGATTTGTCTTGGGCTCCTCTGCCTCTCATGCTACAAAATGGCTTGAAGAGCTGAGAAAAAAAGGAAAGTGGAAGAAAAGACAGGATTTCCACATTCTGCCACTTGTTGCTTGTGCTGGAAATAAGAATGAATGCTGGAGCTCAACTCTGTATCTTGGTATTCTGGGTTTCATTTGCCACTGACTTCAGTTAACACAGTTACTAGAGTTGCCAGTTCAGAAATCCTGCAAATTCTGGTGTTCAAGTCCTCTGCTGTTTTCTATCAGAGTCCCCCACGGAGTTCCATGTGTTCTGTCCCAGCTCTATCACTGTGCAGTATGGGAAGGGGCAGGAGGAACGGATTTGACAAGTCCTCTCCAGAGCTTCAATCTCCTAACCCAACATTCATACAAGCACTTATTAAGAGTGCAAAGTGATAGGTCGGAGCATGGCCAGGTGGCAGTGTGCTCACCTAGCATGCACAAAGCCCTGGGTTCTATTCCCTGGAACTACATACACAGAAAAAGCTGGAAGTGGTGCTGTGGCTCAAGTAGTAGATTGCTAGTCTTGAGCAAAAAGTGAACAAGGACAGTGACCAGGCTCTGAGTTCAAGTGGTGGAGTGCTTGCCTAGCATTCATGAAGGCACAGGTTGGATTCCTCCGTACCACATACATAGAAAAAAGCCTGAAGTGGTGCTGTGGCTCAAGTGGTAGAGTGGTTGAGAAAGTCCAAGGACAGTGCTCTGGCCCTGAGCTCAAGCCCAGGACTGGCAAAAAAATAAAAAAATTTAAAAAAAGAGTATGAAGTGAACTGAGATTATACTAAGTATTTTATTATCTATGTAACTGCTACGAAACCCCTCCAGTGTGGTTATATTAAATATATATATATACACGTTCTATATTATAATCTATGTTTTACCTATGAGGAAGCAAATATTAGGAAAGATTAAGTACCTTGTCAGAGGCTACCTGACTAGTGACAGGACTCATAGTAGGCCTAAAGAATTATTCCAGTTGTGCCACAACCAACTATAGTGCTTATGCATGTTGAAGCTCCTGTGCCCCAGCTCAGGCTCACTAAATCCTATCTTGGAGAATGGAACTCCAGGAGATTCTGGGCACAAACTTAAGAACTACATGTTGCCCCCAATAAAAGAGGCCTTCAGTCTAAATGACTATAAAACGGATGTCAATATACTTCAAATAGAAATGCCTATTAGAGTTGGCATCAATGAGCTTGAAATAGCTTACATATGCTCACTCTCCCTCTTCTTCTGTATCATGTTAAAGGACATAAAATGGAATTAGCTACAAACCAAGGTTTACTCTCTGCACAAGAAGATTTTCTGACCTTCAAGCTTTGAACTCAATATTCTCATTCCTGCACTCTGTTGATGAGTGCTTCCTAACTGGGCCCCTCCTCAAATGCATTAACCAGCTAGGATCTTAAATTCTGTTTTAGAAAGAAAAGGCGTAAATGGAATTCTATTCATTCAGCAATGCTGCCTTTCTCCCCGGGAGGCAGAACTGTTCCATCTCTTCTCCTGGGCCTTACTTACAAAAGTATTAGACTGTTCACTGTTACAAATTGCACCCCTTGCCCTCCTTCAAGGCCAGTTTGAATGTTAAGTCCCTTGTTACTAGGTAAATCAAAATGATTAGAAGAAATGTACTCACTATGTCTGACAGAGAAAGAAGTGTAACTACATCAGAACAGGGAAAGAAGAGGGGGTTTAGAACAGATTTACCCATAAGGATGTACGTATGAAGATTAGAAAATCTAATGGGATCACAGCATTCACTCGCTTGCCCAGACAAATGACACAAACAGCAGCAAAACCCTGTACAGGCACACAGGACCCTCCTTCTAATGTGGCCTTAATGATTCATAACAGGAATTATCATTCCTGACTCATATATGGGAAAATCAAGGTTAACTATGGCATTCTTCAAGACCCCCCAACAATATCCTTTGTGGGAGAAAAAACTATTATAACACTGACCACAAGTATATATTATATTTTACTATTGAGACTTATGGCAAATGTTCTGTTTCTTAATACAAAAACTTTCTCAAAAAGTACTATTATGGATATTTAAGTTCAAAATATTCAAATCAATTAGCAGTAATGAATCAAAAATAAATTTCAGTTCAGTTCTTCTCAACAGTTAAGAATATGCCAACCAATAATCTCTTTCCCTCTCTCCCAACCTTTCTTTCCTTTTTTATTTCTTTTTTTTCTTTTTTCTTTTTTTTTTGGAGAGAGGAAACTCCAAAACATATGGCCCAGGAAGAAAATCTGTACTTGTTTAGAGCAATGAACCGGTTTTTACATCTCTCCAGTTAGAGTACGCAAATGACTTCACAGGCAACAGCTTCCGTATGTTTCATATTTTTAACACTGACCATTCATAATAAAGATTCTTTGATCCCAGATCAAATGTTTGAATCAATTTTCTCTATATTCACTGAGTCACCATTATAAAAAAAATAAAATAAAAATAAATCCCCTTTCCCCACCTCAGATGTGCCTGTCCCTCCTGCTGTCAGAACTATCTCCATGGGTCACCTTGGCTGAGATGCTTCTCAACCCTTTGCTGAAGCTTATATCTCTGCTCATTAGCCTCTCCTACAAAGCAGGGCTGGTCATAGATATTGTTTTTGCATAATAAATGGACTATAATAAATAAGATTCCTCTAAGCAATTCATAGGAAGTTTGGGGGGGGCGGAAATGGAAGCTGGTAGCAACATCATTAGTTAAAAACAACAATAACAAGGACAGAGTGTAGCCTAGTGGTAGAGTGCCCACTTAGCATGCTTGAAGCCCTAGGTTCAATTCCTCTATACCACATACACAGAAAAAAAGACAGAAGTGATGCTGTGACTCAAGTGATAGAGTGCTAGCCTTAAGAAAGCCCAAGGACAGTACCCAGGCCCTGAGTTTAAGCTCTAGGACTGGCAAAACAACAAACACTAATCCTAGTAGGAAACTGGAGACTTACACTGTAATCTTAGCTATTCAGGAGGGTAAGACTCTTATCTCTAATTAAAGCTGGAAGTGGAGTAAGCTCAAGTGGAAGGGCTCTAGTCTTGAGCAGCTTATGAAGGTGTATATGCTGAGTTCAAGCCCAGGACTAGTACACACACACACACACACACACACACACACACACACACTTTCCCAATGAAGGAAATATTCTCAATAGGTCAAACCTTTGCTTACATTAGAAAAAAAGAATGAAAACTTAAAGATCTTTTTTCAAACTAATTTATATTAAGCCAGTTCCTGATGGCTCCAACCATAATCCTAGCTCCTCAAGAAGGTGAGATCTGAGGATCGACAGTTTTAAGCCAGCCTAGACCGAATTAATTAGCAAAAACACAGAAGTAGAGCTACTGTGGTAGAACTCCAGCCATGAGGGGGAAATGTAAGCAAAAATTCATGGCTTTAAATTAAAGGCCAGTGCTGGCACATGTGCATGTACGTACATACACACACACACACACACACACACACACACACACGTACACACACACAGCCTAGATATTATTTCCAGGATTAAAACCAGAAAAATAGACTGATACCTAAAAATCTACATGAATAAAAACATTCCTTAAAAAACTTGTGTAGACAATACTAAAATTTTAAAATATCTCTAAATTTTTCAAATGATTTCAAGGCCATTTAGCTGAATTGGGCACTGGTGGCTCACATTTGCAATCCTAGCAACTCAGGAGACTAAGAACTGAGGGCTAAAGTTCAAAAACAGGCAGGGAAGAAAAGTCTGTGACACTCTCATTTCCAATTAACCATCACAGAGCCAGACCTGTGAACCAGAACCAGAAGCAGAGCTGTGGCTCAAGTGGAAGAGCCTAACAAATGAGAGTATGAGGCCCTGAGTTCAAAACCCCAGGACCAACTTAAGTAAGTACATACATAAGTAAGTACATACATATACGCTTGGTTGAAGAAAAAAATCTAAGATAAATTTGATGTCTAAACCTTTGAACATGAATTTTTTGCAGAAAGGTATTAATTGGGGGAAAAAGGTTTTAGATTTTCTAGTGGCAAATAGATAAAATAGGGATTCATTTAAATTTGGGTCTAATTAAACCTGATATGGAGGAAGAAGATAAGAAAGGAGGGAAGAAAGAAGAAAGAATGAAGAAAACCCTCAGTATTAAAAAAATCCTTTAAAATTCATTTCCTGACTTTCCCGTTTATTTAACGAGTAGATAGATCAAAGCCAAGAAACTTAAGCAACTGTGGTACATCAATTCAAAATACAAATAGATCCTTCATTTTAAAAAGTAAAATGATAACTTAGTCCCAGTCTTTTTCCATTTGTTTCCCACATTTATAAACATGAAAACAGTCTACTATTACATGCTGACATGCTACAGTAAGTACATGAATTGTTGCACTTAAAACTCTTCTATATGCAGTGTTTGTGTATTACCTTGCATATTGTGGCAAACTGCTGGTTATTTCCTGCTCCAACTACAAGATAGCCGTCCTTGGTTTTAAAAGCCTAAAAAGAAAAATCCAGAAGTAAATATATGGCTTATCCATTAATAAAACCACAAAAAAATACTTCCATGCCAGGGCATAAGAAGCTTGTTCTAAAACAATGTTAATAATTCAATACCCACTCATTAATATCTTAAAGACTATGTTGCTAGAAATGGAAGGCTATGGATTCAATTATTATGTTAAGTGTACGACCTACTGGAGTTGTAATGCACTGAATATGATCATTGAGAGTAGAAGGGGAAAAGTGAGGAAGATACTTCAGATGACAGGTGACAGGGCCAGGAGTTTGACCTAGTGGTAGAGTGTTTGCCTAGAATGCACAAAGACCTGGGTTCAATTCCTTGGTACCACACACACAGAAAAAGCTGGAAGTGATTCTGTAGCTCAAGTAGTAGAGCTAGTCTGGACAGTGCTCAGGCCCTGAGTTCAAGCCCCAGGACCAGCAAAAAAGAAATGACATATGGCTTTCTGAGAGGCTTTTGAGATACTTCAGTAGAAATGTCTTTCACGGGATTATGAACCAGATGGAAGTCTGAACTACAGGTAAAACCTTGCAGACCTGTGCTTCTGGTCTATACTGAAATTATTTCATAGGTGAAATCATCTAACAAAACAAACAACAACAAAAATACATAAAGTGTGGAGAAAAAAAGAAGCACCATGACAAAGCTGGGGCCAGGAAGGAAAGAAGTAGGCAGAGCTTAGGTAGGGAGCTACACTGGTGTCACCATGCCAACAGATCGCAGTTTGGAATAGATGATCACCAAAAAAAAAAAGAGCATTGAAGGAGATGAGTAGGCCCTCCATCTGAAAAGTCCAGTTGTAAAGCAGGGGACCAATCCAAGACCTGTGGTCCAGCACAAGTACAGCCTCAGCGGGATGTCTCAGGGGACTGGGGGATAATTCCACTAAATACTTCCACTTATTCCTCAAATAAGAGGAAAGGTTATCCACTGAGGGGAGGACTGGGAAGAAGGAGATTTTTAGGATGAAGAGATCTGATAGATCACTGAAGACAGTCAAAAGGCTGACCAATATGAGAAAAGGTGTCAATGTTTGAGAAGTAATGCACCCACTACCTGACGAATGTAACAATAACCCCTCTACACATTATCCCGACAATAATAGATAAATAAATAGGCTGACAAGCTAAGAGTCCAGATGAGAGACTTTCCCCATCAACTCTCCATTACCCAGCCATAGAATACATGTACTCTTGCCCTAAGTTGGTTTCAATTTTTGCCAGATGAGTAGATAATTTTAAAAAAGGGAGGAGGAGTGTAGCCTAGTGGTAGAGTGATCACTTAGCATGCATGAAGAAGCCCTGGATTAGATTCCTTGGTACACATATTCACAAAACACCAGAACTGGTGTTGTGGCCAAAGTGGCAGAGCAAAAAGTGTCAGAAAGCCAGGTGCAGTGGCTCACACCTATAATCCTAGCTACTCAGGAGGCTGAGATCTCAGGATCAAGGTTCAAAGCCAGCCTGGGCACAAAAGGACCTTAGACTTTTATCTCCATTTAACCTCTAGAAAACAGGGCTGAAGAGCTCAAGGACAGTGCCCAGGCTGAGTTCAAGCCCCATGACCCACAAAAAAAAAAAATGTCCAAGGACAGTGCCTAAACCCTGAGTTCAAGTCCCAGGACTGGTAAAAATAAAAATGATACAAGTTTAGGAAAATTAGAAAATTAGCTAGAATGTCATGAAGCAACAAGCCAGGGTCTATGTGTCTGAGGATGAAGGTGATAAAAAGAGGTAATAGTATGAACAGAGTAAAGGGATGGAAAATGGAGGTGATATCTGATGGAATCGATGAGGTCTTGATGAGAGAAGCTAAACACATAAGGAGGAAGAACAAGACGCAGTGGTGGTCAGAATTAGAAGGCTTCACACGGTGATCATAGAAGCAAAGAGGTTTCAAGCTAGATCAGACCACCATTGTATGAAGTGCTAAGTGGGAGCAAATGAGTATCAACACTGTTAAAATTATTAAATCCTTGGTCCCAGATGAGGAGATTTCCTAGGGTTCTCATGTCCTGACACCTGGCCCTTACCAATTCTAAAGATTCTTTGCTCTCCTTAGTGCCTTACTTTCCATCTCAGACAAGGTAAGTAAGATGTCATAGACCCATGACAAATAGACCTTCCCTTGAAGGGACAGCTCCAACAAAAGGCCCCTAGTGAAGCTGTAAATACTCATGGCTGGGTGATCTTGTTAGAAGCAATCCCAGTCTTAGGAAGAAACTATGGCACCTGTATGAAATAACAGAGAGATAAGACTGCAAGGGCAAGATCAAAGACAAAGCTTTCTTCACAGACAAGATTTTATTCTTCTTAGGGAAAGAAAGCTTTCTCACCATGAAATGTCATTATTCAAGAGTGACAAGATTCACTGGTAAGAAGACCAAACAGAAACTCCCAGGATAAATCTCTCTAGAGAAGAAAGTTTCCTAAGACCTTCTTGATTGATGTTATTCGATCAAGGGACTAGATATTTCAACAAGATGGACAAACTTCATGAGAAAACTGGAAGTCATATGAAGCAGAAGATTGTGAGAGTTCAGAATTTAATTACTCTGGGTAGAGTAGTTTCTGAAGTATCACATGACTATACCCAAGGGCCAGAGTAAATGCAAGATCTGAGTCTTAGAGAACACTGGGCAGAGGAAAAAGGAGAGTCGATATAGAACTGACATTGCTCTTGGACATTTCTGCCCTTCCCACAGACTTTGCTTGCTTTCTGAGCTATCAGTTTGTTTGGCCTGGGTTACAGTTATATTCATCAGGTAGTAGGTACATTACTTCTTGAACATTGATATCCCTTCCCATATTTTCTCCCATTTCCCTCCCCTCAATCATCTTGTTTTTTCCCCATCCCTTCCCAATTTCAACTGAACAGATTAATGTTTATATAATATACCATGTACCAAAGCCAGATACAGTAATATGAGATAAACCATAAAGGGGAAAAAAAGAAAAGAAAGAACTTCATATAGTACACCAAGAACAACAATCACAAAGATAAATGAGGAGCTAATTATTGAGCTAATAAAAGAACTAGATGCCCTCACAGCAAATCAATATATCAGATAATCAAATGGTAAAAGGGAGCCCTTCCTAATTAGAAATGTATAATTAGACCTTCATAAGCTATAATACCAGTGCATCTAGTATCTTCTCTGACATAAATAAACTACATACAATGGGTACATCTTTTTCTAAAACAAAAACATGATTCCTAAGTCTTTCTGGGACTAGTTATTTTGAAACAAGATTTTCTTTCTCAAAAGGTAGGGCTAAAGGACTTAATCATCCCCTTACTCCCCCCCCAACCCTGGGAAAAAGACACTCCATGAAGTTGAACTCACTGCCCTGAGACGGTTTGCTGGCATGTGGAGCAGTTTACTTCTGGGCTTGTACTGGTACATCATGACAATCTTTCCCACCACTAACAGTTCACTGCACCTTCTGGTGCAGGAGAGGGCTGAGCCAGATGGCAAGGAGGCATGTTGTACTTGCCAATCAACAACAGAGCTACCAATTGGGATGAGGCAACACAGCAAATGGTAGATGAGCCCAGCAGGCTCCAGGCCCACAACTACCAATCTGGCTTTGCCTTCTTATTTTTCACATGGGATAAGCCATTGTTGAAAACTCATTGCTCAGTGGAAACCCAGATCTTGAATTACAATATTCTATAGTAGCCTTGAAAGCAAGGCCCCAGAAAAAGGGTGAGATTTGTATTTCTATAGGAAGTTTGGCTGTTCTGAGATACTTTTGAGATTCTTTAAGCCAATTAAATTTCTCTTCAAATCAGATAGATATAGTAGAATTTACTTGGTTTCTGGCAACCAGGATATGACAAGGAAGAGAATGAGATCATGTCTTCATCTATCTGAATTCTTTACAGTTTGTTAATGAATATTTTTTACATGCCTGTGTGAAGAAAATACATTATTCAGAAGGGTCATTATCAGGTATTTGGACATAGTATAAATAGCACACAGTGTTCTTCCTGAGAAGTATGGGCCAAAAACAGGCTTTGAGAATCTTCAACTGACTGGCTGGACCTTTACCCAGATTATTTGGAATAGCTTCCCCAAGGCACCAAGCCTTTAATAAAATTAACTCTCCATAAGTACTAGGTCAGAATCCACACTGATTTTTCAGAAACACTCCAAGGTAACAATTGTCAAATTTTCTTTAAATATTCTTTGTTCTATCTCAAATAAGTCACGGCAATCACAGGCCCATCCAATTATGTGCCACGGGTGAAAATGGTATTTATGACAATATTCCTAAAGTTACTTCAGAGCATTGACATGTGTACAGAGAACTATAGCCAAGCTGCCACCACATGAGAGTGAAGAGTCCAGCCAGAAAAACACATTAACGATAGTTAAGGACTACTCAAGAGCAGTTTGTAGAATGGGTCATAAGTAACCTTTTACAAGCAGATTTTAATTTCATCAATCATGTCTCCAGATTTATTAGTGGCAGAGCATGGGATACACACCATGAGAGAGGGGTTGGTAAGAGGCCTAACATTAGAGCTGCACACTGAGTCTGAAGACCCCCAGCTCTTAGAGTATGGAAAACCTGAATTAGTGTGGTTTGGGAAAGCAATTAGCAAGAAAATGTCTGGGGATAATGGATTGGAATGAATGAAAAGATGATAGACTAATTCTTGGAAGTCCTACAATGGGTAGTTGACCTCTTAGATGTACATCCAGCAGCCACTGTATCCCTGGATCAGTGGGGCTCAGAAACTTGGCTCCCAATTCACATATAAGGAATTGTGATCGCAAGGTAAAAGATCGAATTCACTTTTATAAAACTCAGAAAAGAAGCATAGAAGCCCAATCCTTTAAGAAAAGACACGTGGAACAAGAACAGTGATTTCTGGGAATGGAGGACTTTAGATAGGCCTGAAGGGACACTTTGGGTCCTGGCTATGGATCAACTAACTGCAGGTACACTAGCATCCAGAGTAATATCCGAGAAGTAATAAGAGATCAATATATTTTCTTCCATCAGTTTCCACATGTAAATGCAATCTGGGAGATTTAAAGAGTATTATACACAGTACAAAGATCTTAGGGGAAAACTGGGAAGCACAAAATAAAAGAAGAAGCATCAGTGACTGGTGATGAGGATTCACTGAGGGTGAAAAAGCATGAGAACCAATTCCCACAAATCTCCTCATGGAAAAGTAGCTCAGCTTAAGAGTGTAAGTCCAACATGTGAAAGGGTATCAATGTATGTGAATTAATGCACCTTCTATCTGGCAAATATCATGTAACCCTTTTATTAATTACAATAAAAATATATATAAAAAAGGAGTGTAAGTCCAATCAGGCCTCTATAAGCTTTCCTTTACAATGACAGATAGGAGGAACTTCCAGGAGCCCTGTGATTGAAACAGTGACTGCCTCTAATTATACACTTTTTGTTTCCTTTATCATGTCCAAAGTTTATCCTTGAATCACAGAGTCCGGATAACTCTTCTAGAAACCATTCCAAATGGTTATTCCCAAGCATAGATTTCATGTACATAACATGCTTTTTTCAATCCATAAAATAAAGTGGATCCCTGTGCAGGGGCCTGGAATCAAAGGCACACAGATGGTGAAAAGACCTCTGGGCTTGGCAGAGATGGGCAGTGTGGCAGCTGCTGGCTTGCTCGTGAAGGGTGAGTACTTAGGAGAGATCCCACTGACTCTTCCAGGGAAGCAGGTAAATGTAGTTCTTAGGGAAGAATTAAGACCTAAAACAAGCAAAAGGAAGCTTAAGGAAGACTCTTTCAGAAAGATTTATGAGCATTACTAAAGAAATTGATGCAAAAGGTAAATAGCTAGCTGCAAGCTCCTGGCAAGACCTTGAGAAGACCATCCACCTAAGGTCTGAACTTGTTTTTAAGAGTTGCTTCTTTGTCTTGGATGAACAGAACTGGGAACCTAACTCAGGCCAATTCACATGCTTCTGACCTCAAGTTAGTTACAAACATGGCTACTGTACAGTTAAGAAAGATCTATGTTACCATGAGAAAGAGTATCAATGTATGTGAAATAATGCACCTTCCATCTGGCAAATGTAATGTAACCCTTCTATTAATTACAATAAAAATATATGGAAAAACAGAAAGATCTATATTGCATGCCAGAACATTTTGACTATATGACTAATGAACTCTCTCCCTGGGAAAGTGCTACTCAGCAAAAAGATCACCATGATATCTATGAATCTGGCAACTGAGTTTAGTTTGAATCTGCCACAGGAAAGACCCGTTGACTCTTCTATATGTGACTATAAAAAGATAGACTTGTACAAAATAGAAAGCCATGTTCAATTGCTCAGGAATTAAGAAGACCTCAAAGTGTACCTCATCCATTTCTAGTCTATGAAATAATCACAGGAGATAAACAAGATGCAGCAAGGTATGGCCAGCTAGGCCTTCCTCTCTCTGTCTTTGTCCACTTTCCTCTCTCCCTCTCCCTCTGTCTCCTTTCTCCCTTTCTATTCCTTTTCTCCCTTCTCTATTCTCTTCTCCCCTCTTCCCCCACCTTGTCTTCCTCTCTCCTTTCCTCTTTTCTCCTTTGCCTCCTTCTCCTTTCTCCAGTCAAACACACACGCACACACACATTGTTTCTTAACTGAAATAAGGTTGAAAATGCAAAATGGACAGCCTTTTTCTTTTTTCATATATTTTTATTGTAATTATTACAGGGGTTACAGTTATATTTGTCAGATAGAAGGTACATTCATGACCAGCCTTTTTTTAAAATATGCTTTCAAAAACCCCTGACTTGCTGGTGAATTTAGTACTCTCCAAAAGTGGCCTACTATTTTAACAAAAGGTATTCCTCAAATCAGTTCAATTGTTAAACTTTTAGGAAAGCATACCAACTAATTTTTCTCAGAAGAGCACATCACAAAATGATCTGAAATGCTAGGTCCATCAGACCTATGCAGGAACAAGGACTCTGCTGACAGCCAGAAAATCTGTATTATGTGATTTTTTTTCATTTCATCAGAGTTAGTTATATAAATTAACTGATTTATTCCAAGTTTGACTTAATATCGCTTCAAAAGGATAACTATGCTTGCAACTGTATATACTTCTTTATGGAAAGGCTTTGAATAAATGACAAAAAGAAAATGCTGTGATTTCTTTTTCATTAATTCATACAAATAGTTTCATTTGTTCTTAGGTACATGATAGCTAATTATTCAGATGAGGTAGTTTAAAAAAAAAGACCATGAAATCTTGCTAATCAGATGTTATGAGAAAAGTATGACATTTTCAAGAACCTAATAGTTTATGGTCTTCAGAAACTTCTTTTCATATGTTGCTAATTAAAACATTAGGACTGGGAAAGTAGCTCAGCGACAATGTTTACTGGCCTGCATGAGTCCTTGGGTTTGATCTCCAACAGCACAAAGAATAATGCATTTTTAATTTTTGACTATATGTAAATTATTTTGCTTCTCAAATGGAAGTTCTTCTCTACTTCTATTTCTCTGTCATTTGTTTCTTGTTTGAGATTGCATTTTGACTTTAAGTGGTTGTACAAAGGGGTTATCATTCAGCATGTCAGTTTATGAGTGACCCATAGCATCCCTCTCATCATTTGCCCCTATCTCTCCCAACTTTGTTTCTTTGTTTCCTTCTTGTATTGCAATTTCTTTTTTTTTTTTTTTGCCAATCCTGGGCTTGAGCTCAGGACCTGAGCACTGTCCTTGGACTTTTTCTCATGGCTAGAGTTCTACCACTTGAGCCTCAGCACAGCTTCCAGCTTTTTTCTATATATGTGGTACCAAGGAATCGAACCCGGGTCTTCGTGCAGTCTAGGCAAGCACTCTACCACTAGGCCAAACTCCAGGCCCCTGTATTACAATTTCTAAGCCTACTCTTCATCAACATTAATCTGACATCTTAACCACACACACACACACACACACACACACACACACACACACACACACGCTGCTCAAAGTCATTGCCTTGCCTTTCTGGGAAGAAACTCTACTCCACAATTTCATTTCCATTTCATTTTCTTCCAAGTTGTTTTGCCTTCCCTCCTCTCCTTCCTGAGATCTTCTGCACAGTCAACCTCCCTTTTCCTCTTTGCCCTTCTCACTGACTCCCAGACACACAATTGTGACTTCTCTACACACACACACACACACACACACACACACACACACACACACAAATTTTCTTACTATTCTCTTCCTAGCCAGTATTCAAAACACAATTCACTAACTACAATCTAAACCAGTACTGGCACAAGGTAGAAAACTGCAAAGTCCTCAGGAAACTGAAACACATAAGGGTTAGCTTCTGAATGTAAATGAGAATGATCCTAATCACAGCCTCTCCTGAAAAAGTCCTACTTTTATTTGGATACCAAAAGCTAACAAATGAACCAAAACTTGGTCACTGCTTTGCACTGCTTTGGAATACCATGCAAATTCTGTTTGGAAAAACATTACCTTATTACCATAGAGATGAGTAGATACAAAAAATTCAGAGCAGAGCTGGGCTCCAGTGATTCTTGCTTATAACCTTAGATATCAGGAAGCTGAGATCTGAGGATCACAGTTCTAAGCCAAGTAGGGTCAGAAGTGGAGCTATGTTTCAAATGGTATAGCACTTAAGTAATAAATGTCAGGAACAGTGCCCAGGTTCTGAGCCCAGGTACTTGAGCAATAAAGTTCAGGAACAGTGCCCAGGACCAGCATACAAAAATGAATGAATAAATAAATAAATAGATACAGAATCATTAGAACATCAAGTAATAATGCTTTCAAGTAATGATAATACATTTTAAACTATAAAGTAATTCTGAGCAGGAAAGAAAAATAATTACTCTTCTAAAAAGTACCACATATATTTTGTATTAGAATTTAAAGAGTTAATGGGAAGATTCAGAGACCACTGAGAGTTGTTTTCTGAAACAGAACTTTAAAAGTTAATCCAATTTAGCAGAAAGAAGACAAAATCACTAGTATACAAATTAGCTAGATATGGGTAGCTCATGGCTGTAATCCCAGCTATTCAGAATGCTGAGGACTGTAGTTTGAAGCTAATATGGGCAAGAAAAGTTAACTAGACTTCACCAGCAAGAAACAGAGCTGAAGATATGGCTCAAGTGAAAGATTATCGGCCTAGCAAACCTAATTCACTGCATCCATTAATTATTTTATTGTATTATCAGCACACTATATAGTTATTATTATAAACTTCCCATATTCAGGAAATATATGCACTAGAAGATAAACAATGTTTTCCTCAAGTATTTACAGAACATCATTGGAACTATTGCTTTTCTGACACTAAATCTTCTATACCTAAATCCTGAAACTTGCCTGTGGCTCATGTTTCTGATTCAGCCTGACATCCTTGGATAACTTGTTATCTAAACCACAATCAAAATGCCATCTATGTGTGGAGTTTGGCCCCACTTGGATAAGTTCACAAGGACCCCCAGCACTTGCCCCTACTAGTTTCTAATTCCAGCTATATGCTGAGGGTCACTTTATAGGTCCCCAAGGCCACCTTTCCAAAGCTACAATGGTGTCACTCTTGCCTGAATCTAGTTTTCCTTTGTCTGCAAATGTTTTGCACTTGGAGACAAGAGACCAAGATTCTGCCACTAACTTACCAAATGGCCTTTGGCAACTCAAAACTTGTCAGGTCACAGTTTCCTCATGTATAAATTTTGGGTGTTAGGCTAGTCACTCCCAGCTATAAAATTCCATGATTTTAAGATCAAACATGAACTCCTGATAGGAGGATTGCAATAAAACTGTGAAAAAGAAAGAATGTGGTCTAGTCTAGATGAAGTTTCATATTTTATTATGAGAGTTTCAGGTTATTTTATACATGTTTACATATACTTAGAGACATTTAAAATGAGGACATTTTACAAGGTAAGAAACAAGAAAGCCCTCACACATGATATTTAAAATGTGGCTCCACAGCGCACAACAACTCCATCGTGTATAAATAGAACATAGCATTTACAGCCACTTAACCTGTAATATATTTCCTTTGGCTGAAAGGTAATGTTCAACTACATGAGTCTCTGAGAACACTGGGTTTTTTCTTTATGTTGTTTTATAAAGTAATGTTATTTTGTAAAAACCGAGGGTTCCTGGGCACACAATCTCATTATTGCTGTGCTTTTTTTTAATAAAAAGAAATAAAAGAATTATAGTAGCTTCTATTCATTTAGTACCTACTATTGGGTCTGATTGCATACTTAGTAATTTGCATACATAATCTCATTCTCCAAAACAGTTCAAACTGTGTGTAATTGTTTCACTTAACCAGTTAAAAAAACTATCCCTCAGAGAGCATATCAGCTTAGATAAATAACCATTTAATAAGAAACCTAGGCAGATGAAGTAGGGGGAAAAAAAGGGGAAAATGCAGTCAAGAATTCAATGTTAGGGGCCGGGAGCATAGCCTAGTGGTAGGGTACTTGCCTAGCATGCATGAAGCCCTGGCTTAGATTCCTCAGTACCACATACATAGAAAAAGCCGGAAGTGGCACTGTGACTCTAGTGGCAGAGCGCTAGCCTTGAGCAAATGTGTCCAAGGACAGTGCCCAGGACCTGAGTTCAAGCCCCAGAACTGGCACCAAAAAAAAAAAAAAGAATTCAATGTTAAAAAAAATTCAATGTATATTCATTCTTCAAAATTAAGAATAAGGAGAGGGGGAGGGAGAGATGGTGGGAAATGCTGAAGGGTTGATATTGATCAAGATTCATTATATTCATAAACTGCTTGTTAAGTGGTACCTCCTTTGTAAACTTCCTAGAGATAGAAACAAACAAACAAACAAACAAACTCTGGGAGTACAAGAACCCAAACCTGTCAAACTCTATCTCCCATTCTGCTCTGAAATAATGTAATTCTACTCAATATTTCAAAAATAATAGTAATAAAAGTTATTGAACCCTTATTATACAAGAATCTTTTTCAGCACCATGGCATGTTTCTACAAAACATGAAGCATGTGAAAGTGAGGTAACTTCTCCAGTTAACACACTAGAAGTTACTATGCTCATAAACCCCATTGTAGACCACCTAAAATAGTCATTCCTTCTCAACTTTCACAAACTGATAATCCAATTGATATGTATGTATTATGAGTATTTATACATATATGCAAATGTATATGTTTACATGTATGTATATACACACATCACAATATTGTTCCATGTTAATTGCTTCAGGTCTCCACGTCTGACTTCCCTTCTTCATGAAAACTGTGCAGACACATGTCTGCTGAAATCAGATGTATGTAGATGATGATGATGTTGATGATGTTGATGATGATGATGATGATGATGATGATGACAGTAATAACAAATGATTGACTCAGACCCAACTGCCTCTACCATGTTTTAGACTTTAAGGCTCAAAAGGTAATTAACAAGGAAGAACAGGATAGATTGACCCCTTAGAAATTCTAAACCTTGGTGTTACCCTCATTGACAATACTTATAAGTAGTCTGTTTCCAACCTACTGAAAGACACATAACAAATATTTTATAAAAAGAAATGAGAAAAAAATTTAAAGTAAGAAGCAGAAATAATGTATGGCCAGTAGTAAAATATGTTTTAAGTATTATAAAGCTGATGATAAAACTTCCTTCCAAATAAACCCCTTGATGTTGTAAACATATACCATGTTGGTGTGTTTAAAAAATTTATGTACAGAAATCAAATTCTCCATTGCAGCATTAATTTTCCATTACCTTTTCAATGGTGTCCTATGAAAATATACATAGAAGATGGATTCTTTATGACAGCGGTACAGTGGAGCCAGTGTAATGAGGCTTATGTCAATGTTTCCACTTCAGCTACTTTTTTCTCAGCAGGTTAATGACTAGACCATAAAAATGTGATTAAGTAAAATCTGGCAAGTGTATTCATAGTAAGTAACCTTTTAAAAAACTGAAAAGAAACTAAAAGCAATGATTGACCATTTGGAAGATTTAAAAATTATTTTTAGGAACACATACTGTAAAGGAAAGTAATACAAAAGCTTTTGGCAATAGGGTTTATAAATGTATTTTAGAATATGGTTGCCAAATAAATTTAACCAAATCTTTTCTCTGTAAAATAATCTGTGACTTTGAATGGGTCGACATGCACTTTCCTATCAGATATAACATACATCAAAAACACATGAACTTTTGCACAAACCCTACTCACAGTGTTTAGAAGTCTAGGTATTCTAACAAGGGTGGTATGTTAAAGGTAATGATAAAGTTAACTTTGAAGGAACTACATTGTGTGTGTGTGTGTGTGTGTGTGTGTGTGTGTGTGTGTGTGTTTGTTCACGTGTGTGCATATATATGCATACACACATATATGCCAATACTGGGACTTGAAATCAAGACCTCTCACTTGCACTTAGCTTTTTTTCCTAAAGGCTGACACTACCAATTGAGCCCACACCTCCATTTTTGCCTTTTTTCTGCTTAATTGGAACTAAGAGTCTCATGGACTTTTCTACCCAGACTGCCTTCAAACCACAATCTTCAGTCTTAGCCTTCTGAATAGCTAGAATTACAAGCATGAACTGCCAATGTTCAGGGCTTGAAACGACTCCATTTGAAGGTATACTTCTGATAACTTCTGAGGGTTGAAAATACGGGGTAGGAGTCAACAACATACAGACAAAGGTGTCAGAAGCTCTGCCAGATACTAGTTCGTGTGGTCCTTGTGTCTTGGGCATCTTGTATTGGAACTAATAATGAAATATTACCCATCTCATAGGCCGATTTAATGTTCAAAAAAGCTGAGTTATCTCCCAGAGCAAGCAATAACATAGGCAATTTTGAAAGTGCCTTGTTTATTGCTAAATGGTGAAAATGTATCAAAGTCATACTGGCTATATGCCTTAGGGAGGATGTTTGTTTTGATCTCTAATTCTCTAAGATGGCAGAGGTGAAAAATAAGGAATCATCTCAAAACATGTTAATTGCATTACAATTACAAAACATCTTAAATAAAATGTGAACAATTAGCAAAGCGTCCTGGAACTCGTGATATTAAATTCAATAATCATTTAATGAAATGAGCACTTACTTTATTTAAGTTATTACAGTAGTATAGTGTTTGTGTAGGATGTATATCACCATAGGTTTAGTCATCAGAATCTCAAACACACATACACACACACACACACACACACACACACACACACACACACACACAGAAGACATGCCAAAGTTCATGATGGATATAGAGTAATTGGAACTACAAGTTGAAGATGTGAAAAGAAAAGGAATTGCTCTTTTATAATTAGTTTATAAAAAGAAATTACATACTATTCTAACTACAGATTAGACACTACTAACATATAAACACAGGATTGTACAATGTATTCAATCTCAAAGTTTTGCTTCCACTAAATTGCTTTTAGTTGGTATTATAAATTTAGAATCATATAAATCTAATTTAATTATGCTTTGTGGTAGGAAGAGATTTGGGGGACTTGTAGGCCTGATCTTATATGTGAACAAATGAAGTTACTAGAATACCAAAACATCCTTAGGGTTCCAACAGCTAAGATTGTCTGTCTAAAAGACAGATCAAGATGAGGGACCCAAGAAAGAACAGAGTTGTCTGGAAACTTATCAGAAGCACTTATCATTTTCCGTTCAAGGTCATTGCATTGTTTTCAGGGGAGTGACATTTATCAGTGACATATATCAGTCCAAGAATGAGTGACAAATATCACCCTAACATTCTTAGTCTAGAACAAAACTGAGAGAAGCAGTCACCATAATGTGTCTTCTCATTTCCAGAATTCTTTTTTTTTCCCCTTTGGTTGGCTGTGAGACCTCTGGGCCTGGGCCCTGTCCCTGAGCTCTTCAGCTAAAGGCTACTGCTCTACCCCTTGAGCCCCAGCACCACTTACAGTTTTCTGGTGGTTAACTGGAGATAAGAGTCTCACAGACTTTTGTGCCTGGGCTGGCTTTGAACTTCAATCCTCAGATATCAGCCTCCTGAGTAGCTAGGATTACAGGCATGAGCCACCAGTGCCCCGCTCTAGCAATCTTATGTTTAGTTCACAGTGAATGAAATCTGTCTTCTTTCATTAGACAGCAAGTTTTATGACAGCAGGAAAACAAATGTTGTTTGGCTTACCACTATACAATGTATTCTTCCCACTAAATTGCCTTTAAGTTTATACCGTAAATTTAGCACATCTAAGTCTATTTTAATTATGTTTCGTGGTGAGTACAGTACAGATGCAGACACAAGTAGAAAATGGAAAACTGAGGCTAGAAAAATCTTGAGCTGCAAAAAGTAGCTGATGAAGCTCTCTAGAGGAGGCCAGAGGTCTGGGAAATGTATTAGGATGCATCTATTGCAGCTATCTGGCTGGATAAATAAGATGGGCATTTCATATGCAAAGATGTGGGAAGGATTAAAAGGAGGGATTGTCATGAGAGCATTACACAAATAAAGGCACAGTGTGACAACATGAACAAATTTACTGGATAAAAGTATAGGGCTAATAAAGCAAAAGAATGTCAGCTCAATTGGAAATGGGTATCAGAGTCTTTATCGCTTATATGTTAAATAAAAGGTGGACTTCCATCCATGAGTCTAAAGGGAGGGGAGAGACCTGATCCAAACTCTTGTTTCTAGGCTCAAGAGAACACAGACAACCTGACTTATAATGGTTCCACTTGGTGATCTTCATACGTTGTGATGGTGTGAAAGAATTCAATCAAAACTATTCTTCAATTTTTAAACCTGAACCCTTTACCAGCTAGGAATGTTGTAATCCTCTGGTGATTCTGGGTAGAAGTAGGGAGCCTCAATTCTTCATTATCCATACAACTCTGATGGAAACAAACCAAAATCATATGTTGCTGAACTATGATGATTGTGGGACATGAAAATATTATGTATTTCCACTTATATTTCCAAGTTCGGATGGGCTTATAGTCATGTAACTAGAAGTCAGAGAGCACATTGGAAGAGCGAAAGAAAATATAGTTTGTACAATTATCCAGGCCAGCAAAAATGAAGGAGGATTGTGTCCATGGAAATAGAGATACAGTGCTCTGCAGCACCAAAAATGAGCCAGTAAAACAATTCCCTACCCAGTACCGAAAACTGAGGATGGACTTAAATAATGCCATCCAATCCCTGCCCACTTCTGAACTGCTGTTTCCCAACACTACTCTCAAAAGGACTACTTTCCCCTGCAGATAGTAACAACAGAACATCCTTAGAAGCTAGTCACAGGCCTTCACATCATGCCCTTCCTCAGCCTCTGTATGCTTCTGAGTTCGCCCAGCATTTGATTTTCCTAAGGCTTCCTCCGATTCCCTTCCAGCCCACCAATGTCCCCAGCAACCTTTGATAACTTAGTCACAGCACTTAACACATGCTGAACATTTTCTGTTCTCCCTTGTGAAAGTGTAGGCCATCACAGGGAGTGGAAACAGAATGCAAAGGATGAGAGCAAAGGTTCCTATTTCAGTAACTTATTAATAACATACTACTATTTTCCTTTCCTTCCTCTGCAGAATGTAAGTAATACCTACCTCATGGGACTTAAGCAATGAGCACATGAGCCCATGAATGCCTTTGACTACTGAGGTACCCCATAACATAGCTACTTATTAACTGTCCTCGTGATGTTGCAGACAAAATAAGGAAGCAGGGCAGGCTACATGCCAGAGGTAGCCACCAAAGCCAATGACTAGAACCAGACTTTCCACCGAAATTTCTAGCTTTCCAAACCCTCTTCCTTCCACATGCTGCCTCTTGGCAGTGGATTTCCTCAATATTGGGCCTGCTCTATAAATGTACAAAGAGAGGACCAACTTCTCATTTCCTCTTGCAGACACCAGACAATATGATATGTGTAGAGAGCTAGCTACCAAAGCACAAACCAAACATATATAGTTTTGTGGCTAGAAAATAAAATTTAAGAAAGTAGCATTTTACTGACTAAATTATATCCATCCTCTTTTTCCTTCTAATTCAAGCCAAAATTATTTTTCCCTTTTCAGTAATGAATCAAATGATTCACAAGTAGACTGGGAATTCTGTCTAGGCTCACAGTTGTCTAGTAATATACAGAAGCGGATGTGGTTGTGTTAAAAAAAAAAAAAAGAATATATGCTATCAAATCTCTACTTTTCAGTACCTTCATCGTCATCCAAAGAAATTCAATCAATAAAAGCTATGAAGAATTATCCATTTACAATATTCATTTACAATATGCAAACAGGAACTTTTTTCTTTTGTTCTCTGCAACAGAAACTCATCCTACACGTTCTTAAACTGAATGCATTTATTTAGGATTCTGATACATGTCAGTATAAAACGAAAGTGAAAAAAAAAAGAACAATTTTCCATGGTGCTCTTTACACTTACATTTCATGCCAGAATTATTTCCAGTTATATTTACAGTATTCCACTGTAAGCAGGAAGTAAGGAAAATGCTGAGTGCTGGTGGCTCATGCCTGTTATCCCATAGCTACTCAGAAGGCTGAGATGTGAGAATCACAGTTTGAAACTGGCCCAGGCAGGAAAGTCCATGAGACTCATGTTTCTAATTAGCTACCAAAAAGCCAGAAGTGGAGCGTTCAAGTAGTAGAGCACTAACTTTGAGCAAAAATAAGAGAAAAAAGAAAAGAAAAAAGAAAGCTCAGGGACAGTGTCCAAGGTCTGACTTCAAGCCCTAGGATCAACACCAAAAAAAGTAAGGAAATAAAAGAAAATACCACTTCAAAACACTTGGCAAATATTAAATTCTGATGTCAGGTACATTAGAGTTGAGAATTCTCGTGTATAATAAGGCATTTTAAAATTTCTTTCACCACTTTAGAATTAAGCTGACCAACACTCAGAGAATAGAGAACTGGAAAGATGGTACTGTTCATTTAAAATCCTTCTTGGTAGGCCAGGAGTTTGGCCTAGTTGTAGAGTGCTTGTCCAGCATGCGTGAAGGCCCGGGTTTGATTCCTTGATACCACATACATAGTAAAAAGCCAGAAATGGTGCTGTGATGCAAGTGGTAGAGCCCTCGCCTTGAGAAAGTCCAAAGACACTGCTCAGGCCCTGAATTCAAGGCCCAGGACTAGCAAAAAATAAAAAAATTTTAAAAATCCTTCTTGGTAAATGATAGAATATAAGAGACACTGGCTCTGACTGTTCACTTCATAGCCCGTCATGCGACCTTCTTTTTGCCATAGTTGGTAGGAGTTTGACAATGTTACATGACCATTAGCAGCTCATACACAGGAGAACGTCAGTGTCCCTGAACAACAATCTGAGCAATGCAAACATTGTTTTTTCAATTACTTGATATTGGAGGAGAGAGAACCTGATCTGTGTGAATGGGAAGCATGTTTAAAAAAATTTAACCTTTAGGAAAAAATAGGTTGAACATTTTCTTTCATATGACAAGCTATAAAGACCAGTCCCTGATCATTAAAATTATTTTGTCATTCCTTGTAGCATCTATGCATATATTTGAGTCTGAATGATAGGTCAGTAATAAAGATTATGTTTTCTGTTGAAAAAAAATTTAAGTTCTGGGAGTTTGGCCTAGTGGTAGAGTGCTTGCCTAGTATGCATGAAGACCCAGGTTCAATTCCTTGGTACCACATACATAGAAAAAAGCTGAAAATGGTGCTATAGTTCAAGTGGTAGAGCTCTAGCCTTGAGAAAGTCCAAGGACAGTGCTCAGGCCCTGAGTTCAAGCCCCAGGACTGGCAAAAAAAAAAGTAAATAAAAAATGTAAAAGGAATATCCCACAATGACCTCCTAGGAACTTGGCAATCCAGTCACATTGATAGTCATGATTGAATATCGTATGCTATAACTGACTACAAATAATTTTACCTATCCCTTTCTTTCTTTTATTTATTTGATTTCTGCTTTGTGTGTGTGTGTGTGTATGCTAGAACTAGGGCTTGGGGCCATCCCTGAGCTTTTCCACTAAAGGCTAGAGAGGCACCCAACTCCTCCTCCTCCTCCTCCTCCTCCTCCTCCTCCTCCTCCTCCTTCTTTTCTTCTTTTTTTCTATTTCCAGTCCTGAGGCTTGAACTCTGAGGCTGGGCACTGTTTCTGAGCCTCTTTTGCTCATGGCCAGTACTCTACCTCTTGAACAGCTGTGTTGTTTCTGGCTTTTTCTGTGATTTAATTGGAGATAAGTGTCATCACTTTCTGCGCAGGCTGGCTTCAAACTGTGTACCTCAAATCTCAGCCTTCTGAATTGCTAGGATTACAGGCGTGAGCCATTAGCACCAAGATTCTCTATTCCTTTTTAAAGACTAAAGTATTTTATGATTCTATTTGTTAATACCTTTGTTTCTTATTCCTACTAATATTTTCAAAGCTTAAGTAATCAAACTTCTGAAGAAATCTTTCTTAAATAAAAACATTTTGCTGGGGCCGGGAGTTTGGCCTAGTGGTTAAAGTGCTTGCCTAGCATGCACGAAGACCCGGGTTCGATTCCTTGGTGCCACATACATAGAAAAAAGCTGGAAGTGGTGCTGAGGCTCAAGTGGTAGAGCTCTAGCCTTGAGAAAGTCCAAGGACAGTGCTCAGGCCCTGAGCTCAAGCCCAGGACTGGCAAAAAAAAAAAAACATTTTGCTTGCTTTTATGTTTAAATCAACTATAAGAATTTCTGTTTTATGCCAGAATTTCATTTGGCACTTGACATACTATAACGTTTCTATTATAGCATCTACTTGCATCACATTTCACTGCTTCCCATCAATGAATTGTGCCCTTACCTCTGTCATACAATTCTTTTAACCCAAAACCCAAAATATCTCTCAGGAAATGTTCACTGAATTGAAGTGAAGGCAGTGTGTGTGTGTGTGTGTGTGTGTGTGTGTGTGTGTGTGTGTGTGACAGAGAGACAGAGAGGGAAAAAGAGAGAGAGAGAGAGAGAGAGAGAGAGAGAGAGAGAGAGAGAGAGAGAGAGAGAGAGAGAGAGAGAGAGAGTACTGTGGCTTAAACTGAGGACCTGGACTGTGTTAATTTTTTTTTTAATCAGGACTGGCACTTTGCCACTTGAGCCACAACTCTACTACTGACTTTTCAGTGGTTACCTGGACATAAAGAGTCTCTTAGATTTGTCTAGCCAAGGTTGGCTTCAAACCATGATACTTAGATCTCAGTCTTCTGAATGGCAATGATTACAGGTATAAGCCACTGACGCCTAACGAAACCTGCCATCCTTTGAGAAATTTACAATCATATTCCAAAACTTGCTATTAGAAAGTGATGGCTTAAACAAATCCTGAAAAAAACATGTTCTTGGCCTCCCAGGTCCTGCTCACAGCCATTATACTGGTGTGATAAGGACATTAATTCAAAGGAAATAGGTGGTAAAATCTCCAAAGAAGAAATTAGAAGCAAAGGCAGCAGTGGTACTCACTATACATTATGTTGAAAATGAACTATACAACTTGTGAGTGGGGATGAGATGGGAAAACTGGGAGACAATGAAGGTCATATACGCGTGACCTGATTTATGTAATTGTAACCCCTCTGTACATCACCTTTATAATGATATTTTTATATTTTATATTTTCTTCGGGTCATGAGCCAACAGAAGTATTGTTGGGGGTCCCACAGCACACAGACTAACCCAAGAGACCTGGGAATCACCCCCAAGTGCTGTCACAGGAGAGCTCACCCAGTGCCCTTGGTCCCAGAGAAACTACATGAGAGTCACACTGAGAGGCTAAAGTAGTCCTGAGTGCTGAACCTAAGAAAGGCTGAAGAAAAGATAGGCATCATCTCCAATCTAGGGACTGACATTTGCTGATTAGTACATTGCTGGCCTCCTTCATACAATCATCCTTATGCTTATTGTGATTTACAAACTTGACTTGATCCCTGAAAGTGAACAGAGTTATTTGTTGGCAAAAGAAAGTAATGCAGCATCCAAGAAGGAATCACTGAGAGAAAGACCAAGAAAAACACTAGCATGAACACTCCTGAGGAAATAAAACTGCTAGGGGAGGCAGATGGCAACTTTAAAAGAAATACCTATGATAAGACAGCTGAAAGAGATTCAATTATAACATTAATAAGCTTTTCTATAATTGTTAAATTGCAAAAAATAAGTAGAGGTAGTATAATATTAGCCAAGAAAAGACATAAATCAGTGTAACAAAATACAGAGCCCATAAACAGACCCCATAAATATGTCCAGCTGATTTGTGAACAAGGTACACAGCAATGCAAGGGAGAAAATTTAGTCTTTTCAATACACAATCTGCAGCAAATAGCCCTCCTTAGGCTTAGAAAATAAAATGAGGCTATGCCTCACATAAAAACCAAGTCGGGCCGGGAGCTTGGTCTAGTGGTACAGTGCTTGCCTAGCATGCCCGAACACCCAGGTTCGATTTCTCGGTACCATAGACATAAAAAAAAAATCCAGAAGTAGTGCTGAGGCTCAAGTGGTAGAGCTGTAGCCTTGAGAAAGTCCAATGACAGTGCTCAGACCCTGATCTCAAGCCCAGAACTGGCAAAAAAAAAAAAGTTGGTGCTTGGCACTGGTGGCTCTCACCTATAATCCTGACTACCCAGGAGGCTGAGATCTGAGGATCACAGTTCAGAGTAAGCTTATCTCCAATTAATTACCAAATATCTAGAAGTGAAACTGTGGTACAAGCGGTAGAGTACCACTCTCAAGCAAAAGTGTCAAAAGACAGCTTAGTTGTTAATTTAATTTGTTGTTGTATTAGATTGAATGTGTCAGTCTCCTACCCACATAGGCCATATGTGTGTTACACACACACACACACACACACACACACACACAGAGATATATAATATATAAGCACACAAACATATAGGTATCTAGTATACACAAAACAGTAATATATAAATATATTGCATACAAATAATTGCATACATGATTAGTATAGCATATGTGCATTATACTACTCATAAAGGATATAAGTAATTTTAGCTTATTTCCTTTGAAGATTTATATAGCTTTATTTGATCTTTAACCCATCTGGAGTTTTCTCTGATGGGTGGTTGACTTTTCTCACTGAAGTAGGCTTTGCTTGAAACAGCAGGCTGGAGCCCCAGGAAAGAGATCAGAAACAGCCTAGCAGAAGTCTGGAGGGGAAGCGAGAAGAAAAAGAAGCTAGTTGTGGAGAGCTGGTCACAGGATGGTAGCCTCCCTCTATATAGTTAACAAACCAAAGCAGGGGAGGGGGACAATGTCTTGCTTAGATGTCCTATGTTGCCAAGTTCTTCCAATATATTCATATAAGTGTTGGATCACTAATATGAATATACCTTACCCCTACATGTAAAGGGAAATTTTAACCATAATACATGAAGGGGAAGTCTCTGACAGAACTCAAAAAGAAACTATTCAGGATATTTAAAGAGCAAATAAAAGGTCAGAAGAAACTTTTTTCACTTAAGACGGAATAAATATAATGAAGTGAAATAATAGCCATTATCCTTTTTTTGCCAGTCCTGGGCCTTGAACTCAGGGTCGGGCACTGTCCTTGGACTTTCTCAAGGCTAGAGCTCTACCACTTGAACCACAGCACCATTCCTGGCTTTTTTCTGTGTATGTGGTACCAAGGAATTGAACCCTGGTCTTCGTGCATACTAGGCAAGCACTCTAACACTAGGCTAAATTCCCGGCCCAATAGCCATTATCTTAAATGGCTATTACTATGCCTTACAAAAAGAAATAAATTCTATACAATAATAAATTGTATCACATAAATTTTATTTCTGTGTGTGAAGAACATATTTTAACATAATATGGCAGAAAATATCATTATAGAAAGAATGTATTTATGTTTTCACAGAAATTAAATAAGATATTTTGGATTCTCCATGCCCAGCTTAAAATACAACACACAAAAGACTATTAGCAAATTCCCTAAAAGAAAGGTTAGAGAAATGCCTCAATGGAATCTAAAACTGGATATAAATTTCTAAAGCTTGGAATCTACACTACAGAAACTCTCACAAATCATATGAAGTATAAACTTCATTACAAACTCAGATAAAGAAAATACATATGAAATAAAAATAGTAATTAAGATCAAAAACATGCCAACAGATCTCACCATGTTTTATGATTTTTAAAACCTTTCAGAGTACACATTCCTTTATTTCATACATAAGGAAATCATTAATACGGCTGGATATTTAATGTATGCAATTAGAAAATAAGCATATTATCAAGTAATTTTAACAGAAAAGAAAAATCCTTTAGCAAAAACTAAAAGCATGGGCCGGGAGTTTGGCCTAGTGGTAGAGTGCTTGCCTAGCATACACGAAGACCCAGGTTCAATTCCTCGGTACCATATACATAGAAAAAAGCCGGAAGTGGTGCTGAAGTTCAAGTGGTAGAGCTCTAACCTTGAGAACCCAAGGACAGTGCTCAGGCCCTGAGCTCAAGCCCAGGACTGGCAAAAAATAAAAATAAATAAAAAATAAACCATATGTAACACCCTCCAAATTACTAGAATGAAGAACAACAAAGTGATATAGGGGCCGGGAGTTTGGCCTAGTGGTTAAAGTGCTTGCCTAGCATGCATGAAGACCCGGGTTCGATTCCTCGGTACCACATACATAGATAAAAGCCAGAAGTGGTGCTGAGGCTCAAGCGGTAGAGCTCTAACCTTGAGAAAGTCCAAGGACAGTGCTCAGGCCCTGAGCTCAAGCCCAGGACTGGCAAAAAAAAAAAAAGTGATATAGTATAATTTTTTTAAGCCTAGAGCCAAGATTTTTAAAAATTCAAGTGATGCTATGAACTGATGACCTGTGCCTTTAATCCTAGATATTCAGGAGTCTACAATCTGAGGATCATGATTATAAGCCAGCCTAGGTAGACAAATCCAGGAGGCTCTTATCACCCAAAAAATTATGTCTCTTGGATTTGCCTGTGGTTCAAATGGTGGAGAGCTAGCCTTGAGCACAAAAGCTCAGGAATAAAACCCAGGCCCTGAGTTCAAACACAAGGACCAGCACAAAAAAAAAAAAACCTGAAATTACATGTCAGAAGTAGGAACAAACTCGTTGAATTGAAACCTCTCTGTTCAATTACTTAAAATGATTTTAAATAAATTTAAAGATAGATAAAAAGAAATAAAAACAAATATATCTGTAATATACTGAGTACTCAAAGAAAAAAATCTGCATATCCACAAAAGACCTATATAAATACAAATGATTCCAAAAGATTACAATGAATATTAGGAAAGTAGTAATTGCAAATATTCCTATAGTATGAATATGATGTACTAACAGGCATGTTGCATCTAGCAACTCATTTAAACCCTCAAAACATCCTCATTTTATAAAAGGTAAAGCTGAGGCACAAAGGACATAAGTGACTTCCCAAGTACACATAGTAAGTCAGTGAGAATGAAGATTGAGCCCAGGTACTCACTCCAAAGCACAGGATCTTAGTTACACCACTGCTCCTTAGATAAGGCTAACCATTTATAAATCAGATATAAAGTAAGCAAATAGTATGCTCCGATTATGCATATATTATATACTGGGAAAAATCTTATCCACTGCAGTTCCCAAGATATATCAAATATCTAGCAAATATAGAAGAAAAAAAGTGACCCATACAAATAAATATACAAAAGTTAAGGCTGAGTTGACTAGTACTCAGGTATGATAAGATTTGATTATGATTATCAGGTTGATTCTAACAAAATTAACCTTTATATTTAGATATTCATATTAATAGTAAGTTTACCTTTTCCAACTCTACTTCCCATGTCATCCAAAATCTGAAAGGATGTTTGTAACTTGACATTGTGGTGCAAAAATATCTCTGAAAATACATTTAGTAATAGGCAAGAAAATGTTGAAAAGGAAGTATTCTCATGGAGCTTTTAAAAATGAATCTCTGCAGATACTATGAAACCAAAATAATGTTAATAGAGTTGAGTTGAAGCAATATGAAATAACGGAATAGAACAGAGAGCCCAGGACCATTCCGGCCTCTTTGTCTCTGTTCATGAAAGAGGTTCAAGTTCCTGAGGAAGGACAAATAAATGGTTATAAGTTAATGGGCTGATTACTTAAACATCTTGTACAAAACACAAAATGTACTTACCTGGGGGTAAGGATTTGTATTTTGTTTTGGTTCTATTAGTTTTGCCTTTCCCTCACATTATTGGTGTTTTCTTGAGCTCTCCATATTTCCAGTAATAAGTTTACAATTACAAAAACCTCATAAAAATTATTTTTATGGTATGGGTTCCAATTAGGAAAAATAATTACATAAATTTGAGATTCCTTCTACAATGACAGCCAACTGAGGAGAAAGATATTTTGGTAATTAACTCAGGAAAACTATGAAAGAGAAAAGGGTCTAAAAAAATACTCTCAGAGGGGCCGGGAGTTTGGCCTAGTGGTTAAAGTGCTTGCCTAGCATGCATGAAGACCCGGGTTCGATTCCTCGGTACCACATACATAGAAAAAAGCCGGAAGTGGTGCTGAGGCTCAAGTGGTAGAGCTCTAGCCTTGAGAAAGTCCAAGGACAGTGCTCAGGTCCTGAGCTCAAGCCCAGGAAAAAAAAAATACTCTCAGAGTAGATTTCCTCCTTGGCTAAGTAGTACTTGGTGAGAGGCTAAAGGGGTAACCTTCAAGATGTAGGAAGTGATGGGGTACCCTAGAAGGTATGAGAATAGCAAGAGACAGTTCAGTAACCCCTCTGTACATCACCCCAACAATAAAATATTTTTTTAGAAAGAGAGTAGATAACACGAGGCTGAGTTGATTAATGCATGCTCACTCTGTACATATGTTTAAATATAATTCTGGACTCTTATTAATGTGTAATAACATGTTAATCTAAACTAATAATAAACTCTTATTTGTAGAAAATGAAAAAGAGATAGTTTGCATAGACCTCAATTTGCATAAGCACCAGTTTCTAACATGGTTTTTTAGAACAAAAAAGAAAACCATAAAATTCTCTGACCTAAGTGATGAACACACAAGTCCTCGTATATGGATACCTTGAAGTAGCTTTCACTGAAAATTTAGAAAGATAACTATAATGAACACTGCTTTCTAGTTTTAAAGGAGTTCTAGTATTGTTGCTATTATTTTTTAATAGCAAGGAATCATCTTCAATTTGCCTTCCTTTTTTAAATAATGCCTACTAAGATCACAGAAAAGTACATTTGGAATGAATGACTTGGAAAAGCTTACTGGCATCCAAATCAACAAGCCATTAATAACCTTCTGAGAAAATTAGGTAAACCAGGACTGATGGGTACGCAGGAGTAGGTGGTGGGTGAGTTCACAGTAATATAAAACTAGCCCCACTAGAAAATGAATCAGATGGCTCTTATTTCAGAGAAAGTATCCTGCTTTAACCTAAGAGAAATATAAAAGAAAATGCTCTTCTAGTGTTTGTTGCCAGTTCTTCTGTATGCATTCAGAAATAAATTGAGGATAGAGGGTAAAGTTGCTTCTTCTAATTTATTCTTTAAAAGCCTTTGAGCAGCTAAATCTGCCAAAGCTTTTTTTCAGAGGACTGCCAAAGCTGAATGTGGGAAATTAAAAGGAAAGTATTGCTAAAGTTATATGTTCTTTAATACCTACAGGCTAAGCCCAAGATCAGCAGTATCTTTTAATTTGAAATTTGAAATTTTGGCATAAGCTTAAATCTAAAGCAGACTATTTCTATCTTCTTAAGACTGTGATCCAACCATATTTTACCATCCTATAAAATTTAGCACACTTTATTTTAATGTTAGTGTACACAATATTTTATATTTTCATGAACTTAAAAGGTAGAATATATAGCTAAATGAAAATTAGCCTTAACTTCAGATAACACTGTGCAGAGTGCTTTTTGACTTTTATTACCTTAATAAAACAAAATATCTGGAATTGTTCTTAAATCTTAAGCTATTTAATCCTGTTTTTCAGATACCACATAGCTATGTTAATTATAATTTTATTCATACAGAGATAAGGCAGGAAAGAAATGCCTTAATTAAAAAAAAAAGATACATCAAGAGTAAACTTTTGCCTTAACTCAAAACAAGATATATCAAGAGTAAATTTTTCCCCAAGGGCATTATGATAACTTGCAAGCATTTTCTATAATTTGTGAATTTGTTTTCTCATTTTTACTGTTGTAATCCTCAGAGAGAACCCAAAAGGGCTTCATTTTCTTTTCTTTTTATAAACAATTTAAGTTTTTATATCTTTATACAGTAGATAGTATGTCAACATTTGCCTTAAACAGAGAATCTAGACTTTCATTTTATTTCCCAGTTTTTTTCTCCACGTCTATAATTTCAAACATAGCAAAAAAAATAGCTGAGGGATCCTCTGTGTCTATTCCCAAGTCAAATGATCACTGTAAAAATTCAGAATTCTCTCAGCTGTTATTGAATATGAATGAGATCTAAATGAAAAAAAATCCAGTTCACTTTGAAATATTATTTACTCTTTTAAAAACAGCTCAAAAGACTAGGACATATTTTTGGCATACTTATCCCTCAGCTGTATTTTCATGACTAAATTACAACTTTCTAAATAAAAGAGATTAGTCTAAATTAGCTCATGATTGCACAAACTCTAATCAAGTTAGCTTTCTAGTTATTCTTAATAAACCTCCTTAATTTCAAGTGGCATCACTATTAAAATCTACTATGCTAGTACAATAATGGTATGCTCTAAATTGACAAGGACAGTTAAAAACATTAATTTAAAAATATATATTTTCTATATTAAGTAGCATTGCTATTATAAATAGAAAAATAAATGTGCTTTGTAATAATTAAAGCATTACATATTCAAATGTTGACTTTAAAGTGGGAAATGTAATTCAGGCACTGGTGGCTCATACCTGGTAATGCTAGCTACTCAGCAGTCCGAGATCTGAGGATGATATTTAAGAGCCAACTCAGATAGATAAATTCAAGAGCTCCTTGTCTCATGTTAGCCAGCAAAAAGACAGAAGTGGAGGTGTGGCTTAAGTAGTAGAGCACCACCCTTGACCAAAAGAGCCAAGGCAGAGTATAGGGCTTCGAGTTCAAGCCCCAGTGCTGGCACAAAAGAGTAAATAAAGTAAGAAGTGCTATCATATTAATAAAAAAAATAAAAGACATTATACTCAAAACAAAAGAGAAAACTTGAGACCCTCATTCTCATGTCTCCTATAAACCTCTTTTATTTTGGTGATAATGGGGCTTTGTATTTGCATTCCCTCTTGAGCCACAACCCCAACCCTTTTTATATTTTTTTTCTTAGTGTCTCCTGTTTTCATCGACTCAGAATATGGTGTCCCTCCTACCCACACTTCTGCATAGCTGGGATTGTCAACATATACTAGCATATCCATCTTATTTGTTGACATGAGGTATAGCTAATGTTTTTTTGCCAATCCTGAGGCTTGAACCCAGGGCCTAAGCACTGTCCTTGGGCATTCTCAGGAGTAGAGTTCTACTTCTTGAGCCACAGTACCACTTCAGGATTTTTCTATGTGCGTGGTACCAAAGACTCGAACCCGGGCCTTTGTGCATGCTAGGCAAGCACTCTACCACTAGGTCAAACTCCTGCCACTCTAGCTAACTTTTTTGCCCATACTGACCTTCACTGCAGTCCTCTCAATCTCTTTCTCCCAAGTGGCTGGGAACCCTGTATCTTCCATTACTCTAACACAGCATGAAACACCTGGGGATAGGGTCTCTACATACACCTGATTGAGACTCACCTTTTCCAGTAGTCCTGGTCTTGGCCTTGTCAGGTAATCCAGAAGGAGGGGGTCTGGGTGGGGGGACTGGCTAGGCAAACTCCTGGCTATTCTGAGGGCTCTGTGGGAAACTATCATCTCTGGTTTTCTAGGCAGCTTGCAGAAAGGTAAAGAGTTCTAGACTTGCATTTTAGGTCACAAAAGATCTAGAAATAGAAATTGAAGCAAACCCCAGTTTGGCACCACAGATCTTTCTGGTTATGGTTTAGTCTAAAGCCCAAACCATACTGCAGCAATACCAGGAGCAGGAATAAGAATCACGATCCCTTGCAGTGCTGGAGACATCTTTCTAAACAATAAAGATTGGGAAGAGCTGGGATTCTACTAAAGAGCCTTGTCTCCTCCAAAGCATGTTTCCCTCCAAGTAGCTTTGCTGCCAAACATGTAGTACTCTCTGTAAATACAGATCACCACCTGCAACTAGAGACTCAGCTGAAAGGAAAGAAGTAAGAAATGACTGCAGAAGTCATTACATGGGTATCGATTCTTGCACAGGGTATCCAGAGTCTTGTGATGAGCAGGGCCAGTGTCTCCTCTCCACTTTCCTTAGAATAATGAAGGGTTAGCTCTTTTATAAACGACTTTGTTAGCACATTTTCTTCATCTTCTGATGAGGAAACTCAACCCCAAAGAAAGTAGACATTTTGCTCAATGTCACCCAGAAGTGACACATTCTGAGGTCCCAGAAGGATGGTAACCCACACACCTATTCACATATCTACTCCAGTTCCTAGCTGACCTCCCCCAGAGAACTCTGCATGTCAGCCCCGATCCAAAGTATGTATTTAGTCTACTTTTCTGATCTTTTGCTCATCTCTTTGTCCTGGAAATGAAAACCCACTCAGGAAAAGGAAGAAGTGGCCAAGAATGTAATACATGATTCCATCTAGAATAATGGAAGCAAGTGTCCATCTAAAAGAGATCCCTGGAGCAGAGGTTGATTCCAATAGTAATCTTAAAGGAATTTAAAAGGGCAAATTGTAACTAGCATATACAAAAAAAAATACAGGATTGTAAAGGTCTTGTCAGGGATGGGGTGCTAGTTAGAGGAGAAGAATGAATAAAGGGGATGAAGGAAGATAAATAGGGTCAAAATGGGTTGTGGAGATGTGTGAAATGTTGTAAAATGAATCACACAAAGAAAATATGGAAAAAAAATTGTTACAATGAAACTGTGCCAATTAATTCCATTCTGTTAGGAACCAGAACAGAGACAAGTTGATAATCAGTGAAGCGCAAATGAAATATAGAGACAAATGCATAGTAAACTCTGATGGAAATATACATAGTTTTTTTATTGTCAGGGTAATGAGTAGAGGGGTTAGTTACATTCATAAGGTAGTGAGTACATTTCTTTTCAAACATTGGTTACCCATGTTTTTCTCCCACTTTCCCTTCCCCAACTCTCTCAATTTATAAAGTTTGTTTCCAACATATTGTCTTGTGAATATCTCTATTACATTGGTTTACTCTTTATCCTTTGTTTCATCGTCTTGTTTTTCCCTTTCCTTTCCCTAATTTAAATAAACAAATAAGTGAATTTATATTATACCAGGTACCAAAGTCAGATACAGTAAAAATAGAGGATAAACCATAAGGGTAAAGAACAAAAGAGAAAATAATTTCATATAATATATTAAAAACAACACCCACAAAGATAAATCTCTTGTTTCCATATCCTGGAGTTCATTTCGCTTTGTATTATCCTATATAGTCATATGAACATAGCTATTAAGCTATTGTAATCCTCTGCTAGGAGTGTCCTAGGTGTGTACTAATTATTACAAATGAGGGAAACCATGGAGCCTATGTTCCTTTGGGTCTGGCTTACTTCACTTAATATGATTGTTTCCAAGTCTGTCCATTTCCTTACGAATGGGGCAATGTCATTCTTTCTGATGGCAGCATAGAATTCCTTTGTATATAAATACCACATTTTCTTGATCCATTCATCCACCGAGGGACATCTGGGTTGGTTCCACATCTTAGCTATGGTAAATAATACTGCAATGAACATGGTTGCGCTGGTAGGTTTAGTGTGGCCTTGTTTCTGGACATTTGGGTAAATGCCCAGGAATGGGATTGCTGGGTCAGAGGGGAGCTCTATGTTTAGTCTCTTGAGGAACTTCCATATTGCTTTTGAGAGTGGTTGAACAAGTTTATACTCCTACTATCAAGTGTAATAGCGATCCTTCCTGGCCACAGTCCTGCTATCATCTGTTCTTATTAGATTTCTTGATAATATCCATTCTAACTGGGGTGAGACAGAATCTTGCAGTGCTACATACAGTGTTAGAAACTCTGTCCTATGTTCAGGTCTCAGTGCTCTCTTTGGAGGATGGAAATTCTCCTTCTGAAATTAAAAATGGCTCCTCCTTATTTTATACCTGCTGTCATTTTTTTCTTTTTGTCCAACATAATGACAGATTAAAATGTTATTACTTTAATAGTCATTAACAGGATTCATAATAATACTATTATTATGTTCTTCTACCCCTTTAAAACAGTGGTCCTTCTAGAAAAAAGGTCAGTATTCCTAAAAATATTACCACTGCTTTGAATCAGGAAAATAAATGTTACACCCTAAGTCAAGTGTGAGATATATAAAACAACCCAGCCTCATGCAATATGACAAGTCTTATCAGTGACCCAAACTTGTCTGTCTCTTCATTTATTGACAGAAAGATTATAATATTATAATTTACTAAGCATATCTATTTTCTCATATTTAAACCTAATCTGCAGCAAAATGACTTGTATGTTTGTGGAAAAATGATAGCAAAAAGAGAATCACTGTCTTTATCATAGAGTTTACAGTCATCTACAACCCCAAGGGAAAAGAGAAAATGAAAAATACATGTAAGCTTAAGCATAGGATGCAAGATGTGAGGAAAAATGTAGAAGTGAAATAAGTAGCACAGCTAGAAAGACTAGATAATGCTTCTGGGCAAATAGTCCTGTCTTGGGCTGCCTCTAACCTACTGGAAAATCAGAGAAGTACAACATGAGGTTTCCAGGACAAGGGTCTCTGCTGTTTTCATTGAAACCCACAGAAGATTGTAGGCTTCATCACTGAAAACACACGTAAATCAGAAAGTTGGCAGTGCTTGCTCTGGAGAGTCTAAAGCTTAATCTGTTTGGAGACTGAACTTTTTCTCACCCCGACGAGAATGGATCCTACCTGATCAGGATAAAGCAATAACAGCACTTTCTGAGAAGACAGAGACAGACAGACAGACAGACAGGCAGACAGACAGACAGACAGACAGACAGACAGACAGACAGACAGACAGACAGACAGACAGAGGTAAACACAAAAAGAGAGAGAGAGATAAGAGAGAGAGGCCAGGAGTTTGGCCTAGTGGTTAAAGTGCTTGCCTAGCATGCACGAAGAGCCAGTTCAATTCCTTGGTACCACATACATACAAAAAAGCCGGAAGTGGTACTGAGGCTCAAGTGGTAGAGCTCTAGCCTTGAGAAAGTCCAAGGACAGTGCTCAGGCCCTGAGCCCAAGCCCAGGACTGGTCAAAAAGAGAGAGGGGGGGGGGCAGAGAGCTTGGATATTTGTAAATCTGCATAATGTAAATCTTACTTTAAAACATATATGGATTCCCATCCCAACACATGGAAACCAAAAGGCTACAAATATTTTCAAAAGCCAATTTTAAAGAACAGAAAGAAAGCTAGCACTAGTAAATAATTCCTAGAAAAATGAGAAAAAAATTCACTATTTTTCCAAAAGGAAATTGTTACTGGAGAATATTTTTCTGCCTTATCTTCAATTTTACCACCATGAAAGCTTATATAAAGTTGCCCTTCTTATAATTAAAGCAGTTGATTTCCAAGCCACAGGTTGTCAGAAAGGACAGGACAAGCAGGAAGATGGGTTTCCTAGGGTAATCATATACTAAGCTCCTATAACCTCCTTAGTTCACTTATCTTAAAAATAAAATCAGATAATACCAAATCAATTCTAATTTTCCAAACAGGTAAAAAAAAAAAAAACCAAGTGAAACAAAATAAAGGACTGTGTGAGCACATAGATCCCCAAATCACCCTTCCTAACTGTATGACTTTTGTCAAGATAATTAATGTCCTGGGGCCAGGAGTAGTGGTAGAGTGCTTACCCAGCATGCACAGAGACCAGGGTTCGAGCTCTCAGAATCACATACATAGAAAAAGCCAAAAGTGGTGCTGTGGCTCAAGAGGTAGAGCTCTAACCTTGAGAAAGTCCAAGGGCAGTCCCAGGACTAGAGGGGAAAAAAGATGTCCATATGACTCAGCTTTTCCAATTGACAAAAGGGAATGATAACACCTAGTTCAATGAGTTCTTATGATATATAGAGGAGATAATCCATATAAAGCACTTAGGAAATACCTGACATCTGAACACTCAATAAATATTAGTTATTGTTATTATGAGTGCTCTGCAAATGTGTCCTTCCTGAAGCAATTTGTCATGTCTGCAGCAAAAAAAAAAGTGTTGAAAAAAAATATCACAGAGAGCACCTTGGGAAATTCTGAAAGGAAGAAACAGAATAATTATGGTAAGAGAAGAAGATCCCTAACTAGACAAGAGTGCCTGAATAGTTGGGATATGCTATTACCTAGGGTTCTCTCTGTTCAAATTCTCCATTCTTACAAGTTCCTTTCTTGTCTTGATTTATAGCTCATGTTATTTCTGATCTTATGTAAACTTCCCTTCTAAGAAGACCTAGTTCCTATTTTAGGTCATTAAACTAGTTTGTAGCTAAAATCAGAATCTGGTCATTATGAGACCATTTTCCCTGAGGCTTAATCATTCCTTAGATTAATTGAAGGGGCAAAGCCCAGACAGCAAAATTGCAAGGACAAGCCCAGAGAATAATGAGTTCCTTACCTACCTTTCCAGAACCCTTAAGTTTAACTAATCATTCCCTGCCTAGACCCTAACAGTATTCACTGTAAGTTAATAAATTAGTAGGCTCTCATATTCTATTCTATTTCCTCATCTCCTTGTCCAGTCCTTAGTTCTCAACATATCGACTTTGCATGGATGGCAGAGTCTATGATTAAGTTTAATCACTCAACTCTAGCAATATTGCCATCTACCACATCACAGACCCTTTAAACACTTTAAGAGACTTGTATAAGGCACTACTGTATCCTATAGGATCAAGGATTTCTTAGATTTAGTGTAATAAAACCGAAGTAAAACTTTTACCAGCTGGTAATAATGGAAATTTTTCCTTTTTAATATCACACAGTATGTGTTTGTTTACAGAAAGAGACAGACAGGGACCGAGACAGAGTCAGGGACAGAGACAGAGACAGAGAGATCAGAGACTGAAATACAGACTAGTCCAAAAGAAAAAAAGATCTAACCCCTTATCGTAACCTAATCTTGGAAGTTAAGATGAATATTTCGTGATTGTCAAGAAAAGGGTAAGTCACAGCTGCAGATAAATGTCGACATGAAAGAACAGTTTAAAAGAAAAGTATTTTGGCAACTTTGAAGGGATGAATTGGGTTATTCTTTCATGATTACCTCTACTGCAGAATTTCTTCTAGCTTTGTTCAAACCCATCCAAATATAGGTTCAAGAAGCCATACCCCTCCCACATCCTTATGACTCCTGGGGAGGAAGGCAACTAATACCCTTTATCTCTGAAGCTTGGGAGTGAGAATCAAAGAATTTTTAAAGATGGGTTGCATTAGTTAAGTAGAATAAGCAATAAGCAAAATACAGATACACAGAATGCATCCAACCAGAAGAAAGTTGAAGAAGTACATGCTAGCAGAAGGTTAGGTCCTCACCAAATGTCAACGAGGAATCTGTTCAGACCTTGGTCACTTGAAAGCATATTCATGAACACAGCTCAAGTGGAGAATGAAGTCCAAGAGGTTCCTTGGAGCTAGGCACTGAGAAGCCTCCAAGTTCATGACTATGCTCCTCCAGTTCATGACTCCTAAAATTAACAGTCCTTTTTTTTCTCATCTCACCCAAGGGAATCTTCTCAAGTCCTGAAGATGATAAGCTTTCTGTCTTGTGTTCATAAAGATATAATCATTCATTGCAACAGCCACCTAACTACCATTCTTCTCTCTTATGATAATGGCATGTCAATCTATATACTTCTGTAAAACTGGCTCTCCCTCCTTAAGAATCAGAAGACCATAAACTAAAATAATTTCATCTTCCTGCACTCAGAAAACAGAGGAAGAAGAAACACTTCCCAATTCATGTATGAGGCAAACATTATCATGATGTCACAACCAGATAAATGAATTAGATGAAAATAATATTGTATAATAAATTATAAACATAAAAATTAAGCATGTGGCCAGCTGTAGGAATATCATGAGTTTGAGACCAGACTGGGGATTTTTAAAAAATTAAACATGTGTACCACTCAGAAAAATTCAGACATTTATAGAATGGTCACTATATCATCTTGTGGTGTTTATGCCATGAAATAAATATTAAAGTCATTAATACAATCCATTACACTTAAGAAATACACATAACCATCTCAATTGATGTAATGAAAGCATTTGACAAAGCTCAGCATTCAATCATGAATGAAAAACAACCTTAAGAGCTGATTGAAATGATGCACACTTATAATCCCCACACTTGGGAGGCAAACAGAGGAAAACTGAGTTCAGGACCAGTCTGAATTACCTAGCAAAAAAAGGAAGAAAAGAAAAGAAAATGAAAGTAAACATAGGGGTGTGGGGGAACCCTGCTGTTTGCCATCTGCCTACAGCATGTCCACACTCAGTGACACAAGCAGTCAGGAGCCAGAGGGCGCCTGGCCCCACCCGCCTGGAGCGAATGGGGCGTGTCTCAGGACACCATTGGCTGACGGTCATCCCTATTTGATGTCATGGCTGCAACCTCTCCATCTGTATTTAGCGAGCACGTTTTGGAAAATGAAGTTAGATCTGCACCCAGAGTCTGGTCACCGGAGTCTGTATTATTCGTAGGCTCTGTGGCCATCTTACCCCCTCGTGGATGTCCGAGAAGGACAACAACATAGAAGAAGACGAAAGATAAAGCTCAGCGCTATAGTGTTTACCTGGTATAAATAAAGCCCTAGATTCAATTCCCAATGCTGTAAAAAAAAAAAATGCAAACCGTAAACAAAAGGGACTGCTTAAATCAGATGGAAGAAATCCATGAAAAGCCTACAAATGCCATTAATCTTATTGCTCTAATATCAGCCGTTATGCAAGAATAGCTGCTCTTAACTTTGGACATAGCTCAAGTGGTACTGCACTTACCTGAGAATACTAAGGCCTTAAGTTCAAATCTCAGAATCACCAAACAAGGAACAAGGAATCCCTGCTCTTATCCTTTCTATCAGCTTTGTACCAGACAATGCAATAAAGAGATGCTAGACAATGCAATAAAGAAAATAAATAAATGGTATAAAGATGGGAAAGCAAAATAAAACTAACATTCTCAGTTCATTATGCTGGCTACTGAGAGAGATGAGATCCAATGAAGAATGACTCTTGAATGGATAAAAAATATATACTCCTCTCTGTCTTCTCTGCTGTATAGTCTTTTTTTTTGCCAGTACTAGGGCTTGAATTCAGGACCTGAGCACTGTCCTTGGGCTTTCTCAAGGCTAGAGCTCTACCACTTGAGCCACAGCACCATTTCTGGCTTCTTCTATGTATGTGGTACTGAGGAATCAAACCTGGGTCTTCATGCATGCTAGTCAAGCACTCTAGCACTAGGCCAAACTCCTGGTTCCCATTCTGCTGTGCAATCTTCTATTGTGACAAATTGAATCAAGCTTTGGGAATCTATCATATAGAGATTGAAAATAAAACTACTTTATTAAGATCGGGGCTTGAAAATGATCCTGGCAACATTAAACTATGAATCAAGATGGGTTGGGAATAGTTCTAGATCTCTAGTCACCTGCAGAGTTTATTTTTTCTGTTACTATTCCAAGTCCTAATTTCTGCCTTATACCTTCTTTCATATCTTAAATCACTTCAAAAGTTGATTTTTTTTATTTCTATTGCTTCCATGTTTTCTTTTCTTTTCTTAAAGTTAATTCAAAAGTCTTGAGCAGGTAAAATAACAAAAGATAAATATAAATAAAAACAAAATGTATCCTGCCACATTTGAGAAATAAATATAATATAGTGAATTTCTTTCTTAAATCTCTAACAAGTGAATCAAGATCCATCCCCTAAAAGCCTCTTTGTTGACATAAAAGGAGACTATGTAGATTCATCTAGCTCATCACTTCTGGAGTCACTGTCCATACTGCAGTGTCAGAGGAATAAAAGTCGCACATGACATATTTGTTCAGTGTAGATGAATACATTTAACTTCATTTATTATAACCAAACCAAAGTCATCTTAGAGATATAAGAAATGTGTGGTACACATGAGATTTTTAAACATGGAGACAGAATATACTCACTTTAATACCCAAGATTATGCCCTAATAATTTCATCTTTTCCTCCTTGCATAAATCTCTCCAAGACCCTTCCAAAATTCCTTCTCCAAAATGATTCTAATTAAACCTCTTTTTCCTTAATTTAATTAGTTTGACTACAGAAAGTATCCTAATAATATCATTATTATAAAGATTGAAACTTTAAACAAGGAATTTGCTGGGCACTGGTGGCTAGTGTCTGTAATCCTAGCTACTCAGGAGGCTGAGATCTGAGGATCACAGTTCAAAGCCAGCCCAGGCATAAAAGTCCATGAGACTTGTCTCCAAACAGCTACCAGAAAACCAGGAGTGGTTCTGTGGCTCAAGTGGTAGAGAACTAACCTTGAGCTTAAGAACTGAGGGGCAGCACCTAGGCCTAGAGTTCAAGCCCCACGACTAAACAAACAAATAAAATACAAAAAAAAAATCATCTTTGCTAAGACTTCACGCATCTACTTGGTTAGAATGTCTTAGAATAAACTAGCCTTATTTGTTCTGTGACTAGAGAGATATAAAAGGAAGATCAGGAAAAGAGGGGAAAAAATTTAATGTTAATGATTTCTGGATAATTGAGACTTAATCTTCAGGGGCCTTTCTGAAGAATCAACTAAAATATACATAAAGAAAGCAAAGATTAACTAATACTCATAACTCATTGGTTGATAGGTGCCCATTAGGTAAGAAATATCTGGCATCTTTGATCTACCGTGGCAGGGTAAACAAGAACCTGTGATAGGAAATGAGCCCTCAGTCAGCTATCAGAGAAACAAGGCTGTTTGCTGTGGAGAATCACCAATGAACACAGGGTCCGATTAGCACACCTGCAGGAGAACTTGAAAACGGATAGGAGGTGTATGAAATGGGATATTGAGACCATCCGTCAGCCTGGCACTGATGGCTCATCCCCATAAGCCTAGATAATCAGGATAATGGGCAGAAAAATTCTGCCTGGACTCATCTCCAATTAACTAGTAAAAAGGCAGAACTAGAGGTTTAGTTCAAATGGTAGAGTGCTGGCTGTGAGTGAAAAAGCATAGCCAGAATATGAGGCCCTGTGTTCAGAAAAAGAGCATTGTTTACATGGACAATGTAGGATGGAACAACTTAGGATGGAACTTTAGACTTCCAACATTCTTGCTTCTCCTCATTATCCCACGGATTTCTCTGTAGTCTCTATGCATGTCTTCAATCACCTGTTAACACACTCTACTACTTCTTCCCTAAATACAATTCTCTTATTAAATATGATGCATTTCCTACTTTTATTGACATCAATAAGTTGTACAAGGGGAGTTCATTTTAGCTCAAGGCTAGAGCTCTACCACTTGACCCACAGCACCACTTCCAGCTTTTTTTCTCTGTATGTGGTACTAAGGAATTGAACCCAGGTCTTCGTGCATGCTAAACAAGCATTCTACTATGAGGCCAAACACCTGGCCCCATAATATTCTTTTTTTGTTAAAAAGCATTTTAATTATTCAAATGGGTATCATCATAGGGTCTCACCCATATATATATACCACACTTTGGTCAGACTGATCAGACCGGTAGATAGATAGATAGATAGATAGATAGATAGATAGATAGATAGATAGATAGATAGATAGATAATAGAGAAAGATAGTAGAAGGATGGATGGGTACATATATAGATTCAACTTGATAAATATCCAAAATGCAAAAGAAATATAGTCAGAATACAATATCCCCTTTCTGACTAGTCTATCTTTTGTCCCTTTGAGAATGATACTGAGGAAATAAGAGAATTAACATCCAAACATTTGAAGAATAAAGAAGACATAGTCCCTCCTCTCCAGCTGCCTAATACAGGAAAACATTAAGGTCACCAATAGCAAAAACATAAGGCAAAATGAGCTAAGAGCCATAAGAGAGGTACATACAAAGTGCTTTGGGGGCTCGAAGGGGATAAATATCGCATCCAGTTGGCAGGATCAAGAAGGATATGTGAATGGGGAGGCTTGTGAGCTGAGTTTTGAAGGATGGATGGGATTTTGTCAGTAAGAGATGGGCTAGAGGACTTTCTAAATATAGGGAATACTCTAAGTGAAGTTCCAACCACAGAACAATGCATGCTCCTTTGAGAAAGTCTGGTTTGGCAGGAACATAATGCATACATCACAAGAGTGGAAAGGAGCTATGGCTGGAAAGGATCCTTCTATGCCTGAATTTTAACCATTTCAGTAATCCAATATTAGTGTTTTGCAATCCCTTTAAAGTACCTTCAAGACTCTGGTTATATGAGCTATCAAAAACAAGCTACTTTGTGACCATGTGTGTGTGTGTGTGTGTATGTGTGTTTGTCCTGTGGCTTGAACTCAGGGCAGGGCTTTGATGCAGTCCCTAAGCTTATAGGCTCAAGACTACTGCTCTACCACTTCTGTCTTTCGGGTAGTTTAATTGGAGGTGGGAGTCTCACAAGCTAGCTTCAAACCACAATCGTCAGATCTTAGCCTCCTGAGTACCTAGGATTAAAGGCATGAACCACCAACGACTGGCTTGCATATTTTTAATGCCAGTTGCATACTCATATATTATTTAATTTTATTTTGTTGTCGGAGTGATGTGCATATTTTAAATAAGGATCTAAAGTCTGTTGGAAGATAATCTAAGAAGTGAATTTACTCCTTGTGGTCATGTACAGACTGAATAAAAGTGTTAAGTGCCTAGATTCTGCTTTGTCTTCGTCCACTTACTGCTTTAAAACAAAAAAAGTAATGGTTTAAATTTTTACAAAAGAAGTAGAGGATGGTCATAAAAAAAGATGAATGGACAAAATAAGTCAGAGCTTAATATTTTCTTCAACAGGTGCCTGAATCCACATACATACATGAGTTTGAAGGAATTGGCCAAAATAAACAACGTGGGAAATCAATGCTGAACACATTTGCATGCATGTGGTTTCCTCTGTGTCCTGAGGGAATGCACATTTTAGACTTGCTGCAGTCCATTATAAATCTCTTGCTTACCCGTCAAATGGGAAGTAAATCAGCTGAAGTTTAATAACTGAAGCAAAGGGAGATTGTTTCTTTGCTACAGAATTCTTCAGGCTGCGGACTGACTTAGGCAATCCTTGCAGTTAATTTTTCGGAGGTCTCAGTCTAGATCTTATGAGCACACAATAAATAGCTTGAGTTCATTGATCCTCAAAAATCAACTGGTACTTTGCAAAGAATACTATGAAAGAGAAGGGATGGCTCTTATCAAGATGCATTGTACATTTGGATAGAACACACTTTATGCAATTATTTGGTGATAACAAGAAAAAAAATTACTGAAACATTCTCTAAGTAAACTTGGTCCAAAACATATCCTGGCCCAGTATGTGAAACTCATATGGTGTTTATTAATCGTTACCATCTGACTATATCAAACTCACTGTACCCCAAATCAAACTCCTTTTATCTCCTACCCCCCTGTCTTCTATGGTGGCTCTATAACCCACCTGTAATACACTATTCTGTGTGTATGTACTAGTACTAGGGCTTGAATTCAGGATATAGGCACTGTCCCTTAGCTTTTGTACTCAAGTCTCTTGTTCTTCCACTTGAGTCACAATTCCACTTCTGTTTTAGTGTTTAAATGGAGGTAAGAGTCTCAGACTTTTCTGTCCAGGCTGTCTTCAAACTGAGATTCTCAGATCTCAGCCTCCTGAGTATCTGAGATTATAAATATGAGCCACCAACACCCAGCCATATCTACTAGACACCCACCCTTTTCTTGTTTGTTACCCTACATATTTAAATCCTAACTACATTTAAAATTGGTTTCCCTACTACTGCTGACCTAATTCAAAGTCTTCATCACCTCTCACATAGAAGACTAGAACTTATTTCCATATCTAAAGTTTCATCTCCTAAAACTAGCTCCTCATCCGTTTGTGGGTGATTTTCAACACAAATATCACAGTGACAGTTTCATGTCTGAAATCTATTGCTGTCAATCACACAAAATAATGCTGATGTTTTCCAAAATTCATACCATACAACTGACATCATCCACCTGGAGCACTCAGCATTCTCAGTAACCATATATAAGAGTAACAAGATCCCTGGTTTCAGAATCTAATACCTGGAATTCCTTTGCCCACTCTTCCCTCTGCCTATTATAGAATCTTATATCCTTTTTGGGGGGAGTAGGGAGTCCAGCTCTGGTGCTTGAACTCAATGTCTGAATGCTGTTCCTGAATTTCTTTCCTCAAGGCTACAGCTTTAACACTTGCGCCACAGTTCCACTATGGACTTTTTGGTGGTTAATTGGAAATAAGGTTCTCTTGGGCTTTCCAACCCAGGCTGGTTTCAAACTGCAGTCCTCAAATCTCAGCCCTCTGTGTAGCTAGGACTACAGGTGTAAGCCACCAGTGCCCAGGTACCACCTTTATTAAAAACTTTAAGATTCCTGTCCCCTAGGCTTGGTGAAGTATCCACTTCAGTACACCTGTAATAGCCTGTGGATTTCTTTTTTTGTTTGTTTATTTTTATTTTTTAAAATATTTTTATTGTATTTAATAAAAGAGTTACATGATATTTGCCAGATAGAAGGTGCATTTATTTACATACATTGATACCCTTCCACATTTCTTGGTTCCCATTACCCTCCACACTTGGTTTTCCCCCCTTCCCTGTCCAATTTCAAGTAACCAAATACAAATGTATCCAATATATCAGATAACAAAGTGAGATATTGTGGCAATATGAGATAACAAAGGAACAGCAAAAGAGATGAGAGATAACATAGCACCTTAAGGACAGCAATCATTCATTATATGGCTTTTGTTTCAATATCCTAGAGGTCCATTCAATTAACTTCATACTATATGGGCTTATGTATAAAGTTTTTGCTCTATTGCAAATCTTTGCTATTAGGGCCCAAGGTTTCCACTGGTTATGATGAATGAGGGAAACCATTGAGCCTAAGTTCCTTTGAGTCTCGCTTACTTCGCTTAATATGATTTTTTCTAAATCTTTCCATTTCCTAACAAATGCAGCAATGTCATTTTTTTCTGACAGCAGCATAGAATTCCATTGTGTACAAATACCACAGCTTGTGGATCCATTCATCAACTGAGGGACATCTAGGTTTGTTCCATATCTTTGCCATGGTGAATAATGCTGCAATGAACATTGATGTTCTAGTGGATTTAGTATACCCTAGTTTCTGGATGCCAAGTAGTGGAATTGCTGGGTCATAGGAAGCTCTATGTTTAGCCTTTTGAGGCACTGCCATACTGCTTGCCATACTGGTTGAACAAGTTTGTACTCCCACCAACAGTGTAGTAGTGATCCCTCCTGACCACATCCCCTCCAGCATCTGTTGTTATTAGTTTTCCTGATCCTGGCCATTCTAACTGGAGTGAGGTGGAATCTTAGCATTGTTTTGATTTGCATTTCTTTTATGACCAGAGATGTTGAGCATTTCTTCATGTGTCTATAGGCCATTTTTGTTTCTTCTTCACAGAAGACTCTCTTTAAGTCTTTGGCCCATTTTTTAATGGGATGGTTGTTACTTTGGAGGTTAGTTTTGGAGTGATTCAATTTTTCAGTTGTTGATATATTTTAGATATGAGGCCTTTGTTCGTTGTATGGTTGGTGAAGATCTTCTCCCACTCTGTAGGCTTCCTAATTAATTTACAAGCTATGTCCTTTGCCATACAAAAGCTCTGCAGTTTAATGCAGTCCCACTTATCCATGCTTTCTCTGGTTTGTTGTGATTCTTGGTCTTTATTAAGAAAGTTTCGACCTGTGCCAAGGAGGTCTAGTATATCTCCTACTCCTTCTTGTAAAGTTTTCAGTGTGTCAGCTTTTACCTCCAAGTCTTTGATCCATTTGGAGTTAATTCTAGTGCAGGGTGACAAAGAAGGATCCAACTTTAGTTTTCTGCAGGTGCTTAACCAGTTCTGCCAGCACAACTTGTTGAAGAGTCTATCTTTCTTCCATTCTATTTTTTTGGCTCCCTTGTCAAAGATTAGGTGGCCATAGGTCTGTGGTTTAATATCTGGGTCCTCAGTTCTATTCAATTGGTCTTCAGGCCTGTTCTTGTGCCAGTACCAAGCTGTTTTGAGAATTATTCCTCTGTAATAGAGTCTAAAGTTTGGTATTGAAATTCCTCCTACGCTGTTCTTTCTGCTAAAAAGTGTTTTTGCTATACGGAGTCTTTTATTATTCCATATGAAATTTTGGATTGCCTCTTCTATTTCTTTAAAGAATGACATTGGGATATTGATGGGTATTGCATTGAATTTGTAGACAGCCCTTGGCAAGATTGTCATTTTCACGATGTTGATTCTTCCAATCCAGGAGCATGGGAGGTTTTTCCATTTCCTTAGTTCTGCTTTAATTTCCTTTCTCAGGGTTTTAAAGTTTTCATCAAAAAGGTCCTTTCCATTCTTAGTTAAGCTAATTCCTAGGTACTTTATTTTCTTTGAGGCTATTGCAAAAGGAGTTGCTTTCCTGATTGTTGCCTTGGTCCTCTCACTGTTGGCGTAGAGGAAGGCAGTTGATTTTTGAGGGTTAATTTTATAGCCTGCTACCCTTCCAAAGTTTTGAATCAGCTCAAGGAGCTTAGGAGTAGAGTCTATAGGATTCTTTAAATACAGAATCATGTCATCTGCAAAGAGGGATAGTGTTACTTCCTCTTTCCCTATTTGGATCCCCTTTATGCCTGCTTCTTGCCTTATTGCATTGGCTAGGAATTCTAATACTATGTTAAAGAGTAGTGGAGAGAGTGGGCATCCTTGTCTCGTTCCTGATTTCAGAGGGAATTAGCCTGTGGATTTCTATACTACTACCACCACAATCATTTAACACAGAGAACCGAGCACACCTGAAGTTATGGATTCACATTACTACTCCATCATCTCTCAGCACTCTTGCTTAGGAAAGTTGTATTCCCTTCCACGTTGCCTTGTCATTAAGTATTACGGAGATAAATTAGAGTATAAATTGACAGAGGATGAGAAAACAATAAATTAAGGTTACAGATGTTACTAACGGTTGTTACTGATTTCAAAGACAAAGCAGATGTCTAAGTTTAGTAAATCACCTATAAAACCATCGCTTTTGCAAAGAATCTTTGTAAATGAATTTGAATTTTATCTAATTAAGTTCATCTTTTTATTGCATACAAATAATTCTTCCTTACAAAAAGAAATGATTATTGTTAGGGTCTGTGATCAAAGGAACGAGTCTGACACAAAAGGGGAAGTTGGAAGTTAAGTTAAACAGAGTGTTATTCCACGCCTAGCATCGAGAATCATACTGACCAGTCAGGAACGCCTCTAAGATGTGAGTGAGAGAGCGACCCCTCCTAATCTTACAGGTTACTTTTATAGGCCCCAGCCATGTGGTTGGGCTTGGCCATACACAGGTGGCCAATGGAATTCAGCATGGTTGATTGATGGCTGGGGCAACCACTGACACCTTTGCTGTTTGAACTGAACTATCATCTCAGTGGGCTTCTGGCACACTGTTCTGACAACAAAGGAAGGGGAGGGAAATCCCTGGCAGGCCAAGGGGGGTGGGGTGGGGAGGAATTCTGGTAACTCCACCTGGTTTAACTGCTCTTGTAATCTGAGCTGTTATCAGGGATTCTGCAGCCCTGGCCTTAGGTCAAGTCCTCCTTTGTCATAAAGATGGGAAATGCCTATAGGGGATGGATTTTGGGGAAGGGGTCCCCTCAATTATGATACAACTTTAAACCATAACATAAGAAAAGTAAGGTTGATGATGACAGCCAATGAAAGACAGGAGTATTTTTCTGACTAAAGCACACATATCTACTTGAGTTGAAATCTCACTCTGTCATCCAAAATGACCCCAAACTCAAAATCCTCCTTCCTCAGTCTCACAAGTGCTGGGATGGTAAGTGTGCACCATGGTTCTTCAATTTTTAAGCTGTTAACTAGTAAAAAGTGTATATACTATGAATCATAAGTTACTTTTCTAGGAAAAAGTAAGAATTCTGAGAAGCAAATTATTATTAATTATTCACATGCCAAATAAGAGGAGGTAATGCTTTTATTTTACTTCAGAGCCTGATGATGTTAAAATATAGAGCAGTTCTACAAGAACATCTGCTAGTTTTAAAAATGTTTAAGTGGCCTGAATTATGTTGCTTCTAGTGACATATTAGAGTTGAATTTAATTCCTAAGCCAAAATTTCCTCATTATAAGCCTAATCATTATCCTAACCAAAACAAAATGAAACTCATTACAATACACATTAGCCTGCTTCATTAAAAGGTCTGATTACAGCAGATCATTTAGTAGTACATATAGGAGATCAAAAATATCCCAAGTGTATAAGCTTTATACTCTGAAGACACAGACACAGATTAATTTTCCTCTGGCTTTTTGTGATATTTTTGATTAGATTTCTCTGTATTTTTTTCTGTCTGCAATGAAAAGCAGTTTGCATATATGCTGGGGTCAAAACTCATTGGCATATGACTGAGGCTGTCACATGGGAGTGAGTCACCCTCCTTTCTGTCTCTGGAAAGAGATGCCCCACATTTCCTTCTGATTCCAACTCATCCATTTCTAGGTTGTATTCTCTTGAGGATGTAATAAATTCTACAATACTCATAGTGCTCATCTGTGAAATGAGGCTAAGAATATTTATTTCAGGAAGTTTTTTAAGGCAAATTCAATGAGAAAGAACATAGGTATAAAGCATCTAACATAATTCCTGAACATAATGACATTAACCCCTCACATAGTACTTGGTGAATGCCAGGAAACTTTCCGAATACTTTGCCTTCATTAATCTCTTAAATCCTTAACAATCTTGTGTTGTAGGTATTGTCATCACACTATTTTAATAGACAAGAAGCTTTCCCTGAACCTCAGTTCTGACTGTGTCATCGAACGACAAAGCCACAAAAATCAAGATTAGCATTAACTACCCCAGGACTTCAGCAAGGAAATTGACATCCATTACTACAATGAACCAATTTCTTTCTATTCAGCTAGAAAGTAGAATCCACAAGAGAATGAAGAAAAAAAATCATTGCACATTCTTCTGTGACCTGTTGCTCCATTGAGAAATACAAACAGAAAATAAATGTAGCCCTAGACTCCTTCAAATCATTTCTTGCCTTTGTTCCAGCCTTGCACACCTCAATGCCCAAGTCATATCCCCCCATGTTACAGAAATAAGGGTCCAACCCCAGAATCCTAGTTACTCAGGAGGCTGAGATCTGAGGATCGAGGTTCAATGCCAGCCCAGGCAGACAAATCTGACAGACTCTTATCTCCAAATAACCAATAAGAATTCAGAAGTGGATTGTGGACCAAGTAGTAGAGTGCTAGCCTTAAGCAGAAAATTATTCACATCAAAAAAGGGGGAGGGGGAGAATAAGAAAAAGGAGGAAAGGGAGAATAAGGAGAGGAGGAAGGCAAAAGGAGAGAAGGGAGAAGGGGGAGAGAAATCAGAGGGAAATGAAATAGAATCATCTATTTCTAAGGAAATAATATCTATGATTAGGTGGCAGAGTAGTTTATTAAGATACTAATTTATTAAGTTTCTTGTTTTTACATCTGTTCAGTAGCAGAAAGAATAAAACCACATATAATAATTTGTATTCCCCATCTGCTTTCTTATATCTCACTTGTCCCACTGACTAAATCTGCACCTCCTTATCACTTATCCTTATCACTCTGCTTTCCCTGCCTCCTCAGCAGAAGAGAAGAGAACCTCATTTTCTTGCTGAAGCTTTCCAAAAACCTGTGTTGTGAGACAAAAAAATGAGCCACTGTATTTGGTGTGACAATGAGGACCAAGGTGAGAGCAGGTGTGGCATAAGCAACGAGAAAGAAGATTGTCCTGAGCTTAGGAAGAGTTAGTGGGTGAATCCTGTAAGTAAAAAGATCCATAACTTCCTGCATGAGGGTTCTGAGAAAAAGATTGGATCTCCATTGGAAATTTAAATTAAGCAGCTACCCAGGGTTTCATTCAAGGCACTTGAGCCTGCTATGTTAGACCCACTTGGTGACATTCCAGTCTCAACACCATAAGATCCTTACATAACAAGGAACTAAGTGGGAGGCTTTGGAAAGAGGGACGAAGCTTCTTTTTCCAGTTGTAATGCTAAAAATGTCTTTCACTACATAGTACAGTTCTATCCTACCCTAGGGGATCTTCCCGCCCAAAGCAAGGGCAGTGTTAGAGAAACCGGTATATGATAAGCACCAAGGAAGAAACTGATCTGAACTCACAGCCTCAGACTCTCCTCTGAATATTTTCTGTGGGTTGTTCCCTGGATCTTAGCTGAACAGCTTTGTGAACCTTGATGTAATTAAGATGAAAACCTGTCACACTGGAAGCAGAGTTAGTGTTTTGTTTTGTGCTCTTTTGTCCTCATCCTGGGGCTTGAACGCAGGTCCCAGACACTGTCCCTGAAGTTTTTTGCTCAAGAAGAGCAACTCTTATCACTTGAGTGACAACTTCATTTCTGGCCTTTGGATGTTTAATTGGAGCTAAGAGTCTTAGCTGATTTAGACTTTCCTGATTGAGGTGGCTTCAAACTGTGATCCTCAGATCTCAACCTCCTGGGTAACTAGGATTACAGACATGATTCTTCAGTACAAGGCTAGAGTTAGTTTTATACATATAACCCTTTACATAGTAGTGGGTAATAGCCAACTTAAATACATTTACACACATTAATTTCTTCAACAACTTTGTACATACATACTATTATCATCACGTTTTAATTGATAATAACCTGTCTCTTAACCGCAGCTCTGATTATATCACTGGGCAATGCAATGTATACCTAAAAGAAATACAAAATTAGACATTTCTTCTACTATATATCAACCCTGAAGATGTATCAGTTTAGCAGCAGAAAGTCAAGATTTTCTAATAGCATGCTTTGCTCTGTCTCATCTTCTTTCAATCCTGGGGGCACTAGCACTGAGTACTGAAATGGTTCTACAGATGGATTTCTAGACTGCTTCTGCATCCTAGTGCAACAAAGAAGCCGATCCATCCTTCTGTCCCCATGAGAACAACTAATACTTCTTTATTCCTGCCTTTTTGTGTGAAAATAGCAATAGTAATTGCATTTCTTTAAGTTTTATTTTAAACTTCTTTATTTATAATAAATAAAATGTTTTAACATTGGCAGTTACACACATTCCACCTAACAATTGCCACAAAACTGGCAAGAACAGATTTTTTTTTAACCAATCCTGGGGCTTGAACTCAAGGCCTGAGCATTGTCCTTGGGCTTTTTCAAGGCTAGAGCTCTACCACTTAGACCACAGCAGCACCACTTCTGGCTTTTTCTATATATGTGGTACCAAGGAATCGAACACACGTCTTTGTGAGCGTTAGGCAAGCACTTTTACCACTAGGCCAAACTCCCAGCCCACGAAAGGATTTTTTCCATTGCAAGATGAAATGACACCAGTGATTACTTTGAGGAGAAACATCCATATATCACCTGAAAAGCTCAATAATCAGCCACATGCTTCTTACAAAACAGAATTAGAGAAAGACCTGAAGCATTAAAGCATTTCCAATTTTAGAATAAAAATAGACGAGGCAAGAAATTGAGCACCATCTACAGAGCACCTTTCATTAAAAGCTAAAAATAATTTCATGGCCATTCAAATTCCTCCTTAAGAGACAGACATTGTGATGTAGCCCAGTATGACCCTGTGACCTTCTAGCAGTCATGAGACAGCAGGTCCCAAAAGGCCATCTCAACACTGGTGGGGATTCAATTCATCAAGTCAGTGCTGCTATCTGTTGGGCATTGGTTCTATGTGTTGGGCATCTGCTCATCAACCTCCTTCCCAGAAATCTGTCCACAGAAGGCCGTAGCCACAATGAATGGACTCAAACATGACAAAAATCACAGGCAACCATCATGGTTTGGGTATGGAAGACCTGCTAGGTGATCACCAGTGCACACAGACCTCATTTCCCAAGGGCCCCGCCCCGCAGATGTCAGTCTTTATTCCTACTCACTCAGATTGGAGCCAATCCAACAACGTGGACTTCGTGAAGGAGAACTGACATGAATAGGAATTAAAAGAAAAAAAACAAAAAAAATGATCCTAACCAGGCATGGTGGCTCACACCTGTAATCATAGCTACTCAGATCCTCAGACTGAGATCTGAGGCTTACAGTTCAAAACCAGCCCAGGCACTAAAGTCCCTGAGACTCTTATCTCCAACTAACCACTCGAAAACTGGAAGTGGCGCTGTGGCTCAAGGGATAGGGTGGTAGCCTTGAGCTGAAGAGCTCAGGGACAATGCCCAGGCCCAGAGTTCAAGCCCCATGACCAAGGAAAAACAAAAAAAACTGATCCCTAAAGTTTCCCCAGTAGATCCCTTTGAAGGTGACATTCAAAAGTCAGATGAAATTGTTCTCTTGCTCACCACAACATACTTCCTGGGGGTGCTGTCACTCATATGACTCATTCAACTCAGAAGTGTACAAACAGCAGCAAAGCCAAAGGTGATAAGTGCAGTCAACTGAGAATAATAGAGAACGGTGAGATCTGAGAAAAACCATGTCCTACCTTTAAAAACAAATTCAGATGGAAAAGCAACACAGAAGGCCATATAGTATGACCGCTAAATGAAAGGACCTCCAGGATATAGAAACAAAAGCCATATAATAAGTAATGGTTGTCCTTAATATACTGTTATCTCTCATCTCTTTTGCTGTCCCTTGGTTATCTCTTATTGTTATAGTATTTTACCTTGTTATCTGATTTATTTTATATATGCTTGTTTGGCTATTTGAAATAGGATAGGGAAGCGGGGGAAACAAGATGAGGGGTGGGGGTGGAGGGAGGGAAATGGGGACCAAGACATGAGAAAGGGTATCAATGTTTGTGAAGTAATGCGCCTTCTATCTGGTGAATATAATGTACCCCTTCTATTAATTACAATAAAAATATATGGAAAAAATAAAAGTAAAATCCAGAAAAAAATATGTAAGACTTTAGAGTATTTTCTACTCAGCTATATTTTTTATAAACCATATTTCATTATAGCACAGAGAAAATCAGAAAATTAAATGCCTATTAATTCTAGAATCAATTTTACTCTTTAAGCCTTTTTTTCAGAAATTTACACTTTAATAATGTTTCAGCCGAAGTAATTCTCACCTATGAATTCCATGAAATTGCATAGCAATAATTATCACTATAATATATAATCATGCCATAAGATATGCACTTTGTTTTATAAACACAGCAATACTGTTTTAGTTGGCTCTTGAAACACAATAATTCTCTACTTTTCTCTGCTACAACCTGTTCTCAGGAAAAGTCAATACAGATTTGAGACAAATTCTTAGAGAGCAGAAGATCTAGATAGCTTACATTAAATCCTTCACAATTATTTGAGCAAGAACTTATCAGTTCCTCAGTCATGTTTGTGCCTGTGTTTTAGATAAAGATGAATTTTTCTACTTAATAAGACACAAGACTTCTTTATGAAATACTCTACCTCTTTAGAGAATTCTTGATAATTTTTAGGTTTATCTTTTTCAAGTTTACTTATATATACATGGTTTATTTACCAGAAAAATTTTACACATTTCTCCACTAACACAAAACCGTAATTCTATTTAGAACAGAAACAATATTGAAAGAATGTTTCCCTACTGAGAAAAAAATTATAACCTACAATTATAACCTATCCTTCCTACCTGATATATTGTATATATATTTATTTATTTGTTTATTTCAAATAGGAAGGGGAAAAGGGAAAACAAGATAATTGGGAAGGGTGGGGGAGGGAAATGGGGAGAAAACATAAGATGGGGTATCAATGTGTGAGAAGTGATGCACCTACTACCTGGCAAATGCAACTGTAACCCCTCTATACATTACCCTGACAATAAAAAAAAAAGAATCTGGGGGGGGGTGGAATGATTATAAAAAAGATATCCCCATGCTAACATATTACCATCTTCAAAATCCTTAGAAATCATAATAAAGTTTGTAAAGCTTCAGAATAATGCATTTGAGAATCACACACACACACACACACACACATACACACACACACACACACACACACACAGATTTAACCATTCAGTGCATTTCAGGCAACTTAATTTCATTCAGCAATTGTAAGCTGCATGCCCTAGAGATGATGGGGTTTAGACTCTGCAATATGCTTTGTGATAGCCTCAGTCAGTCTTGAAGGTTCCAGATGACTGAAGACTCAAGCACCTGATGGATGTGGATATGAAGGCCATCTCCTCGACACTCTGTCAGCTCTCAGACTTCTGATCTATTTATCACTGAACTTGGAGGATGCAGGAAGAGTATCATTAAAAAAAAAAAAAAAAAAAAAAAAAAAGGCTAGGGCTGGAAGTGTGGCCTAGCATGCACGAAGATCCAGGTTTGATTCCTCAGTACCACATCCATAGAAAAAGCCAGAAGCAGTGCTGTGGCTCGAGTGTTAGAGCTCTAGTCTTGAGAAAGCCCAAGGAGAGTGCTCAGGCCCTGAGTTCAAGCTCCAGGACTGGCAAAAAAAAAGTCTCCACAGAAATGGTGACACAAAGGATGAATCAACGCAACAGTGATACTCATAAAACCCTATGTTGGAAATGAACTTTACAACTTGAGAGGGGGAAGAGAATGGGAGAGGAAGAAAAGTTGGAGGAGAAAGGAAGGAGGGGATTACAATGTTCAACAAGAATTGTATTCATTTCCTTACTTACGTAACTACAAGCCCTCGGTACACCACCTTTACAATGTCTTTTAAGAAATAAAAGATGGGCTGGGAGCATAGCCTAGTGGGAGAGTGCTCACCTAGCATGCAGGAAGCCTTGGGTTTGATTCCTCAGTATCACATACACCAAAAAAGCCAGAAGTAGCACTCTCCCTCAAGTGGCAGTGTGCTAGCCTTGCACAAGAAGCATCCAAGGACAGTGCCCAGGCCCTGATTTAAAGCCCCAGGACTGGCAGCAGATAAAATAAAATAAATAAAAATAAAAGATAAAACAATAATAAATGCTGGCGTGAACGTGGCCAAAAGGGAACTCTATTACACTGTTGGTAAAAATGTAACTTGTTCAACCACTCTGGAAAACAGTATGGAGATTCCTCAAAAGACAACACATATGACCCAGCAGCAACTCTACTCCTGGGCATTTATCCAATAGAACCCAAATAGAATGAGACTAAAGCTCTAAGCACAACTATATTCACTGTAGCATTGTTTACCATAGCCAAGATATGGAATCAATGCCACTCAATGGACACATGGATCAAGAATATGTGGTATATATACACAATGAAATTCTACTCATCTGTCAGATGAGTATAAAGAAATGGAAAAACTCTTATTAAGAAACACAAAGAAACACAAACTATATGGTTTCCTTCATTTGTGGTCACTAGACAGGACCTATAAATTTACAAGTAAACATACTGGATAGTTTAAAAAATATATATTATGAGGTTTCAAATGTGGCCTAGTGGAAGAGTGTTTGCCTAGCATGCAAGAAGCCCTGGGTTTGATTCCTTGGTACCACATACACAAAAAAAGCTGGCGGTGATGCTGTGGCTCAAGTGGTAAAGCACTAGCCTTGAGACAGCTCAAGGACAGAGCCCAGGCCCTGAGTTCAAGTCCCAGGACAAGCAAAAAAATCACACTGGGACATGATAATTTATACAGGTCTCTAGGAATTCACATACAGTGAGATATTCTTAGGAGAGAAACACAAAGATTCAATACCTATGTGCAGTCTGATTATAAAAATTAATATTTATTGAAATGAACTACAAGAAATGGAAACAAGATGGCTTTTGGTCTTTGTTGCTGTTTTTGTTTCCCTTTTGATTTGTTTGTTCATTTATCTGTCTTTGGGAGGGTGAGGGAGACACAGAAATAGTGGGACCAAGAGTGAGCAAATGAGCAGCGATACTCACTAAATACTATGCTGAAAATGAACTATACAATTTGTGGGTAGGAATGGAGGAAAAAAAAACTGGGAGACATCAAGGGAAGGGATGATATCCAAAAAGAAATGTACTCTTTTATCTGACTAGCATAAATGGAACCTGTCTGTATATCACCTTTACAATAACAACTTTTAAATGCATTAAAAAATTAAAGACAGAAAACTCAAAACCATGTCAAAAACATACATGTAAGGAAGAAGCTGGGCTAGACTGGGGGGAATGGGAGAATGATGCATCAGACTTATAAACTGATTTGCTGAGCAATTATCCTTTTGTGAAACTACTTAAAGAACAAAAGCATAACAAATTAATTAATAGGAAAAAACACACATGACACTGGCTCTCATTTTAAGTATGTGTTAAACATATTTTACTCCACAATCTCTATTATTTTGCCACATATATACATATGTATCACTAGAAAATAATTGTATTTTATATACTTAAAAGAATTGTGAAGAAACTCTTTTTTTTTCTTTTTTTTTTTTTTTTGCCAGTCCTGGGCTTGAGCTCAGGGCCTAAGCACTGTCCTTGGACTTTCTCAAGGATAGGGCTCTACCACTTGAGCCTCAGCACCACTTCTGGCTTTTTTCTATGTATGTGGTACCGAGGAATCAAACCCGGGTCTTCATGCATGCTAGGCAAGCACTTTAACCACTAGGTCAAACTCCCCACCCAAGAAACTCTTTAAATATGATCATTAAATTAGAGAATAAGCAATCAAGATTATTTTTCCCAGTACCTCAAGAAGTAAAATGAAAGTTTTACAATAACCTTTTTTAAAATATTAACACAATGCTATCTCTGCTTTTAACACTATGGGAGCAATACTAAAAGTTCCTAAGAGTGGAAAATACCATAAAATGCTTAATTTTAACATTCTAACCATGTGTTACACGCACATGTCATGGAAGAAAGTGGAGCACAGAATGAGGCCAATCAAGAACAATAAATCCATAGGTCTCCTCATATTAAATTTCTGTTCCCTGTCTAGTTTCATAGTCTATTCCCCGTGAGACTTCCAGCCTAGTCACGGATCTCGTTTAATCTAACATAGCCCAGACAAACTGAGCTATTAAGGGTTTCTTCCATTCCTTTCTTACTCCATAAATGCTCTTGACATAAATGCTCTTCACCTATAGAAACCTGGCTCTGCTACAGCTGAGTAAGCTTCCTTGGGGAAGTTTGATTCTCAGTTGATTCCCTATGGCCTCCATCCAATAACTCAGCCCCTCCACCCCGTTCATCACAACTAGAATCTCAAATATTAACATCCAGAGGGAAGCAAACTCTTCTATGCCTCAGAACTATGAGATAGGATTATGTTCTGGCTTATCTGGCTCCTTGGGCCCAGCATTGCTGTAGAGTCCATCTTTGGCATGACCCCACATTATCTTAACTTCCTTGCTTCTCATGGTGACCCACTGTAATTTTATGACTGGCCTAACACAAATGTACATAGAACTGTCACACAATAAGCTGCTACAGTAGTGAATATTAGAAGACAAGGTTAGAATTGAATACTTGCCATGTGAGGAGAGTAAAATTGAAAGACACACTGTTGTACATGTAACAAGAAGCCCATTTCAAGGAGTACTCCACTTAAAAGCTATTTCTTTTTCTTTTTTTTTTTCTTCTTTTTTTTTGGTTGGTCATGGGGCTTGAACTCTGGACCTGGTTGACTGTTCCTGAGCTCTTCAGTTCAAAGCTATTGCTTTACCACTTGAGACACAGTGCCACTTCCGGTTTTCTGGTAGTTTATTGGAGGTAAGAGTCTCATGGACTTTTGTGTCTGAGCTAGCTTTGAACTGTGATTCTCAGATCTCTGCCTCCTGTGTAGCTAGGATTACAGGCATGAGCCACCAACTCCCAGTTAAAAGCCATTTTTTCACAAAAACAAGAGGAATTTGCAGCAGAACTCTTCATGTGCAAATCACAGTGAACTGACTGGTATGATACCAGTTACTAAGAGATCATCTCCCAGTTACAAGTGAAGTTTCTAGGATCCAAGACAATGAATGGTTCTTCATTATTAACTCAGTACTTGGCACACAGCAGGGACTCAGTATTTGTTGAAGTAAAGAATTCACTCAGTCAATACTTGAAATACTATAGATACTCAGTACTTGTTGAAATAAAGAATGAATAAGTCAATGAATATTGATTCATTGTATTCTTTCTCATAAATCTCAATGAAATTTTCATGAACCTTCTTCAGGCAGAGCTAAAATAACAGAAAAATTATGAGAGAATCTTGCACCCACATGCACAGCAGACCTAGGGGCTATCCTGTGGATAGTAAAACCCACATTTGTAAGCAGTTACTGCTAACTCTGTCTACAATAAGCCTGTATTATGCAGTGACAACAGTCACCTAGTCATCTTAAATTAAGAAATACTAAAGAAAAAAGATCTGTCATTGAATACAACTAATTGCTACCCTTGCCATCCATACTACAAGCCTTGTGCTAACCAGCTGACAAGCAGTGTCCTGTTTAATTTCCAAAATGAAGGTGTGAAGTAGAAAGTATTACTCTTCAGAGGAAAAGACTAAAGCACAGCTTGCACGGTAAGTGCCCTGCCAGCCAAGCCCAATCAGACTGTGGGCAAAGTGGATCGCTAATCCTTCTTTACTTAGTTCCTCTGTCACTGAGTGTATTTCTGCTCTTGTATCACTGACTGGGAAAAAAAATTCCTTGGACTGTTGTACAGATCCACTCTTGCTCTAGTAAATAATACAACATGAAATTACAGCTGCTGAATTGGGAAGCCCCTGAGTTGGTAAAACAGGGCATACAACATGCCAAACATGAGGCTGAGAAGCTTACTGGGTTCTTTATTTGAGTTCTATTAAAATGAGTTCAAAAATGTACTGTAAACTATGTCTTTGCTTAACCTTGTAAGTCCCATAATTACCTCTGTCTTAAAGATAAATGGTACCTCAAGGTATACATTAATTTGGGGACATATTCAATTGTTAAAATATCCTAACATTAATTTCTCTCTCCTGAAAAATACTATTCACTACTAGCTTCTTTCCTTGTTTCCTTTTGTTTTCTCTGAATTCATTGTAAGAAGAATATTCTTATAAAAACTAACAGTAAATAGCTCACAGAAGTAGCCTAGAGCATTTTGTTTCCTACATCTTTCTCATATCTAAATTATCCAAAAGAATATGCTCTCATCACTATTATTTCAATTAGAAACCTATTTGAAATCATTCCCAGCTACTAAGCACTTCTACATCCTTCTCCTCTCCCTATTTTTAATCTTTCTAAGATTAAACAATTCATTTTAATCCCTTCATTTGTAGATCCCCACATTGTACAAAACAAAATACCAAAGATTTCATTCATCCAACAAACACTCATAGTCTTTGCAGACATATTAGTAAAAGATGTTTACTGGTAGAGACAGAAACAAACTGAACTGACTTAGAAGAGAGAGGAGTCCAAATACGTAGCTCCTCTGAACAACTAATGAACTTTTTAACAAAACAAACACCAGGAAGTGGAAACATGGCTGGGGGGGGAGGGATGATGAGGAAGGACACAAATGGAGAAGAGAAAGGTGAACAACTGCAATATTCATTCAATATACAGTATGTAAATTTTTAACTATATAATTTGAGAGTAGAGATGGGAAGAGAAAATGGGGGGAGAACAATGGAAGGGATACACTGATCAAGACACGTTGTACTCATGAATTAACTTACAGAATTGCAACTTCTTTGTACAACTACTTGCTAATACTATTGGCTCATCCTGGGCCTTGAACTCAGGACCTGGGATGAGTCCCAGAACCTCTCTATCCTCAAGACTAGAACTCTACCACTTCTGACTTTTTCTGTTTATGTGGTACTAATTAATAAAACCCAGGGCTTCCTGCATGCTAGGCAAGCACTCTACCACTAAGCCACATTCCCAGTCCAATAACAATTTAAGATACTTGTTGAATATTGTTATCTGTTGAGGATTTCATGTTACACAAGAAACTCTGGTTTCCTTTTTTTGCATGGCAGATCAAAGACAAAATATCTGTATTCTTTAATGTGTCCAAGATTCCACTCGACAATAGTGTTGCTCAACAACAAAGGTACACAACAATAGTCCACTGGCTAAATTCATATTGTGGTCCATTTTTATATGACCCAGAAGATAAGAATAATAAAAACAATTCTCATCGCCATCATCGTTACCACCACCACCACCACCACCACCATCATCATCATCACCTTCTAGAGGAAATTAACCCATAATACCTAAGAACCATATGGAATCAGACCTCTGGGTCAACATGAATTAAGTTTAATTCATGCTCATCTATTCCCATCTGTGAGTTCTCCATGTCAGCAGAGGTGAGTACTTGTGACAGAGACCAGGTGGTACCCTCACACACTTTCTGCTTGCATACCTGCTGATTCACATCACAACCACATAGTGATAACTCAACAGCATTTCCAATGTTGTGTGTATTGCCAGAGCACATTTTTTAGTATTTCTAATGTATAACTAAAGTATCAAAACAAGAAGAGAAAAATGAACTTCAAAATGTCATACACTGGATGGTGGAATGTATTCTAACTGAATCAGCTGACTTAGCATTCTTTTTACTTTACACTCACACTAAAGCTGTAATAAACAAATACAATAACTAGCGGATTATATGATCATTGCAATATGTCTAGTCTCCAGGAAAGAAGATCATAAAAATGAACAAACTTAAAACAACAGCTCATCAAAGTAGAATTTAGTCACAAAAATAAATAAAAGAAAAACTACAACCAAAGTGAATTTCTGAATGGCCTATTCTTTAACTAAGTAAAGAAGTATATTTAGCAGTAGCACATTAATTAAATTGTGTCTAATTGGAACTTCTGAAGAAAGGAGTCCAGAAAAAAAATAATAAACTGCATAAACTATTAATCTCTTGGTAAGAATAGTTCATTGTTCAAAGAGTGATGTGTATCAATCCAATAGTCAACTTAAAATTAAGTAAAACTGGCCAGTTTAGCCTAGGGGTAGAATGTCTGCCTAGCATGCATGAAGACCCAGGTTCAATTCCTCAGTACCACATACATAGAAAAAACCGGAAGTGGTGCTGTAGCTCAAGTGGTAGATAGAGCTCTAACCTTGAGGCAGCCTAAGGACAGTGCTCGGGCCCTGAGATCAATCCCCAGATCTGGCCAAAAATATAAGTAAAATTGTTTTGAATGGTTTTCCATGGCTTTTGAAGAATTAGATTTTCAAGTGTTCTTTACGTGGGAATCAGTGATGACACTTAAGGAAGTGAAGAGTTCATCTCTATGAAGAGACTACATGTATACACGATGCTCAGCAAGAATATTTTCAAGCAAGTTGAACATAAATACCACTTAAGTAGGGTATATGTTGCATATCTTAATGGTAGAAATCACACACAGGAACTTAGAGTTACACAGCTTATAAAATGTAAGGTGTTTACAATGGTGGAACCATGAGATAACCCCTACTGATATTACAGCTGTGGCAGTGCCACAGAGCATGGCATGGCATTACTCCCATATTGTGGCAATGCTGGTGTAAATGCCTATTACATTACCAGTCTTATAAAAGTATAGGGGTCAAGGTCACATACAGCTCCAAATAATGTACACAAATGACTGTCATTTGGCATTATACATAAGGCCATATAATGTGAAGCCAATTGAAAGAACCTCCAGGATATTGAAACAAAAGCCATATAATGAATGATTGTTGTCCTTAATGTACTGTGTTGTCTCTCATCTCCTTTGCTGTCCCTTGGTTATCTCATATTGGTATCTCACTTTGTTATCTGATATATTGAATTTATTTGTATTTGGATATTTGAAATTTGATAGGGAAGGGGGGAAAACCAAGACGGGTGGGGGGTGTGGGGGGGGAGGGAAATGGGTACCAAGACATGTGAAGCTGGAGGGCAATACCTGAAAATCTGTATCTTCAATCATCATTCACCTGTGTCATTTAAGAACAAAATATAACCGTGGGAAATTTTCCACAGGTTAAACTTGTGAACTCAGAAAACAAGAATCAACAAAGCTGCCATTACAGAGAACTGGGAATAAATACCAATTTCTAAATTCTTTATCAGCCGGTCATTGATAACTACTTTCTAAAGTTTTGTGGGTAAAACTAAGCCTTATTTATTCTAGGGCATTCTCTAAAATCAGAATACAGAACTCTGAAGCATGGTTTTTTGAAAGTCTTGAAAGGATAGTGAAAAAATATAATTGCACTGTTGTTGGGTTTTTTTTTTTTTGCGAGTCCTGGGCTTGAACTCAGGGCCTGAGCACTGTCCTTGAGCCTCAGCACCACTTCTGGCTTTTTTTTCTATGTATGTGGTACCTAGGAATCGAACCCGGGTCTTCGTGCATGCTAGGCAAGCACTCTGTACCAATAGGCCAAACTCCCAGCCCCTGCACTGCTGTTTATATACATGATACTGAATCCCAAAATCAAAGTATTCCATTAAAAATAGAAGTATTATTTATTAAAATGAGAAATGATTCAATAAATTCTGTAAAATAGTGATGAAAGAAACTAAAGCTGATAGAAGGAATGAGATTCACTGTGATATATTATACGCATATGTGGAAATACCACAATGATCCTGCTCCTGAGTACAACTAATACATACCAATTTTTAAAAATTACAAAGACAGAAATTGAAGCAGATCCAATGCTTCTTCAAAAAAACTGAAGTACGTAAGTGGACAGCCATCCCAAGCTTACAGATTATAAGAATAAATATTGTTAAAATGTCCATGATATTTTCAACGCAATTCCTGTCACACAAAGCATATCAATCATGTGCATAGGGGAAAAAGAAATCCAACCCAGGGCTTTATGCACACTAGGCAAGCACTCTACCACGAGGCCACACTCCTGGCCACAAAGCAAAAATCTTCTGAGCACCAAACAACACATTCAAAAGAGTAAAGGGACACCTAAAGAATGGGAGAAATTAGCCGGGCACTGGTAACTCATACCTGTAATCCTAGCTACTCAGGAGGCTGGGATCTGAGGATCACAGTTCAAAGTCAGCCCAGGCATAAAAGACCATGAGACTCTTAACTCCAGTTAACCACCAGAAAACTGGAAATGGCACTGTGGCTCAAGTGGTACAGCACTAGCCTTGAGCTGAAAAGCTCCGAGTTCAAGCCTCACAACCAATCCACCAAAAAAGAAAAAAAGAAAGAAAGAAAGAAAGAAAAAGAAAAAGAAAGGGAAAGAAAGAAAGAAAGAAAGAAAGAAAGAAAGAAAGAAAGTCTTTACAAACTAAACATCTGATAAGAGGTTAATTTTCAAAATGAATAATAACTTCAAACAACTCAATAGCAAGAAAACAAACACCTATATGTTTTAAGTAGGCAAAAAGCCAGCAAAGACATTCAGCACTAGTATCCTCTTGTTAAACCCCTTTGGAGAATAGGCTGTGTGCATAGGGTAGCCAGAAGAGCCAGTGGAGAAGAGCCAGACTGGAAACCTTTGGAAACCTTTGAATGAAAAGGTAAAAAAAAAAAAAAAAAAAAAAAAAAACCTCTTTCTGTGAAGGGTTCATGGCAAGTAATTTCAGCTTTTCAGCTTTTCAGCTTTTAGAACATAAATCTCAATTACAACTACTCAACTCTCTTGTCATACTCATTTAGCCAGACACATAATCAGATAAGCATTCTGTGATTAAACAAAACTTTAGCTATGGGTGCTGGTATTTGAATTTCATGTCATTTCATGTGTTACCAAACCCTCTTCAGTTGTTTTTTTTTAGCCACTTAAAAATATAAAAACTAAGCTTAGGATCACATCAAATCAGCACACATCTACAGTTCATAATTTGCCAACTCTTGTTCTAAAAGACTTCTAGTTACATTAGAAAAAAATGAGCTAAATCATCCTCAAGACAGTACTAAAAGTTGTTAATGAATGCTGAACAATACAAGGTCAAAACTGGATCAGATATTAAGGGCCTTGGAAATATCAAGACAAAATAAACATACTAATAAATTATACAAACAAATATGAACAAGGTATTAATGGGGAAAATGTCTCTATCTAGCATTTACATTTATAATCTCCCAAGTTTTAGGAAAGTGAGAAAGAAGTATAGGTTTCTATGGGGAGAGTTTTACATGACTGACTCTGCCGATGAAAATTCCAAGTTCAAAAATAGGTAACTTGCCTCTCATTGACTTTGCTGAGGTTTTATTTCACCTATATATACTCCTAGTTCTCCTGATAAGAGGCTCTGAGCATATCTTAAGTCTCCTTTCTTCTCAGTTATCCTGCTAATTTACAAACTACAGAAAGTTTAATTTTTAAACAGAGCTGATAATTCATGCTGTTCAACAATTAAATCATTCCCCCATTAGAAATAAATTCCAAACTAAGCTGATGACTGATATCTGTGATCTTAGCTACATGGAAAGTTTAGAGTGAGAGGATCATGGTTCAAAGCCACCACAGGCAGAAAAATTGTTCATGAGAACTTCTCAACCCATATCTGGGTGGGGTGTAGTGATGTGTTCCTGTCATCCCAGATATAATGGGAAGTTTAAATTAGGAGGATAGCTACCCAGGCCTGCCTGGGCCCCAAACAAGGCATTATCTCAAAAATTACCAGTGGAAAATCATGTCTAGAGATATGACTATTGTACCATTTGTAAGGGAATGGAGAAATCTCGGGGAAAATTATATTAAGCAGAGTAAGCCAGAGCCAAAAAAAAAAAAACATAGGCTGCATGATTTTCTTCATTTGTGGTATAGAATGTGCCTATAAATCTGTAAATAAACACACTGAATGATTAAAATAAATATACATGTGTGTGGGTGGGGACACACACACACACACACACACATGCACACACGCACACACGCACGCCTGCACTGCGACCGAATAAATGATACAGGATTCTAGAGATTCGCATCCTGAGGCCAAAGGAGGCAATGTATAGGAGAAGATGACAAAGGCTCAATAGTTATGTACAGATGATCATATAAAAATATTCTATGAAATGAACTCCAGAAAGAGGAAAAAAGAGACATCCTTTAGTTGTCATTATGGCTATTTTTCTTTCTTTTCCTTTCATCTTGTTTGTTTGTATTTGGGAGGATAAGGAAGGAACAAAGATGACCCAATGCAACAGTGATACCCACTGGACACTGTGTGGAAATGAAATGGCTATCTTGTGGGGGTAGAAAGGAGGGAAAAACTGTTGCAAGAGCAAAGGAAAGGGAGACACGGTTCAAAATATTGTACTTGGGCCAGGAGTGTGGCCTAGTGGTAGAGTGTTTGCCTAGCATGCACAATGTTCTGGGTTCAATTCCTTGGTACCACATACATAGCAAAAGTCAGAAGTGGTGTTATGGCTCAAGTGGTAGAGCTCTAGCCTTAAGAAAGCCCAAGGACAGTGCTCAGGCCCTGCGTTCAAGCCTAGGACTGTCACAAAAAAGGGGAGTCCGAGGAAGCAGAGATTCCTCATTGTTGCAAACCAACACTCCTACTTTGTGTTTCCTCTGTTAATATCTATGTGTAACAAAAAGATTCCTCCTGATACCATGGCTACACAATTGAAATCACTTCATTGTGAAACTTTTTAACCGACTTGGGAAGTCAGAAGCACATTCTGTTTGCTTATTATCCCTGGTGTTTATTTTCCCCTTTCTGCATAGCTAGGGTGTATCCTAGGAAACAGGATCCTTTTCTTCATTCATTACACTAAGTGGCCAACAATGCTACAACTTTTGGGGTTCACCAATCAACAGATGATAGGACATCCCCAGAAGGTTTCAGTAGCATAGGAGCAGGAGTCAGACAATAAAGAGTGAGTACAGTAACTGATTTCACTTAGAGGTCTGCTCATTCTCTTGAGTTCCTTCTGATCCCTGTAATAGATGTCATGAAGTTTCAGCAATTTACTTATATCCAGCATGCCAATGAGGCAGAACATCCTGTTCCATTGTCTCTATTTGATCTAATACTACATATCTCACCCCCTTGCTTCAAAAGGCATGATGACAGTGGAGATTTCTGCGTTTTAACAAAGACCAAAGCAAAGAATTCATAGAGTCTCCAGATTTCCTTTCTTCCCGTGAGCACCCTGATCATCAAGCAGTCCCATTGATTCTCCAGTTGACCTTCTGCCTTTCATGGATAAAAAAGCTTTTATTTCTGGATTGCAATCCTTTTGTGCTATTTCTTGGATTCCTTTACAGCCAGGTTTGGCTTCTTATTTACACCTGACCTGTCACACTTGGAGATCTTCCCCACTCTCACTTGAACAATCTTTCACCTACTTTTACCCCGACTTTTGCTTCTTTTACTTTTCAAAATGGATGCAAAACTTTCTCCATGAGCTCCTAATCTTTGATATGTGATATATTTTCCCTCCCCTTCCATTAATTAATGTATTTAACACTTTTTCATTCCTACATTACAGACTTTTTAAAAATCACTTCTAATTTTAATTTAATGCACACTGATTTGATCATGGTTTCATTCTCTAAAACTGAATAATAATGTAATAGAATTGCTTTCTTTTTTCCTTTTTACCCCCTCTGGCTTTGATTCCCTTTAGAAGGTTGGAGATAATTGAATTTGAGCATTATTATAAGAGTCATGGATTGTTTTTGTACCAATCTCTGCCTAGTCTTAGACCCAAGACCTCGTAATTCTATTCCTTAATTATAAAATTTCCCTCATGAAAAGACATTAATGAGAGATATTCTTTTACTCTTAGAGTATGATCATCCTCACTCTACTATTGAGACTAATGTCCTATATTCTTAACATAATTACACTACCGTTACCCCATTCCATTGGTCTTTGATGGGTGATCTTAATGTAAGGCCAATGGAAGTCTGAAAAACTCCTGAAATCATAGGCAAAATCATATAATTACCTACATATAAATTATAGTATAAACACTACTCTGAGAAAAGATTCCATAGTTCACATAACTTTCTAAAATAAATTATGCTTTTCCAAAAGCTTAGGAGCCTCTTGTTCATATTGTCAATGAGTTAAATATATGATTGCTTACTAAGCATGAATCTCTTATGCCCAGAGGATCTGTTTTGTCCAGCATTATTTTCTATGTTCTTGTGTGCTTCTTTTATTATACTTATCTGTTTTTATCATTTCTCTATACACAATATTATAACCCTAGCATTTCCTCCTTAATAGTTCTGTAGATTTATAACCTTGGAGAAGCAGTTTTCACTAGTTTCTAGGTTTGGTTTTGTTTTGTTTTCATTCAGCCAAGCTTATGAAAGGAAGTTAGAATGACAATTCTTACTTGTTGTTCTTTTTTTATAATTCTAAAATTTATACAGCCAATATTCATATAAATAGCTGGGCTTTGCTTTTTATATAAAACTGTCAACTGTCTATCTAGAGAGACAGATTATTTTGACATTCACAACATGCTATCTTCATATAACACCAATCCCTTTCTTTTCATTTCTCCCTCTACAGATTACCATATAACCCTAGCAAGGCCTGTGTCAAGTCAGGTCTCATACTTCCTCTGCACTTATCAACTTTCTCCTAATTTTTAGGTTAAACCCTCAATTACCACTTAACAAATTCAGTACACACAGAGCTCAATCCTCTGGCCCCCACATTAACACAACACCTCAATGCACCATTATATTTGCTGAACAAACCTCAGATTCTTCTGCAATCTACACAGTAACACCATTATAAGTTTTGTTCCCTACCCCCTGGCTTCTTTGAACTAGGACTGAACTTAACTAATTTGACTCCTACAAGGGAAACAAGAATGACATAGTTGAGAAAAAAAGGAACAATCCACACCCCTCTTACAGTTTTATGAGTGTTTGTAAGCCATTAACAAAAAAACATATACTAATATAAAGACCAAAAAATCCAATGTATACTCTACGGCAAGAAACATGATTTTTAATATAAATAATGCTCATAATTCTTCAACAATTTATAATCTCTTCTGAGACAGCTCACCTACAGAGGTGCTGTTACATTGGAGTCACCAGTATTCATTGTCAAGAGGATATTATTCAATAAAAGCACAGTTCTGCTCATGGCAAAAGTGCAAAGGCCTTGACTAAGATGTTTTCTGGATGAGGTGGGTCTTCTGAGATTGTTTTACAGTATCTTTCTGGGGCTGGACAGCTGCAAACCAAGTAAAGTTAAAATAACTGCAAAGTGTGAGTTACAGCTATTGAAAGACTAGAGGTCCTCTCAAACTGGAAAAAACATTCACCATCATCCAAGTACAATAAAAATAAAAACAATAAAGTCCATGCAATCTGGAATTTTTGCCCCCCCCACAAAAAAAGCTATCAGTGTGTTTCTCTTTAGAAACGATGATTAAATTGATGTTTAGAATCCTGAGCCACAGTGCTACTTCCAGTTTTCTGGTGGTTAACTGTAGATATGAGACTCACAAACTTCTGTGCCTGGGATAGCTTTGAACTGTGATCCTCAGATCTCTGCCTCCTGAGTAGCTAGGATTACAGGTGTGAGCCATCAGTGCCTGACAAGTGTTAACTTTTCTACAAACCAGGTCTCTACTAATAACATGAGGGGAATTTATCATTGAAAATTCCAAGGTAGGTTGTAAGAACATCTCTCTTCACTGCTCTTCTAGGGTTCACAGTGTCCCTAAATTCTCTGTGATCTTACCCATCTGCACCCTTTGACCAGCCCCTTTCAGCATACATTTGCCAGACAGAGGACATGCAAGTCTTCTTCATGACTTGGATGAGAATGAGAACTCGTGTTACAAGTGGTCTTGTATGTACAACAGCTGAGAAACAGAGTTCACAATAGGCCTGGAGGACTCAGGGATGAGTGCAGAAATTGGCCATATCAACTATAGATTGCTGAATGTGCTAGACTGAGTGCCAAACTCTGTGTCACATATGTCCAATGGACTGTCTTGCTGAGGTGATATCATGACTCTTGACACAATCAGTGTTATCCTTAGTGTATATTGAAGAATCTCAGTGGACTGAAGGACCTCTCACTCCAAAGTAAATCTATACACCTTCCGATGCCATGTCTGCAGCCTGAGCATCAACAGTTACAAAGGAAAGAGGAACAAAACCCAACAGTAAAGCGAATGTTATGGAAAACTCTGCCACAAGTAGAAGTGTAGGCTGTGGCTGGGATGAGAAAGGAATGTCTATTTCATGATTGAATTTTGTTTCAATAAAGTTGAATTTTATCTAACAAAATTCTGAACCAGAATGTGGAGGTGTGGCTTAATGGCAGAGTGACAACCTTGAGCAGAGAAACCAGCCAAGAACAGAGAGCCTGGACTTCAAACTCCAGTACTGCACTTAAAAAAGCAAAGCAAAACAAAACAAAAGCTCCTGGAATAATACAATAATAGAACCTTAGTGTCAGAGATTCTTTTCTAAGGAAAGCTATTTCCCTTCCTACCTGTCTACCTGATGACAATTTTAACCTTTGTTTTGCTTGTTCTCTGACAATTCAACCAGGAAGGAACATCTCATGAAGCCCCCTACACTATATAGTTTAGACACTACTCTTAAAAAATAAAATTGACTTTTGGAATGAAATGAATTCTGTTCCTGGTTACTAAGAATCACGTCATAATAACATTAGGAAAAGGTTTCTTTAGCTTACAAGAAAATACCTCAGTTGCCATAATTATTTTTTGTAAAAGAAAATGATGTGTTAGCTAAAATTATATTGTTTTCATATCAATAAGAATGTTTCATGTCTCAAATCAAGCAAACTGAATACCTTTCATTCACTTGGCAATACATTCTATGAACCAAATAGGCCTCTCAACATCCAGAAGAGGGAAAACACACTCATACACACACCACACATGCTCGCTGTCTCTCTCTCTCTCTCTGTCTCTCTCTGTCTCTCTCTGTCTCTCTCTGTCTCTCTCTCTCTGTCTCTCTCTCTCTGTCTCTCTCTCTCTGTCTCTCTCTCTCTCTCTCTCTCTCTCTCTCTCTCTCTCTCTCTCTCTCTCTCTCTCTCTCTCCCACACACACACACAGACACACACACACCTATTCATTTATGACTTGTTTTCTACCCTTGTTAACTGAAACAGATGAGAAACCACATCAGACTCAAAGGGAAGAGAATTGTACGAAAAAGCTGATTTACTTCAAGACCTAACTTTTCTGAGTCTGAGCATCTGACAAAAAAAAAAATAGACCTTCTAAAGCACAGTCTTTAACCTTTTCACCCCTCTTTCCTAATATGTAGACCTAACTAGTTGTTAACAGGCCTTTTCTTGGGGGCTTCCTCCCTCTGGAAATACATCCTCTCCCTTAGGATATTAGTTTACCTGTAAATGTCCTTAAATTCATCTTCATGGCCGAAACTAACTCCCTACAAGATAACATTTGATTTTCTAAGACGACCCAGTCTTCTTTATAAAACTACACCCCCAACAGCTCCAACAATCAGAGGTTGATGCTAATTTCAGGATACAGCCTCACTTCCTTTCTGTCTCTGATAATTTCTACAGAGCTGAAACCTGCACGTTCTATGCTGCTATGCTGGGCAACCCAGGGTGCAATTCTCTCAGAGAGAGAGTCAGAGCATCTGCAGACTCGCCTGTGTGGAGGTTACATAACAATCTACTAACTCATGCAAGGGGGTGGGGGAGCTTGAAGGAGGGGGGTTTGAAGAAGGGATGGAGAGTAGGCAAGAGTGCTAATTCAACAAAATGAAAATCATTTCCAAGAACCTCTACCAGCACTTTGGATGGAAGAGAAAGGTAATTTTACCTTAAATAACTAATGTGAGATTTGGTAGCCCTAAGGGTAGGGTGGAAATCATCTAATAATATTTTCACATCCAGAGATTCTAACAAGTCCTGACCAAAAAAAAAAAAAAAAAAAAAAAAAAAAAAAAAACCCTCATATCCCATTAACAGGTTACAAGAGTGACATCTAGTGGATTCATATTGAAATGGCAAAGCAGGGATTCAAATTCAAATGCATTTGAGCAATTCACCTGGGAACCTGGCTAAACTACAGATTCAGTTCAGAAAACTAAACAGAATCACATTTCTAGCAATGCCACTGCTCTCAGTTCATGGACCATTCAGAGATGCCTAGCACTAAAGCATTTTACACCTGCCTTTATCCTCAGAAGGAACAGGGAAAGGACATCTAAGAATTTGACCTTTAAAAGAAAAGGTCAAATAAGCTGGGTACAGTGGCTTATGCCTAAAATACCAGCTACTTGAGAAGCTGAGATCAGAAAGATCATAGTCTGAACCCAACCCGGACCAAAAGTTTGCACAACTCCATCTCAATGGAAGAAGCTGGATGTGCTTCATGCACCCGTGTCTCAGCTATGTGGAAAACGTAACATAGGAGGATCATGATCCAGACATAACCCTGGACAAAAAGCAAGACTATCTGAAAAATAATGTATACAGACCCAAAGGAACATAGGCTTCATGGTTTCCCTCATTTGTAATAATTAATACATATCTAGCACTCGCCTAGCAGAGGATTACAATGAGGCCATATAGGATGAGACTAAATGAAAGGATCTAGGATATGGAAAAAAGGGGTTTATCTTGTGTGAGTGTTGTTCTTAATGCACTATGTAATTTCTCTTCTCTTTTTTTTTGTCCTTATGGTTAATCTCATGTTGTTACTGTATCTGACTTTGTTACTTGGTATATTGCATATATGTTTATTTGAAAGAGGGAAGGGAAGGGGGGAAACAAGATGATTGGGAGGTTGGGGGGGAGGGAAATGGGGACAAAACATGAGAAAGGGTATCGATGTGTGAGAAATAATGCTCCTACTGCCCAATGAATATAAGTGTAACCTCTCTATACATTACTCTGACAATAAAATAAAATCTAAAAAATAAAGTAGAAAAGTTTATCAGATTAAAAGTGGTAAATTGGTTGCCCCTGAAAACTAGTTTGTGTAAACAAGAGGGGAACTCATTTCTGTTTTGTTTGTTGCTTTTGTTCTATTAGAAATAAGTTTGATTAATTATTTGAATCTTTACTACATGAGTCTATAACAAATACTAGATTATACATAAACTTAATAAAAACAAAATGATGCATACAGAAACAAGAAGAGGAGATGAACTTTCCAAGAAGTATGAAGTTCTGAATTCAAACCATGGTATTAGCAACAAAACCAGTCAAATGGGTTCTTATTTTCCTATCCTCACTCAAAATTCATTCCCATCTGAGGACTCTATCTCTCTGCTCCAAAACATACACAAGCATGTTCAAAATCTTCTTTCTAGACTGGTAGAATCCTTTAGTTCAAGTTGTTGATCAAAGACAAAAACAGAAGAGGTTCTGATTGAAAGAGGGATAGAATATCTGGAGATGTGCCTGACTGAAAGAGGATTGGTAGATGTGCCTGCCTGGTTCATTTCCAGTGTTAATCCCCATGTTCCGAAATACTCTTTCACACCCAAATTCCTGCCCTGGCCTACAAACCTCACAGAAATGCCACTTGACAGGGCTGGAAGTGTTGCCTAGTGGTAGAGTGCTTGCCTAGCATGCATAAAAGCCCTGAGTTAGATTCCTCGGTATCACATACACAGAAAAGGCCGGAAGTGGTACTACGGCTCAGCTCGTAATGGTGCTACGGTAGAGTATTAGCCTTGAAAAAGCCGAAGGACAGGGTCCAGACTGAGTTCAAGCCCCAAGACTGGAAAAAAAATGAAATGCCGCTTGATGACCATAAACCATGGGTTACACAATAGGTATAGGAGAGAGAGAGAGAGAGAGAGAGAGAGAGAGAGAGAGAGAGAGAGAGAGAGAGAGAGAGAGAGAGAGAGAGAGAGAGAGAGAGAGAGGATTCTCTGTAACTTGACTTAATTACTAATCTAATGTATTTTTAACATATGCAATCAAAAGATTCATACATCCTAATTTCCTGAAGGAAATTTGCTCTTAAGACATAATTAAAGATTCTTGTGATGTGTAAACAACAGAATTGTTTATACCTCTTCAATTGCTCTTGGCAGTTCTCAAGGGGGTTTTGCATAGAGGAAAATGTCACATAGTTCTTCCTCAAGAGGAGAATGAAAATAGAGAGAAAACTGAATACTCAGCACTGCCTACACATAGTGGTAGGCTCAAGTCCCCAGCTTTCTTTGGAATCTCAATTATATCACTTACTTGTTGACCTTGCAAAACTTAGCTCAACACACTATGCCTCAGTTTTTCTCCTGGGAAAGTGAGATTAATAGCAAAATCTATTTCAAGAGTCATTGTAAGGACTCAGTTGATAGATATAAAACATTTAATAACTAGCATTAGTGTTATCTCTGATGGTTATCATGATTATAATTAGTATATTCCTAAGACTAATAATTAACATTCTCATTTGGCTGAATATCTAAAATTACATTTGATCCTTTCATATGATTCTAGCCAAATTTCATAGGTAAGGAAAACATACAATTCCATCAATTTGTATGTATATTGAAAATGGAAGTAAAACAGATGAAATACTACAGAGGTCTAAGCTTAAGGCACACATTGACTTTCTTCACACTTCCTCCTTTACCACTCAGTGAAATGAAAATAAAAGATTGCATCTGTCAATTGGTGGCAATACTAATTTTCAAAAATCAAAAGGTTTTGAATATCCTCTAGGCAATTCCCATCAGAATTCCTAATTTTTCTCAAGCCCAGGAATTTTGTTTTAAAGAATGTCAAGCTTTTTCTAAAGAAAATCCCACAAGGGAGCAGCTATTAAGCCAGAAGCTGGCATATCAGCCCTAAATTTATCTGCCTTTTGGATTGTCCAATGACCTATTTTCTGGGAATTGTGGTGAAGTCCTTGCTACTTGGACTCAAAGTAACCAAGGCTGATTTCACAAAGGACTTCATTTTGTCTTAACCAGAATGGTAAATTTATAAGGCCTTAGGTATCCACAAGCTTTACAGTAAATATGGAAAAGATATCTATCAAATACCTTTAGGACATGAAAAGTAGAGGAATGTTCTGACTATTTATTAAATTTACCAGGAATTCCACTTTTTAATATTCTAAATTGTCAGTGTTCATTTATATAAAAGTTTGCAGAAACTTCTGGAATGTAATCTTATACATTTTCTATCAACTGGCTCTTTTGCTCCCACTAAATCTCCAGAGGGTTTTTGATGGCGGTGCTGTTTTTATAAATAAACAGTATCAAAGTACATTTAGTTGGCACATCCTAGTACATATCTATAATTCTAGATACTTAAGAGGCTGAGAAAAGGGAATCAGGATTTGAAGTCAGATGAACAAACAAACCTAATTAACTAACAAAAATAATCATGGAAATGGGGGCATAACTCAAGCAGTAGAGTTGTCAGCCTTCAATGAAAAAAATGCAAGGCTCTTAGTTCAAGTACCAGTACTAAAAAGGCAATCAAAAGTTCATTGCACTTTCAGTAAGAAGAAGCATAAAAGTAAGAATAAATTGTAAGTATATAAAACAGATTTTTACCACACTAAAAACTAAGAAAGAAATCTCGACCATTTTTAGGTTGTCAATAAAGCAAGTTTTAGGTTTTACAGAGTGGATCCCACTTTTTGGGCCTCTGAGAGATTGTTCCTGAAAATCATTTTTCTCATATTTCACTTTGTTAGTTATGAATTTATGCTGAACTTAAATGATCTAATAGTTCAGTAAACCTTTAATAACTTTTCATGATCTTCAAACTGTATTTCCTTTTCTTTTTTTTTCCTTTTTTTTTCTTTTTTTTCTTTTTTTGTTGGTCATGGCGCTTGAACTCTGGGCCTGGGCGCTGTCCCGGAGCTCTTCAGCTCAAGGCTACCACCCTAACCCTTGAGCTACAGTACCACTTCCAAACAGTATTTTTTTAAACAATGTTATCTCTGGGCAATCACTATACCCTAGAATTTCAGGGGAAAAAAATCTGAATAGGTTTTTGGATTTGAGGAGGGAGTGCCTTTAAAAGTTTTATTCCATAGTTTATATGTTATCTTTTTTTACATTTTTAAATTTAATTTACTTGTCAAGATGATGTACAGAGGCATTACAGTTACATATGTAAGGTAGAGAGTACATTTCTTGTTGGACATTGTTACCCCACCTCATGTTGTTCACCCACTTTCCTTCCCCACTAGTGCCCTACCCAGGTTGTAAAGTTCATTTCTGATATAGTATCTTATTGCCCTTTTCTCTTTGTCTTACCATGTTGTTATTCCCCCTCCCTTCTCTAATTCAGATAAATGCATATGCAATACACTAGGTACCAAAATCAAATATAGTGACAACAGGAGATTAAACGATAGGGAGAGAATTGAAAGGAAAAAGAAATAACTTTATATAGTACTTTAAAAACAACAACAAAGAAAAACCTCTTGTTTCCATATCTTCGAATTCATTTCACTTAGAATCATCTTATATGGTTATAGGCGCATAGCTATTGTGCTTCTCTACCAGGGCAATCCTAGATATATACTAAATATTACAAATGAGGAAAACCATAGAACCTAAAATCAGGAATGATACAAGGATATCTGCTGTCTCCTCTCTCCTTTAATACTGTTAGAATTCCTAGCTAGAGCAATAAGGCAAGAGTTAAATATTAAAGGGGATCCAAATAGGGAAAGACAAAGTGATGACATGATCCTGTATTTATAGAACCCTATAGATTCTACACCCAAGTTACTTGAGCTGATCTAAAACTTGGGCAAAGTAGCAGGGTATAAAATTAACCTTCAAAAAAATCAATGACATGGACTGAGAATGCAACCTAGTGGTAGAGTGCTTGCCTAGCATGCAGGATTCCTTGGTACCACATACACAGAAAAAGCCAGAAGTGGTGCTGTGGCTCAATTGGTAGAGCACTAACCTTGAGAAAGCTCAAATGCAATGCCCAAGCCCTGAGTTCAAACTCCAGGACTGGCAAAAAAAAATATATATATATCAATGGTTTTTCTGTATGCCAACAATGAGAAGAATAAGGCTAAAATCAGGAACATAACTCCCTTAGTAATAGTCTCGAAAGAAAAAAAAATACTGTGTGTCTGTGTGTTTGTGTGCCAGTCTTGAGGCCTGAACTCAGGGCCTGGGCACTGTCCCTCCTCTTTGTTGCTCCAGGCTAGCATTCTACCACTTGAGTCACAGATCCACTTCTGGCCTTTTGATGACTGAGGAAGCGACTTACATTCTTTCCTGCCTGACTGGCCTCAAACCTCTGTCCTCAGATCTCAGCCTCCTGTGTAGCTAGGATTCCAGGGTTGCGCCAGTGGCATTTGGCTCAGTGTGACTTTTTAGGTGAAGTAATCACATTAAGAGATAAATGTGAATTATTTAAATTTTGACTTTTATATCTGTATTCCCTTATTTCTTTATTTTTGCTAGTCCTTGAGCTTAAACTCAGGGCCTGTCCACTGTCCTTGGACACTTTTTGCTCGAGGATAGCACTCCGCCACTTGAGCCACAGCACCACTTCTGGATTTTTCTGAGTATGTGGTACCAAGGAATCAAACCCAGGGCTTTGTGCATGCTAAGTGAACACTCTACCACTACGCTACACTCCCGGACCTAAATTTTGACTTTTCAAAGAGGTCTTTCACGTTGATTTATAACGGGAAAAAAAAAGATTCCCAATGTTACCTAATCCTAACATGATTTAATGTTTTCACAGGAATAATAACCAACCACTGCACCTCCTCAAACTTGAAATTTACTGCCTGTCTGAACTTTTATATTTAATTCTGCCAAATGTCCCCACCAGAAATAATAAAACACAGTCTACTGCCCTACTTCATAGGTGAATAAACCAAAGTAAGCAAAGACAATATAATTTTATTTAATCCTCTAAGTAGTTGCTTTCTTTAATCTATTGTCCTGGAAGTTATTTAGAAGCAAAGTTTTATAGAGATATATCACCATATGAGTTATCAGATTGTTTTAAGGAAAATTTCTCTTTGAAGACTCATCATTTGAAAGGCTGAGAAGAAGCATAAAATGAACCACTCCTCTATCTCACTCCTCGAAAACTTCTGAGTCTCAGCCTGCTGTTAAAACTTTTTTTCCTGTGAGGCACAAATGAGCCCAGAAGAGAAAGCAGTACTTCCTCCCAGTAAACTCAATTCAAACCTCTCTGGAAAGCCATGTGACTTAAGACTTAAACCTAGTGGCTCAGGAGGCTAAGACCTGATCATTGCAGTTTAAAGCCAGCCCAGGCAGGAAAAGTCAATGAAACTTTTCTTTTTTATTTAAATTGTATTGTAATAGTGATATGCAGGGGGGTTATATAAGTAAGGAAATAACTACATTTCTTCTTGCACGGTGTTATCCCCTCAGTGAGACTCTTATCTACAATTAGCCGCACCCCTGCCCCCCACAAAAAAAGCTGAAAGTGGATCTGTGGCTCAAGTAGTAGAGCAACAACCTTGAATGAAAAATGAAGGGACAGTGCCTAGGCCCCTGCGTTCAAGCCCCAGTACCAGCAAATAAATAAATAAATATCCCCTTAAAAGAGTTTTTGCTATTTCAAAGGAAGGGGGAGGAGGGAAGAAGGAGGAGAAGGGCAGAGGAAGAAAAGAAAAAGAAATAAAAGAAAATAAAGGAAGGAAGAGAAGGTAAGAGAAAAGAGAAAGGAAGGCAGGCAGGAAAAGAAGGAGGGAGGAAAAGGAGGGAGGGAGGGAGGGAGGGAGGGAGGGAGGGAGGGAGGGAGGGAGGGAGGGAGGGAGGGAGGGAGAGGAAGAAAACTGTTGGCAGCCAAATAATAGAGAGGAGAACACCAACAATCTGAGCAGTTAAGAATTGTATGTTTATAAAGTAACACACAAATCAAGGATAATTACTTCCATAAATCAACATAGCAAGGTATACAAACTTCAAGACAGGTTTTAACAAGTACGGAAAGTGAGCTGGGTACATTTACTAACTCCTGAAAGATCAGGGTCTTCCATGATAGCTCAGTTCAAAACTCAAACTGAAACTATATGCAAAGTTATAATTATAGAAAACTGAATTATAATTATCTTGGCATTCACCCTTGAAAATAGTCCCCAAATGTATTTAAAAATTGAAAACAGACCAGGATCTCTACCTTATCTAGGTCCCGTCTTGCTACACTAGCTTCATTCAGGTTAAATTTGCATTTATTTTTTTAAACATTATGCTCAACCAGTTCTCTACCAAGAGGAAACAAATTAATTCTGGGCTCCTAACAAAGAACCCTGATAGATATATTTCCTATAGATATGGAGCTACAATCAACTAAGATCAAATAGGTACAGAATCCATCTAAAATGACTCAGTTCAACCAAGAGAAATATATTTCTATATAATTTAACTTCTAAAATAAAAATTAAAGATTCATATATTTTTTTTACCTCACAGTGATAAAAAATGAGACTATGTACAAGATAACCAAATTTTGGCATGAATTCCCGGAAGAAATTGCTGAGGTCTTCAGAGAGCTTTATAAAATGATATTCTAGCTGGTAGTTCATACTGTAATCCTTGCTACTCATGAGACTGAGATCTGATGACAGCAGTATGAAACCAGCCCAGGTGGACAAATCCAAAAGACTCTTATCATCAATTAAATCACTAAGAATCCAGAAGTGAAACTGTGGCCCAAATGGTAGAACACCAGCCTCAAGCAACAAAAGCTAAGGGACAGTATCCAGGCGCTGAGTTCAAGGGCCCACATAACAGTGCACACACACACACACACACACACACACACACACACACACACTCTTAAGTCCCAGAGGATCACATCTATAATCTTAGCTATCAAGAAGCTGAGATGTGGAGGTTCAAGGTTGGAAGCTATCTTGGACAGAAAAGTCTGAAAGACCCCATCTCCAAAATAACCAGCAATGCAAGGATAGAGGCACGACTCAAGCTGAGGAAAAGTGAACATCTAAAAAAAACAACAACAACAACAACAAAAAAAAAAACCTTAGGTCCTTATGCTTGCTAGGCCGGTGCTTTGCCTCTTCAGCCACAGGCTTTTTTTTTTCTCTTTAAGTTATTTTGGGGCAGACTTTCCTGGACCATTATCCTCCTACTCATGCTTTCCACAGAGCTCGGATGATAGACGTACATTACTATGTCCAGCTATTGATTGAAATGACAGCCTTACTCTGTGCCTGGCTATCCTTGAAGCAGCATCTCTTCTCTGGAGTAGCTAGAATTTCAGATGCCAACCATCACATTCGACTGGGTATTTTTCAATAGTAAAGAAACTAGCTTTGTCCTACGGAGATTATTCCTTAAACAATACTTAGTAATGCTGATGGGTTTCCTTGCAAATGAAAAACAGTAACATCTATGTTTGCATTAAAGAAGCATTAAAATGACTAGTAACATTCACTCATTCATTCCACAAATAGTTCAGTGATAGCAAGAAGAGCTAATATAAGACAATGTGCAAGATAAAGCAAATAAGTTAATACATATCATATATGACATGAATGGTCTACAAAAAGGTAAAGGCTTGGAAGAAGTAGTTGAGTGTTTGTTTTTATTTTGCAAAGATCATAGTTTCATCACATAGTCATTCACACTAGCTGAAGTCCATAATTTCGAAGTTTGGACATTTAATAAAGAACAGCAGCAACTGAACCATCTGTTTTGCTCCAAAAAGATCTGTCACACACAAATTTTCCTTTCACTTCAACCCTGTGAGAATATTATTGTCAGATGGAGAAGGTAGCATTCATTTTATAACTGACATGGTAACAAATCATGCTTTCTAAAGTGGCTACAGTCACTGCCTCTTTGGGGTAAAAAAAAAAAATCACATGAGCCCCAAAGTCACTCACTTTCAGCAAGTTCCTTTGATCCATTTGAGCATCCTGTTTCTAATCTTCTTCTGATGAAGAAATGTGCAAAACACAGAATTTAAAGAGAACAACAGAACCTTGTTTTACCCAGACAGAGATACATTACAGAATGCCCTGGAGGGTTTTTGAAGAAATCCATTTCCCAAACTCAAATGGTACAAAATTGCAGATCCTAGTAACTCAGGGTAAAATTGTATTCTTACCTGGTAAGGGACGATACTGCCATGAGCTGTACCCCAGCGTTTGGCTTCTTTTTGGCCAATAAGATAATTAGCAGCTATCTGGGTCAAACATGCCACCTACCAGAAAGGAAAGAACAAAAATTTAAAAAGAGACAGAGAGGCAATTTAGTTTTATTTGTACACAAAACATTATCATGTGAAAGTGATTTTACTTTGTAAAAGAAAAATAAACTATCCAAACAGATTTTTACTATTATAGTAGGTAATTATACAAAGGAGTTGCCATTTAACAAAGCACTTTACAAATACAATAGGTCTTGGTCAATGTCACCTCTTTCAGCTGTCTCACTCATCCCTCCCCTCTCCTCCCCTTCCCTTCCCTCCCCTCCCCTTCTCTTCCCTTCCTCTTCTTAATTTCGTAGGATATACATTACATTCTTGTATGCATTTTCTCCCTCTTTTCTTCATTTTTATCTGCCTCTGTCCCTGGATCCACTCTAAATATCCATATGTCTATATTCTCAAACAAATAGTAGCATTACATTGTTGCATGAGAACCAAGCAATTACCAATTGAGAACTATACAAATATAGTACAGACATTCAGCTCCTGAAAAGAACAGTCAAAGGCAGAGTTGCTCAAGAAAAGGCATTTTGGTGCATCCTGGAACATCAAAACATCCAGCCTAGCAAACCAGATTAGCTACTGATATAGGCCTTTCCCTCTCCGATGTGTCTGAATGTGCTTGTTTGTGTGTGCCAGTCCTGGAGCTTGAACACAAGACCTGAATGTTGTTCCTTAGCTTTTGTACTCAAGGCTGGTGCTCTACCACTTAATCCACAGTTCCTCTTCCAGCTCTTTTTTGGTTAACTGAATGACAATCATCAGATGTCAGCCTCCTAAGTAGCTAGGATTACAGGTTTAAGTCACCAAAATAACCTGTACCATCCCAGGAGCCACATTCCTCTGAACCTTCCATTACATTAAAAAAGGAACAAGGGTAAGCTTCTATTTTGTTTAATCCAGTCTACTCATGTTTTCTATTACTTACTGCCTAAGAGCTTTTGACAAAGTAAATCGATTTAGTAAATCCACTTATTTGACTTTTTAAATAAGTCACTAGTGAATCAACCTGATTGAATAAAAAATAAATTATTGTACCTCTACTCATTTACTCCTTGCTCCATACCCTCATCATTATTCTCATTTTGGTTTTAGAGCACCTCTCTATAATTAAAGGGAGCAGGTAGAATCTTAGTGTCAACTTCTGAATCTTGAAGTATTTTCCTGGCATACATCAAGTTCAACTCTATATGAAGAGAACATGAGGAAAACCACTTGATTACTCAAGAGCTTTCATAAGGATTTATGTTCCAGTGGACAGCCATGACTACAGGGACCCAAACTGTGAAAAGGAGATGATTGAAGCATTTTTCCATAGTTTTCAAGAGACGGGGGGAAAACTGCTTCTTGTTTGATTACATGATCATAATATAACTTTTACTCCATTTGACCTTTCTAGTCCATCAGATGAGGCTGGGAATGTAACAAGCAAGCAATTCAAGCACATTTCAAAATGATACTGGCCACTGGAAAGACTCAAAGGTTGACATTTTCCCCCCAGGGCCTAGTGCCACCTGGTATGACCTTTTCTAGCCCTCTCCTTGGCATGTCAGATGCACTTCCTACAAGAGATATCAGCAGGACTCACTCGCCCTGGATGAATTTCCTTGCTGGAGCATTCTTTCTCCTTCCCTATATTCTGGGAATTTACACTCATTTTTATGTTCATTTACTGCTCTGTTGAAATTGGAACTGCCTTGTGGCAGCTGGTTCGGCTGTACTGCCCAGGTGGCAAAACTAATAAACTTTGAGTCATCCACTTCTGGACTTCCATCTGGTCTCGGGCATTTGAACCATGGAGCACTCCAGGGCTGCCTCGGGCTGCCTGGTACTAATCACCATTTTGTAGACCATTTTTGTGTCTTTCAAAATAGAAAATCAAAATAACATTTCATAGTTTTTTTTAAATGCCTGGGAAGGGAAGTACAGATACATGATTTCTAGTTTCTCTTAACATGTCATTGCATGCTGATGGTACCTAATTCAATTTCTTTGACCTTCAAATATATTCTCTATAAGGTGCTAAGTACTTGAGCTAATTTGATAGTTTTCAAAATTGTTTTGAAAAGTCAGAATTCTCAAATCAAATGGAATAATACAGAATTCCTACTACATAAGCTGATAATAGCTCTGGGTCTTTGATAAAGCAACAGTGAGCCTGTAACTTTACAACTGGCAATGTAAAAAAAGAGAAAATGGTTTTGTATTTGCTTCCAAAGTCTATATTTCTGACTCTATTATTCCTCTTAACAATCTAACAGGAATACAATGGTAGTTATAGTCACTCTCTCAGGATGCCTCTTTCTGAATTTAGGGATGATTTCTCAAGAGTGAGATCTTTTCTGTAAGACAGATACCTAGTGGAAGGGGAAATACTTCAGTTTGAATTTAGGCCCTTGTACTCACTAAGCAGGCACTCTACCATTTGAGCCACAATGTTTCAGCTTTAGTTTTTTGAGATAAGGTTTCATACCTTTTGGTCCAAGTCAGGCTGGATTCAAATCCTCCTATCTGTACCTCCTGTATAAATAGCTTCTTCCTTGACAAGGGTCTTGCTAACTTTATGCCCAGGCGGGTCTTGATTTCAGGCATGAACTACCATGCCCGGCCCTATAAAATACTTTCTTGATCTAGCTATATTGTACTCATTTTTATTTTTATTTTCCTTTCGAATGAATACTTATGAAAGTCACTTTCTAGTTAGCTCTGTCAAAGTCACAAATCAAATAAATAAAGATAATTCCTTGCAGCAATTAATCACGAGATCAGTTATTTCTATTATTTTGCTTCAAAGTTAATTGGTGGTTAGTAGAGCAACATCAGCAAGGCTACATTATGTAGTGAATTGGTGCTAATCATAATTAATCATAAAAAATCTGGACCTGAGACACTTTCCAAGAAGAGGCAAAAGCTATCAATCTACAATCTTATTTGTTCTCTGTAGTTTTCAACTCCTCTGTTTTTGACCCTGTCCCACTTGGAGTGAGTTAGAACAAAGGGTCAGCCATTATCTTTCAAACTGTTTCTAAATGAAAGATCATACTCATCTCCCACCTACGGTGGTAATTTGAGAAAAGAAACCAGTTCAGAATTACCAGGCTCTTACTTGGCAGAAGGGTTAAATAACGTTTGAAGCCAGCTACCATCAAAAAACAAAGTGTGATTTGTTGGTAGCTACTCCAAAGCAGTTAGGAGGGGAAAGGGAATTCTATTTTAAAAAAGAAAGCAACAGGGATAAACTTAGCAACTCCATGTTTAAAGAAGGCATTACAAATCTGAAAGTAATCTGCTGTTTATAAGGATATATTTTAAAGGAGGAGAAGGGGGAGAAAGTCAACAACTATGACGTGATTATGTATAAAAATTCAGAAGTTTCTTGGGCAATTAATGACAAATTTTCCACAAATTAAAAGAATGCAGGATGTGACATTTAGGTTAATAACTACATACTACATATCCATTCTAAATATTGCATTAGATCATTATTTTCATCCCCTAACTTAGGCTCATCAAATGGATGCTATATAATTTACACAGAATGTTGCCTTTATATGGATTCATCTACAAAAAAAGCTAACTTTGGTTTAATAATAATCATTCTGCATCAAAACTATTATTTTAGATAACATAGCAGGTCTTTCTATCTAACGAGAGAACCAATGGGATGGTCAAAGGGGATTTCAAAGAGCAGAGCCCTTATAAGCTGGAGGAAAAACATGTCCAGCTATTTCACAAAGCAGCTTCATGGTGTCTGTTATCAATTTTCCTCATGCTTGTTTCATTTCCTCCAAAAAATCAAGCTGCAATAATACAATCCTCATAAAGAAAAACAAGTTTGAGGATGAAACAGGAAAAACTAGACAAAAACTATGGCCCATTGCATAAAAACATTTCACTTTTCTTTAGGATACCAAGCATACACACACACACACACACACACACACACACACACACACACACACACACATTCTGGCCTCTAAGACGAAGTACCAGCCATAAACCCTGCTCCTGCCCCTATCTCTAACTTTTCCAAAATTCATTTTAACACCAATTTTTCCATTAAGTTTCACTAACATCACCCAGATAGGAAAATATTTTTTCCTTTTCTCATATATTTTATTGTAATTAATACAAGGATTATGTAATATTCACCAGATAGAAGGTACATTACTTCACAAACATTGATACCCTTTCTCATGTCTTGGTCCCCATTTCCCTCCCCCCCCACCCCTCATCTTGTTTTCCTCTCTTCCCTATCTGATTTCAAATAACCAAATATGCATATATACAATATATCAGATAACAAGGTGAAATACTATAACAATATGAGATAACCAAGGGACAGCAAAGGAGATGAGAGATAACATAGTACATTAAGGACAACAATCATTCATTATATCGCTTTTGTTTCTATATCCTGGAGGTCCTTTCATTTAGCATCATACTATATGGTCTTATGTATCTAGGTTTTGTTCTATTGTAAATCTCTGCTAGGAGAGCCAAAGGTTTCTACTGATTATGACAAATGAGGGAAACCATTGAACCTATACCCTTTGAGTCTCACTTACTTCACTTAATATGATTTTTTCTAAGTCTTTCCATTTCCTTACAAATGGGGCAATGTTGTTCTTTCTGACAGCAGCATAGAATTCCATTGTGTACAAATACCACATCTTGTTGATCCACTCATCAACTGAGGGGCATCTGGGTTGGTTCCATATCTTTGCTATGGTAAACAGTGCTGCAATGAACATCATTGTGCTAGTGGATTTAGTGTGTCCTTGTTTCTGGATGATTGGGTAAATGCCAAGTAGTGGAATTGCTGGGTCATACGGGAGCCCTATGTTAAGTCTTTTGAGGAACTGCCATACTGCTTTCCATAGTGGTTGAATGAGTTTGCACTCCCACCAACAGTGTAGTAGTGATCCCTCCTGGCCACATCCCCACCAGCATCTGTTGTTATTAGATTTCTTGATCGTGGCCATTCTAACTAGAGTGAGGTGGAATCTTAGAGTTGTTTTGATTTGCATTTCTTTTATGGCCAGAGATGTCAAGCATTTCCTCATGTGTCTATAGGCCATTTTTAATTCTTCTTCAGAGAAGACTCTCTTTAAGTCTTTGGCCCATCTTTTAATGGGATGGTTGTTTCTTTGGAGATTAATTTTGGAGTGATTCAATTTTTTGAGCTGTTGATATATTTTAGATATGAGGCCTTTGCCTGTTGTATGGCTAGTGAAGATCTTCTCCCACTGTATGGGCTTTCTATTTAACTTACTAGCTATGTCCTTTGCCATACAGAAGCTCTGCAGTTTAGAGCAGTCCCACTTATCCAGTTTTTCTCTCATTTGTTGTGTTTCTGGGTCCTTATTAAGAAAGTTTTGACCTGTGCCAAGGAGACCTAGTGTATCTCCTATTCTTTCTTGTAAAGTTCTCAGTGTGTCAGCTTTTACCTCCAAGTCTTTGATCCATTTGGATTTAATCCTGGTGCAGGGTGACAAAGAAGGATCCAACTTTAGTTTTCTGCAGGTGCTTAACCAGTTCTTCCAGCACCACTTGTTGAAGAGGCTGTCTTTCTTCCATTGTATTTTTTGGTTCCCTTTTCAAAGATTAGGTGGCCATTGGTCTGTGGGTTAATATCTGGGTACTCATTTCTATTCCATTGGTCTTCAAGCCTGTTCTTGTGCCAGTACCAAGCTTTTTGGTCACTATTGCTCTGTAATAAGAGTCTAATGTTTGGTATTGAAATTCCTCCTGCGCAGTTCTTTCTGCTAAGAATTGTTTTTGCTATACGTGGTCTTTTATTATTCCATATGAAATTTTGGATTGCCTCTTCTAATTCTGTAAAGAATGACATTGGGATATTGATGGGTATTGCATTGAATTTGTAGATAGCCCTTGGCGAGATTGCCATTTTCACAATGTTAATTCTACCAATCCAGGAACATGTGAGGTTTTTCCATTTCCTCAGTTCTGCTTTAATTTCATTTTTAAGGGTTTTAAAGTTTTCATCATAAAGGTCCTTTACATTCTTAGTTGATTCCTAGGTACTTTATTTTCTTTGAGGCTTTTGGAGAAGGAGTTGCTTTCCTGATTGCTGCCTCCATCCTCTCGTTGTTAGCATATAGGAAGGCAGTTGATTTTTGAGGGTTAATTTTATACCCTTGCTACCTTGCCAAAGTTTTGAATCAGTTCAAGCAGCTTGGGAGTGGAGTCTATAGGGTTCTTTAAATACAGAATCAACTGCAAAGAGGGAGAGTTTCACTTCCTCTTTCCCTATTTGGATCCCTTTTATGCTTGCTTCTTGCCTCAATGCTCTGGCTAGGAATTCTAATACAATGTTAAAGAGGAGTGGAGAGAATGGGCATCCTTGTCTCATGCCTGATTTTAAAGGAAATGGCTTTAGCTTTTCACCATTATGTACAATGCTAGCTGTGCGTTTGTCATACATAGCCTTCATTATACTGAGGAATGTTCCATGGATTCCTAGTTTCTCCAGAGCTTTTAGCATAAAGGGGTGTTGGATCTTGTCAAATGCTGTTTCTGCATCTATTGAGACAATCATGTGATTCTTATCTTTGCTCCTGTTGATGTGGTGAATTATATTAATTGATTTGCATATGTTGAACCAGCTTCACATCCCTGTGATGAATCCTGATTGATCATAGTGTAAATTTTTTTAATGAGTTGCTGAAAACAGTTGGCCAGTATTTTGTTGAGAAGTTTTGCATCAATATTCATCAAAGAAATGGGTCTATACTTCTCTTTCTTTGATGAATCTCTGTCTGGTTTTGGGATGAGGGTTATAGTGGCTTTGTAGAATGAGTCTGGCAAAGAGCCTTCGTTTTCAATTTCGTTGAGGAGCTTGAGTAGTATTGGTGTGAGCTCTGCTCTGAAGACCTTATAGAATTCAGCTGTGAATCCATCTGGCCCTGGGCTTTTCTTGGATGGGAGGTCTCTTATTGCCATTTCTACTTCAGTGCTTTAAATAGGTCTGTTTAGTTGGATTAGGTCTTCTTGGTTCATGTGGATATGTCAATATTGGCTAGAAATTCATTCATTTCTTCTAGATTCTCAAATTTGTTGGCATAAATGTTTGAAAAGTATTCCCTTATGATGCTCTGGATCTTGGTAATTTCTATCGTGATATTACCATTCTCATATGTGATTTTGTTTATTTGGGTGTGCTCCTTCTTTTTTGGTAATATTTTCCTTTTTTCATATATTTTATTGTAATTAATAGAAGGGTTACATTATATTTGCCAGATAGAAGGTGCATTAATTCACATACATTGATATTTTCTAAGAGTCTGTCAATTTTGTTAATTTTTTCAAAGAATCAACTCCTTGTTTTGTTGATTCTTTCTATAGTTTTTTGGACTCTAATTCATTTAATTATGCTTTGACTTTAATAATATGCTTCCTTCTACTGGGATTGAGGTTGGTTGGTTGCTTTTTTTCCAAGAGCTTAAGGTGCGACATTAAATTGGGGGGTTGTAATTTTTCCAATTGGTTAATGTAAGCACTCAGAGCTCTAAATTTTCCTCTGAGTACTGCCTTTGCCGTGTCCCAAAGGAGCTGGTATTTTGTGTGCTCCTTTTTGTTAAATTTCATAAACTGTTGAATTTCTGTTCTGATCTTCTCCATGACCCATTGGTGATTCAACAATGTGTTGTTCAATCTCCATGAGTTATAGGGTTTTCGTTGGTGGAGATTGGTGTTCACTTCCATTTGATGCCCTTGTTGTCTGAGAGAATTCAAGGAGTAATTTCAGTGTTTCTGAAACTGCACAGGTTTGACTTATGCCCTAAAATGTGGTCTGTTTTGGAAAATGTTCCATGTGCTGCTGAAAAAAAAATGTATATTGTGATGTTGCCGGGTGGAATAATCTGCAGATGTCTGTTAGATCTAGTTGGTCTATACATTTGTTCAATTCTGAGGTTTCTTTGTTGAGTTTTTGCAGTATGGTAAATTTCTAAAGCATCAGAGATGGACAAATAGGGGGAAGGGAGGACTGAAGGCAAACCACTACAACTAAAGATTGGTGATAAACAATATAAGGAATAAAATTAGAGACACTGATAAAGGTGAGATCACACCAGTTCATGTAGGTCACAGAAAGAAATCATTCTCAGCACACTGTTCAGATGTGCACCTGATAAGGCTTCCCACTGCATTTATAATCATACTCAAGAATAAAAAAGAGCCAAGAGAGAAAGAGGACATTTTTGAATTCTGCAAGGGTCTAGACAGATTGATGATAATAAACTGGTATCAATAAACTTAGAAAAACACTTGGGATTAAATGTATGTCAAAGGAAATGCAGACTGAATGCATGAAAGATTATACAGGATGCTCAAGCCACTGTAATCCGAGCTACTTGAGGCTGAGATCTGAGGATCGCAGTTCAAAGTCAGCCTAGGCAAGAAAGTTCATGAGACTATCTCTAATTAACCACTAGAAAACCAGAAGTGGTGCTGTGGTTCTAACTGGTACAGTGCTAGCCTTGCATGAAAAGCTCAGGGACAGTGCCCAGGCTTTGGGTTCAAGCTACACAACTGAAAAAAAAGGGGGAATAATTACATAATAGTAAGGAAAATGAGGAGGGCCAAATATGACCCCATGTTCTATCAGAATATTTGCTCGATCCATAATTAACAAAATAATGAGATCAGAGAAACTGAAGAGGAAATAAAATATCTGAGCTTTCTGTGAGAACAGTTGGGCTAGGCTCATCATCTGTGATCCTAGGTACTCAGGAGGCTGAAATCTGAGGATCATGGTTTAAGCTAGCAGAAAAATCCATGAGACTCTTATCTCCAATGAAATATCAAAAGCTGCAGGTTAAGTAGTGAAAAACTGTCCCAGAGCAAAAGCAGCTCAGAGACAGAGCCTACACCCTGAGTTCAAGCCGTAGGACTGACAGAAGAAGAGAGAAGAAAGAAGAAGAAAGAGAAAGAGGAGAGGAGAAGGAGGAGCAGAAGAAGGAGGAGAAAGAGAGGGACAGGCAAATGAGAATGAGGAGTAGAGGAGGAAGAGGAGGAGGAGGAGGCAGGGGAGGAGGAGGAGGAGGAGAGTAAACAGTTGGAGATAATAACCCAAAGGCAAACATAGAGCAACTAAAATAATCAGAGATTCTATAAAAACAAAAGAAGCCAAGGGCCTGGAGTTTGGTCTTGTGGTAGAGTGCTTGCTTAGCATGCACAAAGACCTGGGTTTGATACCTTGGTACCAAATACATAGAAAAGCTGGAAATGGTGCTGTGGCTCAAGTGGTAGAGTTCTAGCCTTGAGAAAGCCCAAGCCCAGGCTTAGCAAAAAAAAAAAAGAAGTCATGTATCCATGCCAAATGCAGGTATAATTACAGACATGGTCAAAGATGAAGCTTCCATATGCTCCAGCAATTCCACTCCTGGGCCTCTATCCAATGATCAAAAACCAGGCCACACTAAAGCTCCCAGCACAACCATGTTCACCTCAGCATTGTTTACCATAGCCAATACATGGAATCAACCTAAATGGCCTTCAATGGATAAATGGATCGAGAAAATGTGATATATACACAATGTGAAAGAATGACATGAAAAAAAATTATACTAAGCAAAGTAAACCAAATCCAAAGAAACACAGGCTGCATGGTTTCCCTCATTTGTAATAATTAGAATGTGCCTATAAATCTACAAGTAAACTCAATGGATAGTTAAAATAATAATATACCAGGAAATGATTAATCAAACATCAGTCTAAATATTTAACAGTGAGAACAAAGGAGGATATTCTCAGGAGAACATCCAAGGGCTCAATAGCCGTATGCATATGCATATATGCATATAAAATGATACTTATCAGAATAAACTCCAAGAAAGGAGACAAAGGTCTTTTTATTGTACTTTTGTGGTTCTGTTTTTGATTTTTTTCCTTTTTTCCTTTTTTCTTTGATTTACTCCCTTCTGTCACTGTCTATGACTTCTGTACCCTTTGTCTTGTATGTAAGTTTATCTGATTTGGGAAGGGGAAGCACAGAAATGGTAGGATAACAGATGAATCAATTCAGCAGTGCAACTCACTAGACACTATGTTGGAAAGGAATAACTTTGTGGGGATGGAAGTCTGGAGGGAAAAAATTGAGAAATAATGAAAGAGAGGGTGACATTGTTCAAAAAGAAATGTATTCATTACCTGAATCATAAATGGAAATGTACTTATTATCTGACTTGTGTAACTATAACCTGTCTGTACATCATCTTTACAATAAAAAAATTTTTAAAGACGTAGGTACGAACTACTAGAAAAAATTTAAATTTGATCCATCAATAGGAGGTGACTTTAACAAGCTATGATATCCATACATTATAGAAGAAAAAGTCAGCACATAATAATTATGCTCAGAATAGTACAGCATCACAATAAATTACATGCAGAGAGCCAAGAGTTTGGCCTAGTGATAGAGTGCTTGCCTAGCATGCACAGAAACACAGATGGGATTCCTCAGTACCACATACATAGAAAAAGCCAGAAATGGCGCTGTGGCTCAAGTGATAGAGCTCTAGCCTTGAGAAAGCCCAAGGACAGTGCTCATGCCCTGAGTTCAAGCCCCAGGACTGGCAAAAAAATGAATGAATAATAAATAAATAAATAAATAAATAAATAAATAAATAAATAAATAAATAAATAAAATGCAGAATAAGACTAGTTACACTTTCTGAATGGTCTTGATTTTAGAAGCATTTAATTGGAACACACTAGTTGATTTTAAAAAATAATAAATAGGCAACCTTTTCAATTGAGTGATCCTCTACAGATAAACTTGATCTTATTACATAATATGTAATGCAGTTGTCAGAGTTCCTGCAATATGGCCTGTCTACTATTCAAATGGAATTAGAAATAAGCTTTAACCATAAACATTTTACCTGTAAACACTGAAAACCAATCGAGTTGATAAATCATTTTAAGAACTCTACTTTTATTTACTTAGCAAAGAAACCTGCATTACCAAAACCTTCTCTTCATAGTAATTCCTCAATTTAATTTTTACAATGCACACATTCCTCTGAATTGTCATTAGTGATACTTAAATCATGATTTATCTATATTTGTTTTACATGTGAATTCGAAAGAAAAACTTGATTTGTATTAGGCTTGATAATTTTTGCCAATCCATCTGAATCAAAATCAGACAAATGAAGAAATTGGATATCAAGTGTCAGCAGTTAAGACCAGACAGCAAAGAGACTGAATTTCAAAAGCTTGTTTAGGATAATACATCAAACATATTTCTTACCATGAACCACTGACCCAATCAATCATGTGACACAAGAAGTAGTTATAAGCAACTAAAACGATGTGATGAGTAACTGGAAATGTGGGAAACAACATCTAATGACATGCTATACTATTTATTCTTGTGATGGCATGTCCTGAGTTTCAAATGTCTTCTTCAAACATGGTTTCATGTTTTCAATAGCTCAGTTCTTCAGACTATTTCTGTTTGTATAATAAAATAATATTGTCTTGCAATATTAGTTTTAAAACTTTTAAAAGGTAATAAAAGTTACTTCTGTCCATTTAAGAGATATCTAATAAGCATTCTTTTGTGTGTGTGTACCAGACCTGGGTACTGTCTGTATTTTGTCCCTGAGCTTTTGCTCAAGGCTAGCACTCCAACACTTGAACCACAGCTCCCCTTCTAGCTTTTTAATGGTTAAGTAGAGATGAGAGTCTCACAGAGGAATATATACACAATGGAATTCTATGCTTCCATCAGAAAGAATGACATCACCCCATTTATAAGGAAATGGAAAGACTTGGGGAGAAAAATCATATTAAGTCAAGTAAGCCAGAACCAAAGAAATATAGGCTCCATGGTTTCCCTCATCCGTAACACTTAGTACATATCTAGGATAGACCTATCAGAGGATCACAGTAGCTCAATAGCTATGTACATATGACCCTATAAAGTGATGCTAACCAAAATGAACTCCAAGATATGTAAACAGAGGTTCGTTGTTGTTGCTGTTGTTGTTGCTGTGTAAACTCATTTCATTCTTCCCTTTGATTTATCTCTCACTGTCACTGTTTTTCATTTTGGTACCCTGTGTCTTATATATCTGTTTATCTGAGTTGGGGAAGGGAAGGGGAATAACAAAATAGTGAGACATTTATCTTACAGAAAGTAATCAGCAAATCCATGAAGTGATTGTTTTTATTTTTATCATTCATTTGAACTATAGACTCAACATACTATTTTTCATTATGCGTATCTGAGATAATGTGCTAAATTTTAATCAGCCCTAATCAACATTTCACTGATGGGATCTTCTACTGTGAAAATCAAGCAAAGATTCTTTTCCTTTGAAATAATAAGCATATGTAAGCTGGGCACCAGTGGCTCACATGCATAATCCTAACTACTCAGGAGGCTGAGATCTGAGGCTCATGGTTCAAAACAAGCCTAGATGGAAAAGTTCATATGAGACTCTTATCTCCAATTAACCACCAGAAAACCAGAAAGGCACTGTGGAGAGGTAGCCTTGAGATGAAGAGTTCAGGGACAGAACCCAGGCTCCGAGTTCAAGACCCACAACCCACCAAAAATAAAAGTAAAGGTAGGAGGAGGGGACTGACTTTGACTGGGGGAAACAAAATATGAACTCTACAGCCACAGAGACTGTATTCTTCCACAACTAAAATGAGCATGGAAGAGATCTCTGTGCAACAGTGAAATATTTGATATTGGCACGCACCTGTATTGCAGCCTTTAAGACGTGATTATAGGATGCTGCTAAGTCATTTCTAGGCTTCTTGCCCTAGAAACTATGAGAAATAATTCTACGTTGTTTTAAGCTACACTTATACAAAATTACTGGTAGTTTGCTGTGCAGCAATAGAAAACTGAGAGAAGAATAACCCCACTGAAATAACTGCCATGGCTGGTAATTCATGTTTTGAAAAGTACTGGCAAGCCCCTCATCAACCAAGGAAGGGTCAAAAAAGATTAAGCTGTAAAGGTGGGAAAGACTGAAGGGTATCTGGAGACCAAAAAGTGTTTCCAAAGGAATAGTGTGGAATGTATGGAAATCAAAGTTAAGAGTAAGAACTCTGGACTGCACAAAAGGAAATCAGACTTCAAAGGCACTAACAATAGGGGAATTAGAGTACACATCTCATGAAGCCGAGGATTAAGAATTAGTAGGAAAAAGAAACCTCAAATACAAATCACATATTATGTTTGGCACCAAAAGGAGGAAAGAGACAAAGCAAATGGCTGCCGTACAGAGCCAAATCACCGAAAATGGTTACAAGTAAGGTCACTCAGGACACTGCCCTTTACAGATCTAAAGGCCTTCTTTTCAGTTAAAAAAGTAAATCTCTCCTAGCAGAATTTCAGGTACATTCCTAAATTCATGGAAGAAATCTTCTGGAATTCAGGCATATTCTTAAACCCGTTAAATAACAAACCTATGTAAAACAAATTTTAACCCAAGCTCCAGCATGAAAACAGAATTAATTCATTTGTAGGCTGCTTCCCTGGGACATTCTGAATGACTAAAATTCACTAAAATTGTACGAGTTATCTGAAGATGATTTTTATAATCCATCCCACAATTGGCACAGTGCTTGTCTGGCCAAGTCACACAGAAGTTCTTCTGATCTACAGAACAATGACAGAAACTTATTTGAATACTAAGTTCTTAGTAATGACTCTTCCTAAGGTGATCTCATGAGGGTTTGGGGGAAGGTGCAAAGCCAGATGTGGACTAGAAAAAGAAATCATGATGTCAATGGCCAAATGATTCAGCAGGTGAAATATGTATTACATCAGTCCAATCCAAGCAACAATCCATGCAAGGAATATAGGCATATGATGCCAAGGATTGCTGGGTAAATTAATAAAAACAGACTCAGTGAAGGAAAAGAAATCTTACACATGCAAGAGAGAAAATATATTTTATACCTTCCTGTACTAATCCTATTTGAGGATTTTTAAATATTTGAGTATATATTTTTTTCTCCCAGTATGCGACTATTACAGAGGTAAAAGAAAATAGATTCTCTGTTTCCATGAGATAGTGAGAAGACATTAGAAACACTTAAAATTGGGCCAAGAGTTTGACCTAGTGGTAGAGTGCTTGCCTAGCATGCATGAAGGCCCGGGTTTGATTCCTCCATACCACATACACAGAAAAGGCCAGAAGTGATGCTGTGGCTTCAGTGGTAGAGCACTAGCCTTGAGGAAAGCCCAAGGAAAGTGCTCAGGCCCTGAGTTCAAGCCCCAGGACTGGCAAATAAAAACAAACAAAAAACACTTAAAAGTCTACAAAGTTTAAGGGTAAAAGGGTGATTGGAGTTTTTATGACAAGTTCATTATTCCCACAACTACTTTCCGTCCAACACACACACACACACACACACACACACACACACACACACACACACACAATGTTTTTAATAGCCAGGCGATGGAAACAATCCAGATGCCCTACTACAGATGAATGGATACAAAAAAGGTGATATATATATATGAATTCTACATAGCCAACAGACAAGATAAAATAATGGCATTCACAGGGACATGGATGAATCTAGAGTGAATCATGTTGAGTGAGACAAGTCAAGACCTAAGGAACAAAAGGCACATGATATCCTTAATATGTAGCTATTAGATCCAAACAGTGCAAGAGCAAGGACTCAATATTTGCATACCCAATGCTATGGACATGGTATTGGAAATATAAACACAACTACATAGACATAAAACCTATGACTCTATAGACATAATGTTTTATTACATAGATTAATATGTATTCATGACATATAAACCCTCAGCCTAATTCTAATTGTGTTCTAAAATGTAAGTGCCAGTGATCATATAGAGATTCCCTTCTTACATACTTGTTTGTTAAATATGTCACTTAAAATATGATGTAAAAATCAATGTTAATAAATTCTTTAATAAAAATTTTTAAAAAACTAAAAATAATGTTTTTAATGACAATTTTTTGGTCATCTCTACGAAGTAGGGAGACACTTCACAGGAATGAGAATAGTACAGATTCTTCACCACAGTTACAAATACCTAGCCAGTCTCTCCCTTTTCTTGCTAATACATCTCACCAGAGACTAAAACTGAAGAAGGCACTCTCAGAAATAATTTACATCATAGTCAGAATTTTTTTATCAATGACAGACCACATGCCACAAGCTAGATGGCTTTTAAGATCTAAAGTGCAATTGTAGACATCTCTGGTCTTTTCAGCATCACCTCTAAAGGGACCTCAAAGGTATACCAACATAATTAGCCTTTGATGACACACTATATCCCATATCCAGCTTCTCATATGTCCTAAATTCAGTACATTTGCATATGATCTGCATTGTGACTTGCCACAAACATGTTTTCATATGCTATTAGACTGTAATATGATAAAACCCTCTGTAATATGATAAAGCCTCTCTGCTTTGTTGTGTCAGTTCTCATACATATCAGACAACCATCCTTTTCTTGGCCATGTATTCCCCTTACACTACAAAGTCTATATTTAGCACAACTGGAGGATTAGACAGCTCAAAAAAGGACATAATCTATTTTTTTACATTAGTTCAATGGAAAGAAACCTAGGCCCAGCATCAAGAGGCCTGAAAGCCTCCTCAGAATAAGCTCAGCCTCTCCACTATCCATCCAGAGTCAGTAAAGTCTTGTACCCTGAATCAAGTTCACCAAATATCATCAACCTCCCCATAACCTTCACTCCAGAATAACACTATAAGAAGTCCTTTCAAAATACTAAAAGGTTGGGGTCAGGGTTTGTTCTAGTGGGAGAATGCTTGCCTAGCATGCACCCGAGTTCGATTCCTCGGTACCACAGACACAGAAAAAAAGCCGGAAATGGTACTGTGGTTCACGTGATAGGACTCTAGCCTTGAGAGAGCCTAAGGACAGTGCTCAGGCCCTGAGTTCAAGCCCAAGGACTGGCAATAAAAAGAAAGAAAGAAAATACTCAAATGTAAGAAATATTAAAGATTACCATGCTGAAGCACATTATCCCTTGGTATAATTAAAACATAATACCATGAAGAAAAAAGAAAACAAATGACAGGAAAATAAAGCAGACCCTGAAGTGGAGGGGGTACCAGCAGGAAGGGAAAGGCTCACAATGATGGTGAATAAGCACTGAAACATGTTAAAATTCCTTAAAGAAGGGAAAATGAATACAGGAGAGACATAGGGAGATGTGGTTGATCAGGATACATTGTATACATGTATGGAAATGTCATAACAAAACCTGCCTTGTATAACTAATAGATGCTAATTTAAATTTAAAAAATGAAAAAAAAACATTATTTAAGAGAAACAGACCAAGGGCCAGAGTATGGCCTAGTAGTAGAGTGCTTGCCTAGCATGTACAAAGCCCTGGGTTTGATTCCTCAGCACCACATGCATAGAAATAGCCAGAAGTGATGCCACAGCTCAAGTGGTAAAGTACTAGCCCTTGAGCAAACAAAGCTCAAGGACAGTGTCCAGGCCCTGAATTCAAGCCCTGGGACTGGCAGAGAGAGAGGGGGGGGGGGAGGGAGGGAGGGAGGGAGGGAGGGAGGGAGAATGCAGACCAAACAGCTTAGATTTTTTACTGTAAGACAGTGAATCAGGTTAATGTTTGCTATCTTTCAATGACACAAAATCTATCCAGGGGAAAAAGAGTTTGCATGGCAAAAACAGTTAATATGAGAATATCGGGAATTTCGAACTCTAAAATATGCCACTTTTTTAAAGACGGGGTGTCACTATGTAACCCCAGAGAGCCTAATTCTCTCAACCTCCTAAATACTGACAACATACCGTGTTTTTGTATGCCAGTCCAAGGGCTTGAACTCAAGACATGGGCACTGTCCTTGAGCTTTTGTACTCAAGGCTAGTGCTCTACCACTTAAACTTTGTTTTTGTAGCTTACTGGATATGAGAGGCTCTCAAACTTTCCCGTTCAGGCTAACTTTGAACCTCAACCTTCAGATCTCAGCATCATAAGTAGCTATCAGCCACCAGAGTACCATAACAATGTACCATTTTTTTTTGCCAGTTGTGGGGCTTGAACTCAGGGCATGAGCACTGTCCTTGAACTTTTTTTTCTCAAGGCTAGAGCTCTACCCTTGAGCCACAGCACCACTTCCAGCTCTTTTCTATGTACGTGGTGCCAATGAATTGAACCCAGGTCTTCATGCATGCTAGGCAAGCATTTTACTTGACCAAACTTCTGGCCCAACAATGTACCATTTTAAAGGAAAAGTCTTTCTCTTTGTGTGTGTGTGTGTGTGTGTGTGTGTGTGTGTGTGTGTGTTGTGATCAGTTGTTAAATATTACTAGTGCATATCTGCACTAGGATCATAATCTCACATGGCTAGACTAATAACAATTCCCTTAGGTAGGACAAGATATAATTCGATTCCCTATTGCTTTTCATCAGACTCAATTCACTCATTCTGACTATCTGCCTGGTATGTTCAAGCATATGCTATTATAATTCCTGGCTTATAGTCATGCTCTACCTAGAACAATTGCTTAGATGATAATGTAGAGAAAAAACTCAAGGCACTATGTGCTTGCTTGAAATGAAAAGCAAAGAATGACCAGGCTTCTGTCTACCCTGTTGGACAAAATGGAACCCCATGTTTACATATCTTTTGTCTTTGTTCTAACCAGTGTGCAATTTAATACAAAAGAATATCGCAATGTAGACTTTAAGTCATAAAATGAGAAATCCACAGAACAATGGGCTTTTTAAAGAGTACAACATTTAATTCTATACTATTAAATGAAAGTTTGTATTTCTAAAGAGAAAGTCATCATTGCTTTTCAAAACTATGAAGCCTTTTGGTCTGTCTAAAAGCTTTATAATGGATATTTGATGCAAACTTTGAAAACCTGAACCAAAAGAAAAATGTTCATCAAACAGACCTCTGACTACATGACTCTATCAATCAGAATGTCTGAACATGAAACCAGATAAGATCTGGTCAGGAAAATCCCCTTTCATGGTCCATCAGGTGCATTCATATATAGATGACGGGTGCTTAGGGTGCTTATCTAACCTTAATACCTGGGTCTGTGTTACCCAAGACAATAATGCTCTCATTATAAACCCTTCCCTTGAGGCATGAATGCCATCATCTACTCTCATCAAGGAAAATATTTTCCAGAAATCACTCCCAACATCCCAAGACCAAATACAAAAGACAAAACAAGAGTAAGAACAAAGACCAGTGAATTCCTAAACCAGTAACCATCAATGAGTTTTCATTTCTACACACTATCCTAGTGATAATTACTTCCACTTAAAAGAGTTAATACAAGCATATCTGGAGTTTCTACCCAAACATACCACATTTTTAAAAACAGGGTATCACTATGTAGCCCTGGTGAGTCTTTCCTCTCAGCCTCCTGAATATTGAAAATGTACCACCTTAAAAAAATGTTTGTTCCAGGAGTGTGATCTAGTGGAAGAGTGCCTGCCTAGCATGCATGAAGCCCTGGGTTCTGTGGCTCAAGAGGCAGAGTGCTAGCCTTGAGCAAAAAGTGTCCAAGAATCGTGCCCAGGCCCTGAGAATTCATGTCCTAAGACTGGCAGAAAAAAAGGGGAAAAGTTTTTCTTTTTCTACTACCTACAATATGTATTTATATTGGCCAGCTTTCTTTGGAATTTTAATCCTTTCTTTTTCCCAAATGTTCAGTAATCACAAGTACTTAGGAATCTCCCTGGACCTCTATAATTATAATTAGGTCAATTTTACTGTAACAAAAAAAGCAAAGAGATATAAAATAAAAGAGAGAAATAAAGAAAGGAGGGAGGAAGGGAAAGAAGAAGGAAAAGAGAGAAGGAAGGATGGAGGAAGGAGAAGGAAAAGATGGAGGTAAAGAAAGAGGGAAGTATGAAAGAAAGTGATTGTTAGAGAAGAGAAAAACAAAAGAGGAATGTGTGTTTGGAAATAATATGTTTAAAATGTGTTTACAAACCCTTAGCCTAATTTTGATTATGTTCTAAAAACTGAGTGCCAGTGATTGTATATAGAGAATCCCTTCCTGAACACTCGTTTGTTAAACATGTCATTTGAAATATGATGTAAAGGGCTGGGAGTTTGGCCTAATGGTTAAAGTGCTTGCCTAGCATGAACAAAGGCCCCGGGTTCGATTCCTTGGTACCACATACATAGAAAAAAGCCGGAAGTGGTGCTGAGGCTCAAGTGGTAGAGCTCTAGCCTTGAGAAAGTCCAAAGGACAGTGCTCAGGCCCTGAGCCAAAGCCTAGGACTGGCAAAAATAAAATAAATAAATAAATAAAATGAAATATGATGTAAAAAGCAATGTTAATAAATTCTTTAATTAAAAAAACCTTATAAAAAATTAAATGTACAGAGTGCTTGCCTAGCATGTATGAAGACCCAGGTTTAATTCCTCAGTACCACATACATAGAAAAAAGCCAGAAGTGGTGCTGAGACTCAAGTGGTAGAGCTCTAACCTTGAGAAAATCCAAGGACAGTGCTCAGGCCCTGAGCTCAAGCCCAGGACTGGCCAAAAAGAAAATGTATGTTTAATGTATTTTTCAGAAGAGGGAAGAAGGTAACTGCATGTCCTTTCACATTGCTATGTAAATTCTATGTAGGAGTAGTACACAAATCCTGTTATTACTCATCTCAAATTAATTGGCATCTAGTTTCAACATCCTTTCATACGCACAGGATATGCTTGAGGGAAATGGGGACCAAGACATGAGAAAGGGTATCAATGTATGTGAATTAATGCACCTTCTACCTGGCAAATATAATGTAACCCTTCTATTAATTGCAATAAAAAATATATGAAAAAAAGAAAAGTTCAGGAAATGATCCAGCTAAAGTTAAGAGATATTTGTAGCTAGAACCCAAGACAAAATAAAAGAATAAAAGAATTCAGTAACACATACTGACAATATTTTTGTCAGTATAATGCTCAAGACCTGGACTTGAATTATCTCAATATCGTCTTTGATAGAGACTAAGATGAACTGGAGAGCTTTTCTCTCGGGTTTGCACTGAAGCTGAGGAGCAGGGCCAGTTCCTGAACTCTCACATTATCCTTTTTCTTCCTATATTTGGAATATGAGCAGAATCCACAGCCTTACTATTTTTGATACACAGTGTATCACGAATATTTTTCATCTAATCTTGGTTAACGTATTTTAATGTACACTTCCAACTCCTTTGACACTGACAAACAAGCAACAACAACAAAAAAAAATGTAGTGCCAGTGGGCCAGGAGTTTGGTCTAGTGGTAGAGTGCTTGTCTGGCATGCAGGAAGACCCAGGTTCAATTCCTTGGTACCACATACATAGAAAAAAGACAGAAGTGATGCTGTGGCTCAAGTAGTAGAGCTCTACCCTTGAGAAAGTCCAAGGACAGTGCTCAGGCCCTGAGCTCTAGTCCAGAACTGGCAAAAAAAAAAATTAGAGTGCCAGTGGCTCATACCTGTAATTCTAACTACTCAGGAGGCTGAAATCTGAATTTCATGGTTCAAAGCCAGCCTCCAAAGGGCAAGACATGGAGCTGTGGTTCAAGTGGTAGAGCACTAGTCTTCAGCAAAAAAAAATAAAATATTAAATTAAATAAAGCTTAGGGACCGCACCTAGGCCCTGCGTGCACATACACACACACACATACACACACACACACACACACACACACACGCACACACACACACACACACACAGAAGCTGGGCCCAGATGGCTCACACCTATAATCCTAGCTACTCAAAAGGCTGAGATCTGAGTTTTGTGGTTCAAAGTCAGCCTGAGCAAAAAAGTCCATGAGACTCTTAACTTCAATTAATCACCAGAAAAGCAGAGGTGGTACTGTGGCTGAAAGTGGTGGAGCACTAGCCTTGAGCTAAAGAGCTCAGAGACAACATCTAGGCCAACATTCAAGCCCCACAACCTACAAAAACAAGAGAGAAAAACAAAAAAGATACAAAAATCTGAGATATTGAATTATCAATCACAAAGCTAGTAGAAGTCATTTATCCAATCACATCACTATTTTATCAGTTCCTAGAATATAATTACTTTTATTCTTAAGATTCTTGCATTGCTTTTTCCCTGTCTGGAACAATCAACCTAGCTAGATATTTAACAGATAAATTCAATTAAAGCTCTTCCATTTTAATTTCTTTAATCTTTTTTAACCAATCTGACAAGTGTCTATCAAGCTATTTAGATTCCTCTTTATATTTAATCACTCTTGGCTTATTTTCCATCTCCAACTACAGCAAAAGTCTCATGAAGCAGAAAGTAAATATGGAACAAGTTATAGTTTGATGGGAAAATGGATGGATGGATGGATTCTGGATTCAGTGCAAATATAGCTTTCTTTCTTACTCCCAACATGTATATCAATATGTAAAAGTAATTAGGGATCAAATAACAACATATAAGATAATCATATTTCATATGTAGCACTTACTATAGTAGAAAACTAAATTTATCATTTTAGAAGATCTTTCTATGATAATAATTGAAACCAAAGTGCTTTTTAACTTAGCATCTAGAAAATGAAATTGGCTATGTCTAGATTGTGAAGAAGTCCAGTAAATTAAACCCTTATGGATTTCTCGTATGTAATAACTCAACAAATAATTATAAATGTTAAGGGAAAAGCTTAAAATTACATTTCATATCCACTCTGTGAAAAAGTAAAGTAATTTTCCTAAAATTATGTCTCAAACACAATGTGTGATACTCATGTTTTATTTATCTTTCTACTACACTGAAATCATAACATTTGGAGCCAAAGACACCTAATAACTGAAGAGAATATGACTTCATTTTATTCTATATAAGATTTCCTGACCCTAATAAGATCAAAGATGAAGTGGAATTGATCAAATTAACACCAAAACAAAATTGTTCTAACTCTGGTAGAGAACACAGGTGATTCTAAAGTTGGGAAAGTCAACTCAAGGAAACTCAAACTCAAGGTAGGTATAGACATGGTAGCCTAAATCGGTAATTCCAGCTACTCAGAAAGCTGAGGTATAAGGACTGTTGTACAAAGCCAGCTCAAGCAGGAAAGTCTCTGCAACTTCATTACCCAGCCCAGTCCCAGGGTTAGGGTGGTAGCCTTGAGCTGAAGAGCTCAGTGACAACACCCATGCTGAAATCAAACCCCAGGACCCCCCCCCAAAAAATCTAAATCCAAGAAATCTACTGGTATGTAATCGCGAGTAGATTTTTCTCTTTTTATCTCTTTTATATCTTCATCTTGTTTCAACTTTTTTCAGAACGTTGAAAGACACAAAAATATGTCTAAATTATTTAATAAGGTAGCTAAATTTAATCACCATAAATTTGTCTTTCTCTTATTTTTTCTCATTTGAGATATTCACAAGTATTTATCTATTAAAAGCCTTGATGAATCCTCGATTGTAGCTCACGATATACAAAAATATATAACGCCCATGAATACAACTTATAACTTCAGTTATACAAAACCAACATGACCTGCATTACACTGAATTTTTTTGCCAGTCCTGGGGTTGGGCTCAGGGCCTGAGCACTGTCCTTGGGTTTTCTCAAGGCTAGAGCTCTACCACTTGAGCCATAACACCTCTTCCATCTTTTTCTATATATGTAGTACCAAAGAATTGAACCCAGGTCTTCATGCATGCTAGGCAAGCACTCTTACCACGCGACCAAACTCCCAGCCCCTACACTGAATCTTTAAGCAGACAGAAGACCATCTTTTGCACTGAAGTAAACCTGTAGTTCTTCTAATAGTATAAAATAATTACATAAATAATAGATCATCTAAAATATTTCATATTTTTCTTTTCGTGTCATCAGATTTTTCTTTTTTATGTCTTTGCCTTCCTAATTATAACATTTATTCTCTTATTTTTAGGGTGCTTAGTGCTAGATTAATGGACTAGCCAGTAATTAAGGCTATAACAAATGGTTTTTAGACTAATTAATAGCAGCTCTAATCTACCATTCCTCCTATCCTGTCACCATTCCTCTTCTATGCTGTGTGCCCCATTGCTGGGGTTAGAGGCCCAGAAACTATATCCCTAGACTCATTTGCTCTGGATTAACTTTACCAACAATAAACACAACTATAAGATGTGAGAGGTATTAGAAAGGTAGAAATCAAATTATTTCTTGCTGTCAGCAGAAGTTAGTTTTGTGGACTTCAACAAGTATATCATTTATTCTTAACTTCTTGCAAATGTCACTTCAATTTTTGCTTTAACTCCTGCTCAATTATTTAACTAAATTCTTAACTGATATATAACATGTGGGGCCAAGATTTCTCAGTACCACATACACAGAAAAGGCCAGAAGTGGTGCCATGGCTCAAGGGTAGAGTGGTAGCCTTGAGAAAGCCCAAGGACAGTGCCTATACCTGGAGTTCAAGCCCCAGGACTGGCAAAAAAACCTGTGAAATTATTAAACAAAGCTATTAATATATCTATCACTTCATACATTTATCAGTTTGGGAAGTGATAGCAGCTAAAATCTGTATCCTTGGTGATTTTCAAGAAAATAATTTGTTTATTTTATTTTATTGCTGGGGTGATGTACAGAGGGGTTACAGTTACATTCATCAGATAGTGGGTACATTACTTCTTAAACATTGTGACCCCTTCCCATGTTATACTTCCACTTTCCCTCACCCAGTCCCCTCCAACATAAATCTTTGTGATTGTTGTTCTTAACGTACTATGTGGAGCTATTTCTTTTATCTTCTTTTCCCCTTATGGTTTATCGCATGTTGTTACTATATCTGAAGGTGGTACCTGACATACTGTAAATACATTTATTTATTTATTTATTTGACAAGGGAAGATAAGGGAAAAACAAAATAATTTGTTATTAATTGTAGTCTCCTTGTTGTATAATAGACCTCTTAAACAGTCTACTCGAACATTTGCGTCCTTAGACCAACATCTCTGCAGGCAGTGCTCTCATTCCCTTCGTCATTAGTAATTACTAGTCTACTTTCTGCTCCCGTGAGTTTGCCTTTTATAAATTCCACATGTGAGAGGAGACAATATTTTTGTCTTTCTGTTCCTTGTTTCCTCCAGATTCATCCATATGGTCATAAATAATAGGATTTTAATCTTTTGAAGGCTGAATAATATTATATGGTAAATATATATCACATTTCTGTATTTAATCATCTGCTGAAGGATATTTACATTGCTTTCATATCTAGGCTATAAAGAATAATGCTGTAATGAAAATGATTTTAGAGATATACCCAGTATTAAGATTGCTAGTTCACATGGTAGTTCCATTTTCCTTTTTTAAATTATTTTTATTTACTATCATTGGTAATTCTATTTTTAGTTCTTTTGGGAAAACTCTATGCATTTGCCATATCAGTTTGGCAATGGTATGCAAATACTGCCTTTTGTCCATTTCCTTATCAAAACTTCTTACTGAGTAATATTCCATAATAACAAATGTAAGTTAATATCTCATTGTGGTTTTAAGAGAACCAAATGCAAAATAGCTGCCCCCTAATTTCTTGAACCCTTTCTTCTTCCCCTACTCCACTGTCTAACTTACTTGCTCATAGACTATTAAGCCTCTGTACCTCTCTGTCTTCTACCTATATTTAGGCATCCTGAATATGCAACTTTCCTCACAGAGATGGCACACTTACAGACTATTCTTGTAATTCTTCCAGAAGTGTCTTATCAATTAGATACTGAGAGCACAATGCCTAATCCTCATAATATTTTTGAGTATACAAAAATGCCTTAATTTTAATTTCTTTTAAAGTCAGAAGGAAAAGTGAATGTAATATAATAAATTGTATAATAAATTATCCTCATCTTTAAATCCATACATTATAATTCTTATTGTTTTGGTTTTGGTTGTTGTTGTCATGGGGCTTGAACTCTGGGCCTGGGCACTGGGAAGTTTCTGCTCTATTCTGCCAGATTTTTCATGTATTCATTTATTTTTATTTTTATTTTTTTTATTTTTTTAAGGTCTCTTTTTTTTATTGTAATTAGTAAAAGGGTTACATGATATTTGCCAGATAGAAGGTGCATTAATTCACATACATTGATACCCTTTCACATGTCTTGGTACCCGTTTCCCTCCCCCCCCCACACCCCCCACCCGTCTTGGTTTTCCCCCCTTCCCTATCAAATTTCAAATATCCAAATACAAATAAATTCAATAAATCAGATAACAAAGTGAGATGCTATACCAATATGAGATAACCAAGGGACAGCAAAGGAGATGAGAGACAACATAGTACATTAAGGACAACAATCATTCATTATATGGCTTTTGTTTCACTATCCTGGAGGTCCTTTCAATTAGCTTCACATTATATGTCCTTATGTATCAAGATTTTGCTCTATTGCAAATCTCTGCTAGTAGAGCCCAAGGTTTCTACTGATTATGACGAATGAGGGAAACCATTGAGCCTAAGTTCCTTTGAGTCTGGCTTACTTCACTTAAAAATATGGAACGCTTCACGAATTTGCGTGTCATCCTTGCGCAGGGGCCATGCTAATCTTCTCTGTATCGTTCCAATTTTAGTATATGTGCTGCCGAAGCGAGCACTTATTTTTCATTTTATTTTATTTATTTATTATTGCTCATCCTGTAGCTGGAACGTAGAACCTGGTACTGTCCCTGAGTTTTTTTTGCTCAAGACTAGCTCTCACCAACTTGAGCCACATCGCCACTTCCAGTTTTCTGGTGGTTAATTAGAGATTAGAGCCTCTCAGAATTTCCTGCCAGAGCTGACTTTGAACCACAAGCCTCAGAAATCAGTTTCCTGAATGGTTAGGATTACAGGCACCAGCACCTGGCTTTCTTTTGGTTTTAAACAGATGAAAGAATTCACAATGCAAAAATGCCTAGGGCCTACAGAAACCATAATGACTTCTAAATTCTCTAAAGGAATCCAATACTAAATTCTTCCCCACTCAAAACTATCCACTTGAGCTTCCATAGGTAAATCCCAGACCATATATGACTGAATAGTCATTTCAAATATTAATCTAGAGTAATGGTTAAACTTAACAAAAAAATCATTAAGTTGTCACCTAAGTAGTGTAGTTTATATATCATATATTCCTCAATAAAGTCACCTCTATTTTATTAGGATAATGTGTTATACATGGGAGAATTTCACTGTGGCATTCCCACCACTGTAAATAAGGTACTCCAATCTTCCCCCATCATACTCTTTTATCAATAAAATTATTTTCTAAAAGGACATAGGTAAAAAAGAAAAGACAGAAACACAGGTGTATCTAAAATCACAGAAAGATGAATTTCAAATGACTATACTTGTTTGAGATCCAGAACTTTTTGATAAAAATATGTTAAAACAATGTGAGTTTGAAGTTGCTTCTACTCTAATATGTTCAGGTACATTTACAACAATACACAAGTACCGGAAAAGGATGGTGGCATCAGAAGTGACAAAACATCCTATATGTGAAAATAATTATGGTGTTAACAAATGAACTTATTGTAGTATAATTAAGGGATCCTGGGTACAATTAAGTACAGGAAGGATATTAGAACTTCCCAAAAATATTTCTGTAAGCCACAACAGAAGAGTAAGAGCAATAGAATAATTAGAACCACGTCCAAACCCACTTCCTTGTTATTTACCAACAGCATCTGAGAACACTGTTTAGATGCTGACATTAGACAATCTTGGATGAACAGCTTTAAATCATATTAGGACTAGAAGAAAATCAAAAGAATTTTATGACAAGGGTTAAAAGTTTATAGCCTTGAAATTACAAAAAAAAAAATTGGTGCCCAGTACAAACCACATCCCGGCAATTCTTATGTCTCCACAATGAACAACTTAAAATGGTTTTGTTGTGGTCAATGCAATCATCTCTCAGCTAATCATTAGCTGCTATTGAAATCAAGTGTAATTTGTCTGTTGTACACTAGATTGCTTTTAAAAGCAGTACAAAATTTCATTTTTAGTAACTGACATTGTGTTATAATCATTCATCATGCTATATAATCCAATCAAAACAAATAGAAAACTGTTTTTACCACTCAGTCTTTTTCCACACAGCTGAAATTAAATGCAAGCGTAACACATCTAATGCAGGTAAAAATTTAGATAAAACAATTCTTAAAAACTGGTTTCCTGGGGCCAGGAGTATGGCCTAGTGGTAGAGTGCTTGCCTAGCATGCATGAAGCCCTGGGTTCAATTCCTCAGTACCACATACACAGAAAAAGCCAGAAGTGGTGCTGTGGCTTCAGTGGTAGAGCACTAGCCTTGAGGAAACGGAAAGACAGTGCCCAGGCTCTGAGTTTAAGCCCCAGGACTGGAAGAAAAAGAACCCTGTTTTTCTATTATGCTATTTTGAAAAGTGTCTAAAATCACCACCTGTTTAAGTATAACAGATTTTAATCATTTTTTGGATTGGATTTTTTACCTAGAATTTGAAGATGTTATCTTAAACTGAAAGACAGAGTTAATCAAAGTATCACCACTATGAAGCTATATGATAATCAAATAATTATGGCAATATGAAACTCTGGTGTGGAGGAGCAGGGTGGCACTGGGGTTTGAACTCCAGCCCTAGGCACTGGCCTGAGCATTTTTGCTCAAGGTAACGCTCTACCACATTAAGCCACAGCCCCACTTCTCTGTAATTGAAGATAAGAGGCTCACAGTCTTTCAGGCCAGACCCACCACCATGAACTGCAATCCTCAGATCTCAGACCCTTGAATAGCTAGGATTAAGTCATGAATCACCTGCGCCTGGCTTGGATTTGTAACGTTTATCCAATGTCTCGTACTACCTTGGGTTTTTTACAGCTATAAGATTACGGAAGGGAGCCGGTCACCTTGGCTCACGCCTGTAATCCCAGCTACACAGAAGGCTGAGATTTGAGGATCATGGTTCAAAGCCAGGCCAGCACTAAAGCCCTGGGACTTATCTCCAACCACCACCAGAAAACCGGAAATGGGGCTATGGCTCTAAGAGTAAGGCAATAGCCTTGAGCTGAAGAGCTCAGGGACAGCACCCAGGCCCAGAATTCAAGCCCCAGGACCAACTGACCAAAAAAAAAAAAAAAAGGATTAGGGAAGGGAAGGGAATAAAATACATTCAGCAACTTGCCATAACTAGCATCTGTGATTCTCCCTGAAGGAGCAAAATCTCCTTTGAGGAGAGAACTTAGATGGTTCTATTATGCCAGTAAAGTTCCATGACTCAAAAAGACTGTTAAAAAAAAAAAACAACCAACTCTATCAGTATTTCACCTTCAGCCATTCTGATGCTTTTTTGTTTTATTTCTGTACACCTCTTTAATTTTGACTAAGAGAAAAAAACAATCTCCAAAGCAGTGTTCCAACTTTACTATTTTCCCATGTATACCATTTAAGTCTGAAATTCCCAACTGAGGTCTCTATGTCTAGAAAGTAATTTTTCCCACAGTAAAATGTCTCCTTGCACAAATTAAATATTTTCTTTTTTCTATCCTTGAAAAATTATCTATTCAGAATCAACTTCCACATATGGTACAGCATCTGGTTCAGATCCAGTTCAAAAAAAAAAAAGGAGGCAAAATGTTATGTTGAAAGTGACTTAACCCTATTAATCCACTAGCTTATGATAACTATCTAAACCAGAACTTCTTCATCTGGAGTCATAGACAGAATTCTGGAAGTTAATTCACTAAGTGGAAATATACATATATCTATATGCATATATATACCCATAAAACATATCTATGTATGTGTGTTTATATATATACATCTTTATTTCCAACGTCTGACTAAAATTCAGCATTTTCACTAGTTTGCATGTAGACAACTAAATTTCAAATTACTTTAGCAGTATCTCTGACTTGATCACCTACAAATATTAAACATATCTTCATATATTTGTTATTGCTTATTTCTTAAAACATTTATGCACAGCATTGCCTCAAAATAATAGTATTAAACATTTTCCTATATCTTGTGATTTAGTACATAAACATTGAATAAATAGATAAATAAATAAACATTGAATGTGATAACATAGAAATGATTTCACACTGGAATCCTAATTTCTTAATTTTATAAATTTAAAAGAATCATTCTAAGGTAAACACCACCAGACTACCAAAAGAGTCTCTCACACACACACACACACACACACACACACACACACTCGGTGAAGATATTCAGGTAAAAAGAAGTTACAGAGCTGGACTTTGGTGACTCATAATTATAATCCAAACTACTCAGGAGGGTGAGATCTGAAGATCAAGGTTCATAGCCAGCCTGGGAAGACAAATCAATGAGACTTTTATCTCTGATTAATCAGTAAAATGCTGGGAATGGGGTGTGCCTCATGTGATAGGCCCTGAAAGTGAGAGCTTGAGGTCCTGAGTTCACACAAAAGAAGAAGGCGGAGGAAGAAGAACAGGAAGAAGAAAGGAAGAGGAGGAGAAATTGGACAAGAAGAAAGAATCGGAGGAGAAGGAATGGGGAGGGGAAGTAGTAAGAAGCAGGAAGAGGAGAAGGGAAGGAAGAAGAGGAAGAAGAAGAAAAGAAGTTGATAAAGAGATCATGAGACAATAAAAAAGAGGCAAATATACTGGTCTCATCCATAGTACTAAAACAAGCCTAGGAAAAACAAAAAGGCTTTAAAAGGGCTCTAAAGAAATAGTCATCTCACACCCAAATCTTCACAGTTCATCTATTATAAATTCTAATTCATTTTACAAATGTGATTGCAAGATTTACTCTAAGAAGGTATCACCCAGACACATGTTTTTACAATATCATTTCAAATGTTAGCTAGATTGGTACCTGAGAAGATAGCAGATTACAATCAATGAACAGTCCTCTTCCAGTTCTGTATCTTTGTATCAGTCCAGCCATGATGGCTCCGAATGCATACAGCCCAGTAGCCAGATCGGTCATGGCCACTCCTGGACGAACTGGATCTCCATCCTGATGTGATGGGTGGGTGGGGAAAAACAGATTAAAATAAACATGAAACCACCATATGATCTCTCAAATACTCTGAAATTACTTAAGAGAAAGAATTATATATTTGGATTATAAGAATTATATATGCAGATATACAACAAATTATTATGGAGATACCTGTTGATGATGGGAATATATTTTTATTGTTATTGTAAGGTGGTGTACAAGGGGTTACATAAGTTAAATACATATGTTATATAAGTCAACTCATAAATACATTTCGTTTTGAACAGTGCCACCCATCCCTTGCTTGCTCACAGCTTTTCCCTCCCATACCCCTCCACAAGTAGTGTAGTTCATTTTCGACATAGTGTCTAATGAGTATCACTGTCGCATTTGTCCCACTGTTTCTATTCTCCTGTTTACCCTCCCCAAACAGATAAACTTACAAAAAAGTCAAAAGGCATAGAAAACAAGGTATTTACTGTATATAAACACATATATATTCTGTATAAATCACATTTCTCCCCAAGCTCTTATTAACCAAATGAAACGAAACTAAATGAAATAAAAGATTTATTTTACTATCTAAATTCCTTGCCAGTGTATTTCACTGTTGTCACATATACAAAAAAAATTAAATTCAAACAAATTGATTCAATTTGTTAGGGAAGAAGTTAAAGTGGGTTGACTCTGGGGAAAAAAATAGAAACCACAAAAACAACATAGATAACTAGAATACCTATCCCTATATAGGTAGATATAACTATCTATTATATACATATGTGTGTAAGATATCAAATTGAATTTTATGTATACAACTAGAAGAACAACATTTTACCATTTGCAAATAAATATGTAGGCCTAAAAAATTTTTGTGTGAAGTAAGTCACAGACACAAAAGGCACATGCTTTATCTCATATGTGGGAGCTATACCTAAAATATAATCATATGTGAAAACACATGCAGAGAAATTTGCATATATACACAATCAAACTGAATAAAGTATAGTACATATAGAGGTAGATTTCCACATCCTCTGAAAAATTAACACATAGACTTTGAATGAATAAGGAAGCTTATTAGCCATATGAATACTAGGAAGCTGAGATATTTTGACACTTAGGGGTAGGACATTAGGGGAGGGCAGATGATTGGAGAGAGGAATGGTGAGAAGATACAGGCATAATATTCAATGTGCATATGTGAAAATGGAGGGGGCTGTTGGAGTTGGGATAGATGGGAGGGAGAAAGAATGACAAGGGGTGACACTGCTCATATCACATTCATAAATTGACATGATAAATTAAGCCTCTTTGTACAACCATTTAACTATTTAAAGTTAATAAAATGATTTCTTCAAAGAAAGTGCAAAATCTAGTTTAATTTCCTTATAGATATGCTAATGATTGGTAAATACCCTGTTGGCATGATTGTCTATAAAAGCTGAAAATTCTTAGGACTATAAGATAAGCCTAGAATCTATAGGAAAAGAATGAGCCATGTAACAATTCAGGTTTGAAATGGAGTTATTGGAGTCAATAATGTAATGGAGTAAGTATAATAATAATGTTATATAGTAATGTACAGCTCATGTCTTTCATGGACATTTTCTACTAGTCTGGGATTGACAGCTTTGTCTATCATGAAAGGGAAGAATCCAATCACCTTTCTCAACATCCATAATCATTCTTTGTTTTACAAGCCCTTATAATTGCTTATATTCTTCAAATTATAAATAAAGCTTGGCATTGAATAACAACTCCAATTCACACTAGTCTGATTGGACATTCTAATCATGTCTCACACCTAAAGCTATTAGAAGAGGGCCTGACACCCTTGCCACTCATCATTGTATCTGACATTCTCTACATTTTGCTACTTTAAATTCCACTAAGCCTTTCGTTGCAAGTAACTAAAAAGCTCACACTTCATATTTCATCTGGTTGACACATTCATTCATTCAGGCCCTTATTTGGTAATTCTAGCTGCTGTTGAATCATTTTTAGAAATAACTTTCCTTCCCTGCAACCTATGAGTACACGGTGTTAGGAAGAAGAAAAGGAGGAGGAAGAAGATGGGGGAGGAGGAGGGGGAGGGGGAAGAAGAGGAGGAGGAGGAGAATGGAGGGGGCAAACAGCAAAGAGGAAAGAAGAAAAAAAGAATTGAATTCATACAAAACACATTTGCAAACCACAATGGGATAAAATTAGTAACAAAAGTACCTTTGGAAAACTCAGAACTATGTAACAGCAACATAGTCCCAAAATATTAATAAGCAGCAGCAGAAATAACACAAAAATTAGCAACTATTTTGAGATGAATGAAAATAAAAGTACAAGATATTGTAAGTTATGGAATGCAACTAAAGCACTGTTTGTGGGGTATTTATGTCTGCATTTCAAAAGAAGAAAGAGGCTGGGAGTGTAGCCTAGTGGTGGAGTGCTCACCTAGCATGCACGAAGCCCTGGGTTCAATTTCTTGTTACCACATACACAGAAAAAACCACAAGTAGTGCTACTGCTCAAGTGATAGAGCACTAGCCTTGAGCCAGTATAGAAGAAGGAGAAGAAGAAGAAGAAGAGGAGGAGGAGGAGGAGGAGGAGGAGGAGGAGGAGGAGGAGGAGGAGGAGGAGGAGGAGGAGGAGGAGGGCCGGGAGTTTGGCCTAGTGGTTAAAGTGCTTGTCTAGCATGCATGAAGACCCGGGTTCGATTCCTCGGTACCGCATACATAGAAAAAAGCCGGAAGTGGTGCTGAGGCTCAAGAGGTAGAGCTCTAGCCTTGAGAAAGTCCAAGCTCAGGCCCTGAGCTCAAGCCCAGGACTGGCAAAAAAAAAAAAAAAAAGAAGGAGAAGAAGAAAAGAAGAAGCTCAAATTAATAACCCACCTACCCTTCTTCCATCCTAAGAAGACTAAACTAAACTTGAAGCAAGAAAGAGGAAGAAAATATTACCGATTACAGTAAAAAAATGTAAAAAAATAGAAAACCAATACAGAAAATCATTTTAAGGTTAGTTCTCTGAAAAGACAAACAAATTTGGTAAAATTTAGCTTAACTATCAAAAAAAGAAAGTTAATAACTGAAATCAGAAATAAAGAATATCACTACTGTAGTGATTTTTCAGAAATAAAAACCTGAATTGTTACATGGCTTCCGTGGAGGCAGAGGTAAGAGGATCTTGGTCTGAAGCCAGCCTGGCTAAAATCATGACACTTTATATGAAAAATAAACTAGGGGCTGGGAGTGTGACCACTATAGTGGTAGAGTGCTTGCCTAGCATACACAAGCCCTGGGTTTCATTCCTCCAATACACAGAAAAAAACAAAAGTGGTGCTGTGGCTCAAGTGGTAGAACACTAGCCTTGAAAAAGCCTAAGGACAGTGCCCAGACCATGCATTCAAGCCCAGGACTGGCAAAAAAAAAAAATACTAGCAAACTGAACCAAAAAAATATATAAAAATTATTTTCTATGATCAATTAAGATTTTTCCCAATAATGCAAATTTGGCTAAATATATTAGAATCAATCAATATAATGTAATATATCATTAAAATAAAAGATAAAAGCAGCGTGATAATCTCAGTAGATGCATGATATGAATTTGTAAAGGACTCTAAAGATAAGACTTTATGAGATTGAATAGAAATGAAATTCGACCTCCTTTGTTTTTTAGAAATGAAATTTGATCTTATAAGTCATATAGATATACCAAAAACAATGAATAGTCAAAATAATATAAAAACAGAACAAAGTTAGAAAATAATTCCTCCAATATCAAAGCTATTATGATAAAGGCAACATGGTATTGGTCTTAAGGTTAATGTTTAGATAATTGTTAAAATCTCAGATTCTTTTATAAGCTTACCAAGATAATTCAATTAGAAAACCTTACAGGAAAAACACAAAGGTATAACTTAGCTGAAAATTTAAAATATTACTGATTGGGCCGAGAGTTTGGTCTAGTGGTAGAGTGCTTACCTAGCATATACGAAGACCCAGGTTGTATTCCGCAGTACCACATACATAGAAAAAAAGCCGGAAGTGGTACTGAGGCTTAAGTAGTAGAGCTCTAGCCTTGAGAAAGTCCAAGGACAGTGCTCAGACCCTGAGCTCAAGCCCAGGACTGGCAAAAAAATAATCATAGTAATAAAATATATTATTGATTGAAATGAGCTCCAGGAAATGAAATCATGGGTTTGTGGTTAGTGGTGATGGTGGTGGTGGTGCTTGATTTTGCTTTGTGGGACTTATTCTGGTGGTGGGGGGGTAGTGGTAAAAAGGAAGACACAGAAAGGGAAGGAGGAAGGGTGAATAAATGCAATCATGCTATTCAGTACACAGTATGTGGGAAATGACCTATGTAACCTGTAGGCAGGAAAAGGATGGAGAAACTGGGGAAAAGGAAAGGAAAGAGTGACATTGTTCAAAAAAAGAAATGGATTCATTACCTAATTTATGAGATGGTAGCACATCTATACAATACCTTAATGATACCAATGAAATTATTTTTTGATGATGCACAGAATAAAATGAGAGCCTCTCCTCATAGTAAATACAAAAGTTAACTCTCAAGCTGGAATCACAGATCAGTGGTAGAGCTCTTGTCTTGCATGTGTAAGTTCTCAGTCCAATCACCAGCACAAAAAAAGAACCAGAGTTCTGCTTGCACATTGTTGGGGAGAATGTAAGTTAATTTAGCAATTATTAAAAAAAACTTAATAATTTTGTATTTTAAGATATAAATTTTTAATTTTTAAAGAAAAAGCTGTAAGTTCTTCAAAACTAAAACTAGAATTATCATATGACCAAGCAAACCCAATTTTGGGTATTTATCCGAAGATGAAATCTATTCAGCAAAAGGTTACCATCTTCACTGCAATACTATTCACAATGGCCAAGTTACAGAATCCACTGAGCATGATGTATGTACATAATAAAATTGGAGTCATCCTTTGGAAGAAACTTGAGTCCTTTGCAATGACATGGACAGAACTGGAGAGAATTATGGTAGGTGGAATAAGCTTGACACTAAAAGATGAATAGCGCTTGTTCACATACAGTTAAACTCAGAAATAACCACCAATCGCCTAGGCTTAGAGGTTGGGAGTGGCCGGCAGGGGTGGGAGGGTTGGGAGGAAGGGGGTGTGCAGAGTGTACTCAGTCAGAAAGGAGATAATTGTTTTTGAGTTCTATTACTCAGCATAATGGTTAATAAATATTATACATTTCAAAATTGCCAAGAAATTAAATTTCAAAGAGTCTCACCACAAAATAATGGTGACTATTTTGGGAAATGGATATATTAGCTGGATTTACTTAATTGTTCCACATGGTATGAATGAATTGAATATCACTTTGTATCTTACACACACAATTATAAATTGTTCGTTTACAATATAAAAATAAATTTCACACTGAAAAATATACGAAGATGTAAGAGCTAAAATTATAGAACAGAAGAATCTTTAGGATCTCAGATTTGGCTGTGGTTTCCCAGAGCTATGATACCACACTATAAAAAACCATCATAAATAAATCCCTGTCATTAAAGAATTGTCAGGATGCCAGACGAATGAGGAAACAAAAACCTGTTAGCATTTATTGAGCAGGAAGGCCCACAGAGAACCACACTGTGGCTATGAAATAGCTATTTCAGTGCAGTAAGACAGAATCCGAGATGAAATAGGTTAAATGCAAACATGGCATTTCTATCCACAGATGAAGCTTCAGTGATGCCACGTGCTGTGCTAATAAACAAGGACTCCCTTCTCCTGAAATTAGGATCAATGGGGTGTTCATGTGAGCTTACACAAATGAGAACAGGGATTCATCACTCAGAGCCCTTAATAAAAATACCTCTGAGGCAAAAATTACTTCTGGGTATAAAATTAAACTTGTTCAACAAATGCCCTTACATCTCACCATAATTTATTGGAAAAGTAGACTTAAACTGATATGTAGACTGTTACAACTCAAGAAATATTTTTATTTCACTAAACTATAATTTTTAGAAGTGACAGTGCTATTTTTAGATTTTATGGTTACTCAGACTCTGCATTTTAAATGTATTTAGATCTTTCAATTCATGCAAATCCTTTGTGAAGAATGATTTGTCATCATTCTGTGAAACAAAGAGATATGCCTCTCATCCATGAAGACTGGAAAGGAAGAGACTCTAGTTAAGGCATAAGACACTAAATATAAAGTCTCCTTACTGCTTACTTTCCATACTCATTCATAGATCCTTTCATTTTCTCTGCCCATTGTGATGTTTTCCTACATTCTCATTCATGTCCTTAAAAACTAACCAAAAAAAAAAAAAAACCTATCTGAATGATAGTGAAAAACTAGTGAGACCTACGTAAAATGAACAGAGTTCCTGTATTTCTCAATTTTGTGAAATATTAACATTAGAAGTAACTGAGTCAAAGTATAAAGACTATAAATACTTTTACAAGTTTTTATTTTGTAATTAAAAAGGTTTAAATAAACTTTGAAATATTCCTTTGAAAATAAAAATATCATTTTCATGAGACAGGAATTAGTTTTATTTTAACAACATATATAGTCTACAGAAAAAGGGGAGGACTATACAATTACATGTAAAGATGTTTATTTTTTCCCCATCCACACTGCTGTCTTATTATAACTCAGCAGAACAACAGAATCAACCACAAGTGATGCATTACCATTGATTAATTAAATATAAAAAAAGCAAGCACTGGGCCAGGAGTTTGGCCTAGTGGTAGAGTGCTTGCCTAGCATGCACAAACACCCAGGATTCGCAAAAAAAAAAAAAAAAAAAAAAAAAAATTGTGAGCCTAGCATGCACAAAGACCAAGTTCAATTTCTCAGAAGTACATACATAGAGAAAAAGCTGGAAGTGGTGGTGTTGCTTGTTGTGCCCAGAGGAGGGGGTCCCCCAATGAAGACCACCAAGATCGAGGAGTCCAAAATGCAATAGCAAAGGTTTATTGTAGGATACATGCCAGGCATGGAACTCATCTGCAGACACTCCACACAGCAAGGTCGGGAGGAGTTTTTGTTCAGAGTTTACACAATCTTTTCAAAGGTAAAAACCACAAACAGCTGCCAGAGCAAACAGGAACAGGGGTTTGCTTGCCTGGCTATTCTTTCCTAATTTTGTCCTTTTCTGCCTCCTTGTGAAACTGTTTAGCAAGCATCTTATCAAGCTAACTGTTTAATAAGTATATAACGCCAGGGTTAGTTTGAGGGGGTCATCAACTTAAATTGAGTCTTAAATTGCTCAGGTGATAGAGCTCTAGCCTTGAGAAAGCCCAAAGACAGTGCTCAGGCTCTGAGTTCAAGACCCAGGACTGGAAAAAAAATAATACAGCAAGCACTAGGGCCAAGAGGATGGCCTCGTGGTACAGTATTTGCCTAGCATGCACAGCACCCAGGATTAGCAAAATTAAAAAAAAAAAAAAAAGCGCTTTGTGAGCCAGGCACCAATAGTCCATGCCTACAATCCTAGCTACTCAGAAGAGGGAGATCTGTGTATCTCCGCTCAGGGCATGAGATTCTTATTTCCAGTTAACTATCAAAAAGCCACAAGTAGAGCTGAGCACCACCACGGTAGATCACGCCTGAAATCCTACTCAGGAAGCTGAGATCTGAGGATCAAGGTTCAAAAGCAGCCCAGGCACAAAAGGACCTGAGACTCTTATCTTCAATTAACCTCTAGAAAACAGGAAGTGTGGTTTGGTTCAAGGGTAGGGTGGTAGCCTTAAGCTGAAGAGCTCAGGGACAATGCCTAGGCCAAGTTCAAGCCCCATGACCCCCCCAAAAAATCCACAAGTAGAACTGTGGCTCAAGTGGTAGAGCACCAGTCTTGAGCAAAACAAAGCCAAGAAACAGATGCTAAGCTGACTTCAAGCCCTGTAACAGCACACAAAAAAAGAGCACTTTGTGAATGTTAAAAGCCACACAAATGATAAGTGATTAATGAGACTTTTTATAAGAACATGGTACAGATCTGAGCAATCCATCTAAATAACATGATTACCTCTCAGAAGAGAGAGGCATGATGAGACTCTCAAGCAAGAGCATAGCAGATGGAATGGATGTGAGAAACACTTAGAAACTTGAATTCCTAACTTTGTATGGACTAATGGTGCATGAATGTGGAAAGAAAGGCAAGGCATTTTGGAGACACAAGCTATAAATAAAGGAGTTCTTAATATAAAGGCAAATTTTTGCCAGTCTGGGGCTAGAACTCAGGGCCTGGGCACTGTCCTTGGTCCCTTTTTGCTCAAGACTAGCGCTCTACCACTTGAGCCACAGCACCACTTCCAGCTCTTTCTGTGTATGTGGTAACAAGGAATCGAACCCAGGGTTTCATGCATGCTAGATGAGCACTCTACCACTAGGCCATGCTCCTGATCCCAAAGGCAATATTTTCATTGCAAAACTACAATTAGTATGACTTGCAGCTTTAACTAATAAGAGCAACATCATATACATATATATATATATATAATTGTACCAGTGATGAACAGGGGTTACAGCTACATAAGTAAGATAATGAGTACATTTCTTTTTAAACAGTTATTTTCTCCCTCATTTTCTCCCATTTACCCCTCACTGCTCCCTTCCCTCTCAAGTTGTAAAATTCATTTCCAACATAAAGTCAGGTAAGTATCATTGTTGCATTAGTTCATCCTTTGTCCTGGTGTTTATTCTTTCCCTTCCATGGATTTAATAAACTTAGATACAAGACAAAGGGTACAGAAAACTGAAACAGCAATCCCATCCTGGGCATTTACCCAAATAATCACAAACAAGGTAATACGAATGCTACCTACCAGCCCAACCATGTTCACTGCAGCATCATTTACCATAGCTAAGATAGGGAACCAACCCAGATACCCCTCAGTAGACAAATGGATCAAGATGTGGTATATATACACAGTGGAGTTCTATGCTTACAGCAGAAAGAATGATACTGCGCCGTTTTTTAAGGAAATGGAAAGAAAAAAATATATGAAATGAAGTAAGCCAGGCCCAAAGAAAATTAGGTTGCATGCTTTCTCTCATTTGTAATTCCCTCATATATCTATGATATTTTTTCATATATTTTATTGTAATTAATAGAAGGGTTACATTATATTCACCAGACAGAAGGTGCATTACTTCACATACATTATATCTATGATATTTTTAACCAGGGATCTCAATAGACTGATCGCTAAGTGCATAAGACCATATATAATAAAGCATATCAACATGAACTAAAGAATTGGAAACAAGAAGTTCTTACTATGTCCTATATGCAGTTTTCTTTGTTTTCTGTTTTAGTTTTCTGTACCCTTTGTCTTGTATACGAATTTATATAATCTGTGGAAGAACAACATCTTAATAGAAGAATAAAGAGGCGTATGGGGAATAAAACAATGCTGTGATTTGATTAAAAGAGGACTTTAGGGTCAAGAGTTTGGTCTAGTGATAGAGTGCTGGCCTAGCACGAACGAAGAACTGGTTCGATTCCTCAGTACCACAAATGTCAAAAAGCCAGAAGCGGTGCTGTGGCTCAAGTGGTAAAGTGCTAGCCTTGAGGGAAAAAGCCCAAGAACAATGCTCAGGCCCTGAATTCAAGCCTCAGGACTAACAGAAAAAAAAAAAGACTTTAGGGTTCACAACACAAGGTTGTCACAGAAGCTCACTTCAATTTTCATGGGCTCAGACTCTGCAACTATCCAGCATCTTCTATACCTCTTCCATTCCAAGCACAACCTACTCCAACCACTCATGGGTGCAAAAACATACAGTGGTGTTCATTTACAAATTTCCCCCAAAGGAATATTTCCTGTACATGAAATAATTTCCATTTATTAGCTAAAACATGGAACTCAAAGTAAAATTTCCTCTCATTTCACTCTCTCTCCTACAAATAGATATAACAAAACCTATCACCTAGATTCCTCAGTGACACTAAGATATCTGATATAAATCATTACTCTATATCCCAAACATTATAGAGTTCAATTCCCTTATGGTTAAAAATGAAAGGAGTGCGGGGCGCAGTGGCTCACGCCTGTAATCCCAGCTACTCTGAAGGCTGAGATCTGAGGATCGCAGTTCAAAGCCAGCCTGGGCACTAAAGTCTGTGAGACTCTTATCTCCAATTAACCGGAATGGCAAGTGGCACTGTGACTACAGGGGTAGGGCAGTAGCCTTGAGCTAAAGAGCTCAGGACAGTGCCCAAGCTCAGAGTTCAAGCCCCATGACCCACCAAAAAAAAAAAATGAGAGGAGTAAAAAGCTATATTTGTTGTTCGAAGGCCATGAGTGGTAGACAGTCCCAAAGAGAAAGGTCTTCCTGCTTCACCTAGAGACCAGAACCAGAAAAACATTTCACATAGTCACATCTTGAAGGTTCGAAGCTCCCAATCCATCGTGCACTCACAGAACTCCAGCTCAACCTCAACAAAGCACAGGCAAAACATCACAAAGTGGGATGGCAGGGAGGGAAGAAAAGAAGACAACTGAGGCATGAGTGACAGGACAATGAAAAACCTCTCTGAATTTCATCCCAGGATGCATTCACCACATCAGATAGGTGACTGACTATAGCAGAATGGAACATGCTGTCTATAATTCATAACTTAATGCTGTCCATTTCTTTCTAGTAATAGGTTAAACCTTTCTGCTCCTTCTAAACTTTAAAGGTATAACACAGAGATGCGGGATTTATAACATATAGTATCTATTGGGTACTTTCAAAACTACTATCTAACTTGCTGCTTACAGTCATTAAATGCATATTCTTATTACAGATGATGTACTAAGAAACAGTTAGATTAAGAAAATACAGTAAGAAGTTACAATTATTGGACCAGGAGCATGGGCAAGAGGTAGAATGCTCACTTAACATGCAAGAAGCCCTAGGTTCAATTCCTTGGTACCACATACACAGAAAAAGCCAGAAGTAGTGCTGTGGCTCAAGCACAGAGAGGCAGAGGGACAGTGCCCAGTTCCTCAGTTCAAGCCCCAGGACTAGCATAGAAAAAACAAGTTACAATTAATTATTTAGTAGTGAAGTCAAGTGGATATCCCAAATCCAATAACCCACATCTACTGCCTCGACCATTTTGCAAGACTCTTTTGCCTTCCTTAATCAAAGTTTCATTATCAGGTTTCAATTTTCAACTAGATTGTAGTCAGTAAAACAGTAAGAAGCTTTCTCTCTGGGTCTTCTTTAAGTCTACAATACAAGTAACATTCCTTCACTTTTTAAAAATGTTTCTAACATATCCCATCATATTTGACACTCAACAATAATGCTGTAAGCACCAACTTTATTCCTACTTTGCAGATTAGGAAAGAAATATACAGACAACAAAGTAACTCATCAAACTAACTTTGCAAAATGACACAACTAGAATGGAACTTCGGGATTCTGATCCAAAAGCTTCTGTTCTTCTGTTACCACTTTACCTCCATATTATCATTTGATCATGAGATTCAATCTTTCTCCTTTTCAGATCATCACTAAAAAGCAAGAATTATAAGGACATGAGCTGATTTGTCATTTTTCCAACTACAGTCACAATAGTGACAATAGTTGCCAATTCTATGCAACCTGAGTGAATTTCAAACCACTTTATGTATCTACAGAGAACCATGTTCTACTTGTAAAAATGGAAAACAAAATAACTGAAAGCTACTAAGGAGGCTGAGATCTGAAGATGGCAGTTCAAAGCCAGCCTGGGCACTAAAGTCCATGAAACTCTTATCTCCAATTAACAGCAGAAAACCAGAAGTGGCACTGTGGCTCAAGACATAAGGGGATAGCCTTGAGCTGAAGAGCTCAGGGATAGTACCCAGGCCCAGAGTTCAAGCCCCATGATCAACAACAACAACAAAAAGTACCACAAAATTAAGGATTTTTCAAAAATTCCTTAAATACACCAATCACACTATTTTCATGACTCTAGTAACTAAAAACCATCTAAATCATTTTGACTTAGCTCCCACAGAGAGATGCCCAAAATACCATCTAGCTGGCGGTCCTCATGAGTTTAAATAGGGTAAGACTGGGGAAAAAAATGGAATGAATGATTGGAAAAATGTGATATTTTTAAAGGAGAGACTAGGATAGAGTTTGAAAAGTTATTTTACTTCTATCCATATTGTTCTTCAAGGAAAAAAAACTTTCCTAGTTATACTTTCTATGCTAGTTACAGTTTCTATGCTTTAGTTTTCCATTACTATGTTTCTGTGCTATGAATCAGAAAAGAAACCAAACAGCATTCATATGTACCAAGATCTATAAATTATCAATCCTACATTCAACAATCCCTCCTTTAAACTTAAACTATAAAAAAAAGGGGGGCGGGAGTTTGGCCTAGTGGTAGAGTGCTTGCCTAGCATGCACGAAGACCCGGGTTCGATTCCTCGGTACCACATACATAGCAAAAAGCCAGAAGTGGTGCTGTGACTCAAATGGTAGAGCCCGAGCCTTGAGAAAATCCAGGGACAGTGCTCAGACCCTGAGCCCAAGCCCAGGACTGGCAAAAAAAAAAAAAAAAAAAAGCTTTCAGAGGAGCTGGACGCATTGGCTCACATCTGTAATCCTAGCTACTCAGGAGGCTGAGACTTGAAGATCACAGTTCAAAGCCAGCCTGGGCACTAAAATCCGTAAGACTCTTTTTTTTTTTTTTTTTTTTTTTTTTGCCAGTCCTGGGCTTGAGCTCAGGGCCTGAGCACTGTCCTTGGACTTTCTCAAAGCTAGAGCTCTACCACTTGAGCCTCAGCACTACTTCCGGCTTTTTTCTATGTATGTGGTACCGAGGAATCGAACCCAGGTCTTCATGCATGCTAGGCAAGCACTCTAACCACTAGGCCAAACTCCCGGCCCCTAAAATCCGTAAGACTCTTATCTCCAACTAGCCACCAGAAAACCAGAAGTGGCGCTGTGGTTCGAGGGGTAGGGCGGTAAGCTTGGGCTGAAGAGCTCAGGGACCACAGTTCAAGTCCAATGACCCACACAAAATAAAACTCAGAGGGTCATTTAGTCCAACGCCCTGCCTTTAACAGTAAATTTCTAGTCAGATAGCTAAGATGCCTTTTCCTCTTTATTTTAAAGTCTCCAGAAGATGGAGAATAGTTACTTCGTATGTATGTATGTATGTATGTATGTATGTATGTATGTATGTATGTATGTATGTTGCAGCCCTGGGGTTTAAACTCAGGGCCTGAGCATTGTCCTTGGGCTTTTTGCTCAAGCCTAGGGCTCTGCCACTTCCAGCTTTTCTATGTATGTAGTACTGAGCAATCGAATCCCGGTCTTCGTGCATGCTAGGCAAGCACTCTACCACTAGGCCAAACTCCCAGTCCCTCATTTTTATTATTTTGTGAATACATCACTAGAAAGATAAAAGAGGAGAGAAGCAACTTGGAAAACAAGCATCCACAGTTTTGGCTGGTGAATAAGAAAAGTTAAATGACTCCATAGAGACTATATTCTAAAGAAAGGGGGGAAGAAGTTCAGGAATTATTAAAGAGGTGGCAGGACAGCAGAAGAACAAAAAGAAGTAGAGGAAAACAGCAAAACATTGCAAGCACAGCCTCAGCTCCCTTTGTGGGGAAAGGCCCGTAGCTAAAAGACAAGCACAACACAAGGGCCTTGGCAACAGAACCACATTTCCAGCTGCAGAAAAAGTCCATAGCAGCCACAAGCGGTCCATCCCCCCTGTCTGAGGGAACTAGAGATTGGAAAGAAGAAAAGAGAATGGCACATTGTGTCTGTTATGAAGATGGTATTAGACAACTCACTGAAACCTGTGAAAAATAGGAATGAGATGGAATAGAGTAAAAAGTAATACAATTAAAGCTAATCTGATCAAAGTACAGTATCTGCCTGTTTGAAATCCTTTTGTATAATTAATACATTGATTTATTCTTAAAAGACTACTTACATCTTTAAAAAGTAACTAAAAATAGAAGCACTATATGTTTGATTGCTTTTCATACATATTAACATGAATAATAAATAATATTGAAATCAAGAGAAAATAATATCTCGATATGTTGTAAGGTAAGAAATACCTTAAGGCTGGGTGCAGTCACTCATGCCTACAGTCCCAGCTACTTGAGATGAAGATTAGAATGAAGATCCAGGCCAGCACAGGCAAAAAGTTATTGAGACTCCCATTTCAACCAATAAGGAACAGTGATAAACATCTGTAATCCCAGCTATGCCAGAAACCATAAGTAGGAGATTGAATTTTGAGGCCGGCCCTGGAAAAAACACTAGAGAGACACTATGTGAAAATAACTAAAGCAAACTAGGCACTGGTGGCCCATGCTGTAATCCCAATACTTAGGAAGCTAAAAGGAGGAAGATTGGAGTTAAGAGCCAGCTCAGGTATACACAGAAGACCCCTTTCTCCATTAAATTGTGGTACCACGTGGCTATCATCTAGCTGTCAGGAAGACTGACATTAGGAGGATCACAGATCCAGGCAGTTCAGATGAGTGTGTGTGTGTGTGTGAGTCATGGGTCTTGGTTTCTGGGCCTGGGCATTGTCCCTGAGCTCTTCAGCTCAAGGTTACCACCTTACTCCTTGAGCCCCAGTGCCACTTCCAATTTTCTAGTGGTTAATTGGAAGTAAGAGTTTCCCGGACTTTCATGCCTGGGCTGGCTTTGAACTGCCATCTTCAGATCTCAGCCTCCTGAATAGCTAGGACTACAGGCGTAAGCCACTGCACCCAGTTGAGCCTCCATCTCAATGGAAGAAGCTGGGCATGATGGAGCATATCTATCATGGCAGGAAATGAAAATAGGATTGTGGTCAGGTACATGCCTAGACAGGAAGTAAGGCCCTGTCTCAAAACTAAACAGTACAAAAAATAGCCAGAGGCATGGTACAGCTGTAGAGCATCCGTTTGTGAGTTCTGTGTTCAAACTAATAATAATAGTAATAAAATAATAACTAAAGCAAAAAAAAAAGACTGGGGTATAACTCGTGTAGTAGAGTGCTTGTCTAGGAAGAAGAAGGTGCAAACTTCAAATTCTAGTACTGCCAAAGGAAAAAGGAAGGAGGGAGGAAGAAAAAGAAGACAGAAAAAAGGAAGGAAGGAGGGAGGGGGAGGGAAAGAGGAAGGAGGGAGGGAGGGAAGAAGGAAGGAAGGAAGGAAGGAAGGAAGGAAGGAAGGAAGGAAGGAAGGAAGGAAGGAGAAAAGGAAAGATGAATGGAGGGGAACAACAGTCTCTTCAACAAATGGTCTTGAGAAAACAGGTTATCCATATATAGAAGACTGAGACCAGATCCCTATATTTTACCTTGTATAAAAATCAATTCAAAATGAATAAAAGGTTTTTTTGGGGGGGGTCAGTCATGGGACTTGAACTCTGGGCTTAAGTGCTGTCCCTGAGCTGTTCAGCTCAGCACTAGCACTCAACCAATTAAGCTACAGTGCCACTTCTAGTTTTCTGGTGGTTAATTAGAGATGACTCTCACGGACTTTCATGCCCAGGCTGGCATTAAACCACAATCCTCAGATCTCAGCCTCCTAAGTAGCCAGGATTACAGGTGTGAGCCACCAGCACCCACTCCAAGATCTTAAAAGAACTGAAGATATAGACACAGAAAACTACTCCTCTGAATTGACTTCACATAAAAGCAAAAATTAACAAATGGGATTACATTTTTTAAAAAGTTTAATTTTTTTTTTAATTTTGACCATCAGAAGAAGCTGTTGTTACTAGAATGAAGCGACAACCCGCAGAATGGAAGAAAAATCTTTGAAAGCTAATCATCAAACAAAAGATTAATACCCAGAATGTATAAAGAGCTCAAAAACACTAAACACTAAAAGTACAAATAATCCAATTTAAAAATGGGCAAACAAGTTGAACAAACAATTCTCAAAAGAAACACAAATGACTAGTAAATACATGGGGAAATGTTCAACATCAAAACAATGTGAGATTCCACATAACCCCAGTCAAAATGGCAATCATCAAGAAAACAGGCAAGAGTAAATGCTGGCAAGGATGCAGCGAGCAGGAAGAAAGAACTCTCACACACTCGTGGTAGCAATGTAAATTAGTACAGCCCCTATGAAAATCAGTATGGAGTTTCCTCAAGAAACTAAAAGTAGAACTACCGTAAGATCCCACTGCACCATCTTGAGTATATATCCAGAGGAATGTAAGTTAACACAGAACAAGGGGACCGACCTGTACACCAAGGTGATATCACAACAACTGAGATAAAGATTCAGCTTAGGAATCCAGTAACCAATGATCAGAGAAAAAAATACGATATGTGTATACAATGGGGAGTTGTTCAACAATAAAAGAATGAAATTGAATCATCTGAAGGAAGAAAAGTGAATGGAACCAGAGATAAACATGTAAAGTGAGTTAAGCCAAGTTTAGAAAGACAATTTTGCATTGTTTTGCTCAAATGTGAAATTTAAACCAATAATAATAGTAGTAATAATAATAATAAAACATGATTGCAAAAGGTAGACTATGTGTGGAAGGACCCAGTGGGGGTGGGGAGGAAGAAGTGATAAAGGAACATGATAGAAGTATATTGTGTGTGTGTGTGTGTGTGTGTGTGTGTGTGTGTGTATAATAAAATGCACTAGAAACTGTTTTTAAAAAGGGAGGAAGAAGAGAAAAGGGTTAAGGAAAGGGAATACAGACGAGATGGATTTGATCAAGTACATCAGATGTAAGTATCACAATAAAATATCATTATAATTAATTTATACTAATGAAAAACTGGGGGGGGGGGCTGGTAAAGTGTTTGCCTAGCATGCATGAAGCCCTGGGTTTTATTCCTCAGTACCACATAAACAGAAAAAGCCAGAAGTGGCATTGTAGCTCAATCTTAAGAAAAAAGCCAAGGAAGTGTGGGAGACCCTACATTCAAGCCCCAGTACTGGGGTCTGTTAGAGAGATATAATTACATGTAGGTGAATAAAGCATAGTTTATAGGAGTCACGTTTACTGATTTTAAAATGCAAAGTATATAAATAATGTTTAGCAACTACTAAATGCTCAATAAATGTTCTTTGCTTAGCCAGACCAAAAGTCACCAAGAAGGGTAACACAGACAGTTAACTGATACATTATAAAACCATACTATGTGAAGTTATTTCTCTTTTCTTTTTCCCCCCTTTGGTTTATCCTCTGTTGTCACTATATTTGATTTTTGTACCCTGTGTCTTATATATGTTTATCTGAAATAAGGAAGGAAGGGGAACAAAAAATGATAAGACAAAAGACAAAGTGTGAACCAATGCCACAGCCATACTCACAAGACAATATGTTCAAAAAGAACTTTACAATTTAGGGAGGGAGGAAAAGTGGGAGAAAAACTATGTTTGACAAGAAATGTACTCACTACCTTACATATGTAACTATAACCCCGATGGACATCACCTTGACAATAAAACTAAATTTAAATACATAAATATAAAACTGCACCCATACTATGTGGACATCTCTGTAGAAATACATCTCTGGGCACCAAAGGAACCGTGGCTGCTCTTTACCTCAGTGGTTTTCTCAATCATTTTAACACTTGAATAGTAAATTTAAAAGATTAACAGATGGAAACATTTCACATAGTCCCAGCTGAATTTAGTGCCCTTAAATAAAATCAGTCACAATAATAACATCTTAGTCAGATGAAAGTCTATGGGACAAAGAGAGGTAAGTCCATGCTCCATTATTTCAGTGAATGGGGGGAAAAATCCTCCCTGGCATATCTTAAGCAAAGGCTTATATACATATATTTCATGTTTATAAAAATAAACCAAGCGGTGGCTCACGCCTATAATCTTAGCTACTCAGGAGGCTGAGATCTGAGGATCAAGGTTCAAAGCCAGCCCAGGCACAAAAGGACCTGAGACTCTTATCTCCAGCTAACTGCTACAAAATGGGAAGTGTGGCTTGGCTCAAGCCTTGAGCTGAAGAGCTCAGGGCCAACACCCAGGCCCAGGGGTTGGGCTGTAGCCTTGAGCTGAAGAGCTCAGGGCAGTGTCCAGGTGGAGTTCAATTGGTACGATCCACAAAAATAAATAAAAATAAAATGAAATAAAATAAAACAGAAGAAGGAATTACAAAAAGACCTTGTGTTGATGGAGGTGGTGGTGGTGGTGGTGGTAATGATGATGGTGTTTATGTGTGGCTTTTTTTTTTCCAGCTTCTGAGGGGAAATAAAAAGGGAAGAAGAAAAGAAGGGAGAAAGGGTAAATAAAAGCAATCATGGTAGTCCATATCCATCACATGGAAAATGAATTATGAAGCCTGTGGACAAGAATGAGATGGGGGAGTTTGGGGGAAAGCGAAGGAAGGAGAGAAATGTACTCATTACTTCAATTGTGAAATGGCAACAGCTCTGTACAATACCTTAATAACAATAAAATTATGTATTTGTAAAAACATATCTTAAGATATTAATACCTCAGTAGTGCTTCATAATTTTTGTTATTGTCAATGTTGTTGTAGTTAGGGGGTGTTAATGGTGATGTTGGGATTTGAACTCAGAGACTTTGTGTTTACTAGGTATGTACTCTACCATTTGAGCCATGACACCAGCTCTACCTATAGTGTTCTGAATTCAAAATAAGAATGCAAAGGAGAAGAGCTGAGGTTATTCTATCTCAGTTTATCCCAACATACAACAGTATTTCCTGAAGAAATAACTAAAGGAAAACCTGCTGGGATTGGAGGTATAAGCCTACCAGTCCATTTGTTTTTTTTGGTTTTGGGGGGTTTTTTGCCAGTCCTGGGCTTGGGCTCAGGGCCTGAGCACTGTCCTTGGACTTTCTCAAGGCTAGCACTCTACCACTTGAGCCTCAGCACCACTTCCAGCTTTTTTCTATGTTTGTGGTACTGAGGAATTGAAACCGGGTCTTCATGCATGCTAGGCAAGCACTTTAACCACTAGGCCAAACTCCCGGCCCCCCATTTGTTTTTAAATGGATCCTTCTTAGTGCTTTTGTTTACTAGCCTTTCCTATTTTGTGTCTGTTTTACTTTAATGCTGTCTACATAATTTTCCCCAAGAGTCCATGTTTTAATCTAACAAACCACACTGCGGCTATTTATCTGGTATTTTAAGAACGTCCCAATGCACCATCAATGGAGATAAATTGCTACTGTCTCAAATCACTCCCTTACTGTCCAACTCTAGTGCATATGACAAATCAGACACAATATCTGAAACCTCAATGATGAGTTTTCAAATACAGAACTATTTAGAATATTCCGGGGGCGGGGGGGAGCCTTTACTATGTGTACATATCTAAGCCCTCTGGTACTAGTAAACCTTCATTGTCTAGTTAGCCGTTCTATCTCACAGCAATCCATGATCACATAAAAGTAATTTTGACTGAATAATATAATGAGGTAAAATCTGTTGACTACCTAGTCTATTGATTCTTGCTAACAGGTTATTGTTTCCCATGGGGCCATATTAAGAGTTAGGTTTTGGTACATCTGTAATAGGCAAGCTTCCATTTCATTTTAATAGTCACTTGCTTTTCTGGGTTGCTTCCTAACACTAACTTGAGTTTACCCCACAGGTTCATGAAGAGGAAACCTATAAACTCAGTAAGAAGGATACCTACCTCAGGCCCTGTGATATACATCAGACCAGAAATAGCAGAGGCAACAGAATCGTAACCAGCTCGCTGAGACATAGGTCCTGTCTGGCCATAGCCTAAAACAAGAACAGAAATGATCCACACTGGGACGGGCTCAGAAATGTGATATAGCCATTTGTTTCCACCCCATCCTGCACCATTTGTTCCTTTTAGAGCTATACCACCCCTTGAAGAAGGAAGTATTAATCAGTGAGTCAAAAACTGATGACTTCCAGGCTATAGCCATAGACAGGAAGTTTTAATCTACCCTGCAGAGGGTTGAAAAATAATTTTATTATGATGTCAAGGATTAAAAATCAAGAGATAATACAAAATGCAAATTTCTGGCTTTCCTAGAAAAAAATCCGATTATACGTACATTCTTCCATGACAATAGTCCACATGGAGGAAAAACTCTCAATTCCATGATAGGATTATCACTCTTTTCTCTTACATATCAGCCTCCTCACCTTTTTACCTTTTACTTACCTCCAGACCCTCCCCTAATAGGCATATGACACTTTCCATCTGTACAAGACAATATATAAAATAAATCCAGATAGTATCTTCCGAGATTCTGCTTACATATTTTCACAAAAATACAAAAACTATATATGACAAATAAAAATCTGAACAGATGTTTTAATTATATTGCCTCGCAGAACTCTTGTGTAGGTTTTTTCATTATTAATATTATTGTACTTTATTGTCGGGGTAATGTAAAGAGGGGTTACAGTTACTTCTATTAGGTGGTGGGTACATTACTACTCGAACCTTGATACTCTTTCTCATGGTTTTATCCCCCTTTCCCTCCCCCAAACCCCAGGTTGTTTGGGGGGTTTTTTAACTGTATTTCTTTGTGTTTTCTTTTTTTGGTACTGGGTATTGAACCCAGGACACTGTACTTGCTAGGCAAGCATGTGTGTGTGTGTGTGTGTGTGTGTGTGTGTGTGTGTGTGTGTGTGTGTGTGTGCTCGCACACGTGCCAATCCTAGGGCTTGGACTCAGGGCCTGGGCAATGTCCCTGAGCTTTTCTGCTCAAGGTTAGCACTCTACCACTTAAGGCCACAACTCCACTTATGACTTTTAGTGGTTAATTGTCGTTAAGTGTCTCAGGGGCTTTCCTGCAGGGGCTGGTTTCAAACCACAATCCTCATAGCTCCACCTCCTGAGTAGCTAGGATTACAGGTAAGAGCCACTAGCATCTCTATAAAGTGGATTTTTGGTTGTTTTGCTTTGTTTTATTTTGGCGGTCATGAGCTTGAACTCTGGGCCTAGGCGCTGTCCCTGAGCTCTTCTGCTTAAGGCTAATGCTCTACCACTGAAGCCACAGTGCCACTTCCAGTTCTCTGGTGGCTAATTTAAGAGTCTCTCGGACTTTCATGCCTGGGCTGGCTTTGAACTGTGATCCTCAGATCTCAGCCTCCTGAGTAGCTAAGATTACAGACATGAGCCACCACTGCCCAGCTTAAAAGTGTTCTTGTTTGTTTGTTTTTTAAGGTCTATCTCTCTTCATGTCCTGTCTCTGCCTCTGTCTCTGTCTCTCTGTCTCTGTCTCTGTCTTTCTCTCTCCCTCCCTCTCTCTCTGACATGAGGAGACATCAGCAAGAACCATGATAAAATGAGAAACCTGCTCTCAGCCTTGCTGTGTACTATTGGATAATAACGAGTATATCAAGAGCTATATGAATCTCTCCAAATCCCATTTACCAGCCAGAGAGTGAGCTAGTCAAGAGCTTCCCAAGCCCATCTTTTATGCTAGTATACAGACAGTATTTATACACACTGTATATGCACTGTGCACAATGCTTTAGTTGTGTGTGTGTGTATGTGTGTGTGTGTGTGTGTGTGTGTGTGTGTGCCAGTCATGGCACTTGAACTCAGGACCTAGATGCTGTCCATGAGCATTTTTGCTCAAGGCTAACACTCTACCATTTGATCCACAGTGACATCTCTGGCTCTTTGTTCTTTTGATTTGGGTTTTTAGGGACTGGGGGGCGTGTTTAATTGGAGATGCTTCTCACAGGCTTTCTTACTTAGGCTACCTTCAAATCTCAGCCTCCTGAGTAGCTAGTATTATAGGTATAAGCCACTAGTGCCTAGTTTACATGCTGCTTTAGAAATAACAAAAAAGAAGGTGAGCCAAAGGCCTTGCTTCATGGGCTACTTGGACTGCTTCCTCACCATGTGTGAAGGTATAACAGTGAAATATCCTGCTGTAAACTTGCTAAAAGACAATTTTAAAAAAATGTTAAACGGGCAAGGAAGGGATCATAAGGGAAATAATTACTTTCCCTGGGCAGAAGTAGAGAAATGTATGTGGAGCCTTAGAGAATGAATCTGAGGGCAGCTAGTTTACATTTGCAAATGGTGCCCTTGTCCAGACTTCCAGTCTTCAACACAACAGTTCCCAGCATTGAACAGGCCTCAAGGAGCAGAGAAAAGCTGTACCATAAGGTAGGAAACTGTGTGTTCCATGAACCACCTGTTATCTCAACAGGAAGTCCAGACAAGGATTAAGTATCTTCCACTCCAGGTTAGAGAAATCAGTAGGGGCATCTGGCCAGAAGCCTAAACCCTTCAAATGGTACAAACTAAGAGCCCTCCCCTCCCCCATCCCTCACCCCATCACCACAGCTCCAAATGGAGTGTTCTAAATAAAAGCCTGCCTAAAAGCCAACAGCTTATTAAATGCCATGTGATACAAGTTCTGTTTTTGTTTAGCTTACAACGAGTAGAAGGCATAAATATCCTAATTACTTTAAATTGCCACCTCCAACTAGTTTCCTATTAAAAAGATATATAAATAGTTGCTTATTTCACTTGTGAAGTGGGAAAAAAAGAATGAGTTGTACATTTGGAGAGTCTGTATTCAAATGACGACTTTGCCAACTACAAAATCTTCAAAAATTCATTTACTCTCCCTGAACCTCTATGTAGTTATCTGTCAAATGGCAATAATCACATCACAATCTCAGTTTTATTTTAGGAATTCAGTTTTATTATATATATATATATATATATACATATATGCACACAAACACACACACACAGCAGCAGCAACAGCAGCAGCCACTAGTAGCTCATGACTGTAACCCTAGCTGCTAAGAAGGCTAAGATCTGAGGATCATGGTTGGAAGCCAGTCCAGGGAGCAAAGAGATTCCATGAGACTCTCATAATTAATCACCAGAAAACTGGAAGTGGTGCTGTGGCTAAAAGTGGTAGAGTATTATCCTTGAGCTAGAAAGCTCAGGAAGAGTTTCCGGGCCCTGAGTTCAAGCTCTATGGTGTGTGTGTGTGTGTGTGTGTGTGTGTGTGTGTGTGTGTGTGTGTGAAGTACATTTCAAAACCATTGAGCATCACTGAGTATGTGTTAATCAAGCTATCAATCTATAAAAGATTGTATTATTACATATTGTTTATAAAATAGAATAATGAGAAAAGTCCCACCAGATATATTGAAATGATAAGATTAGTCTCAGCACTAATTCTATGTTATAATCTATACATTTTGAAATTTTAGGGCCAGGTGTAGTGGTGCATTCCTATAATTCCAGCTACTGGAAAAACAGAGGCAACATTATAGCTGTCCAAGTCTGGTCTGGGCAAAAGCTCAAGATCCTATCTGAAAAATAAACTAAAAGCACAAAAGGCTGGGGACATAATTCAAGTGGTGAGCCTACAAACCCCAGTACCATACCACAAAATAAAACAATTTAGTTGGTTGTGCTGCAGCACATCTGCCATGACAGCATTCAAGAGGCTGAGGCAGGAAGAGCTAGAGTTTAAGGCTAACTTGAGCTACTTACGCCTGATTCTGACTCAAGAAAAATGCAACTGTAATATTTGGGGGGGGGGATTTATATTTGTTGGGCAAATAAAAAGAGAAGTGACATTAATAATAATAAATAGTTCCATAATATGAATCATGGATAATAAATTTTAAAGCAAGGAGCTAACAGGATTGTTTTCTGAAGTTGCTCTGTTGGCTACATGTGAAATGGAATTTATGGAAAGTTCAAAAGAGAGATGAAACATAGCTAAGTGCAGAATCCAAATAATTTCTTTAATTTAGCCTCACAATTTCAAAACCAATTATGTTCAAAATCTACACTAAAGGAGGGAAACTTTTAAGCACATTAGTTCTTTATGTTCAAGGAAGAGATGAGGAAAATTAAGGAAGTTACAGAAAAGCAGAGGAGTACTCCAGCGTCCATGTCTGTGTGTGTTTGTGTATGTGTCTGTGTGCGCTTGTGTGCCTGTGTCTGTCTCTCTTATCTCTTGTCTCTCTATCTGTCTCGGTCCCCCCTCTGCCTCTCTCTCTCTTTGTTGTTCCCCTTCTCTTCTCTCTTCTCCCCACATTCCAGCTCTCCTTTCATCCACTTACTTTTATTCGAAGGAGCAACCTTGCCATCTTGTGGCCTGGGTGAACACTAACTCTTGAGAACATGTCAAATGTGGGAGAAGAAGCTGAAGGGGAAAGATTGATTTATCTCTTAATATTTTCCCTGAATAGCTCATGGTCACACCTATTCAATCCTGATTATACTCATTTTGGTATTTAATAAATCTATATTGGAACTTGAACTCAGAGCCTCATAATTTTTATTGGCTCTTTTGTTCAAAGCTGACTCTACCATTTGAGTCACATCTCCACTCCTGCTTAATTAGAGAAAAGAGTCTCACGGGCATTTCTGCCCAGACTGGCTTCGAACCAGGATCTGCATATCCCCGCCTTCTTAGTAGCTAGAATCATAGGCATGAGTCACTAACACAGGATTCCCTGGGATCTTTTTTTTTTTAACATGTACTTAGTAAACTACTTTCCTGCAAAGCTTCTACAGGCTAAGTCAACTGGAGGAGATCCAGGTCTCTCATCACTCTAGCCGAGACTTTCCCCTTGGAGTGGCCTGCCTGCTGTGGCAGACACTGTTGTGCTCACTGTCGCATCGCCCTGTCTTGAATGCTCTGGTCTCCTCAGGGCCCACTGAATATATCAAGAGATTATCCTACCCTGGAGCCTTTGCACTACCTAAAATGTTCTTCCTTCCATGAGACCTTCCTCACCACCCAACCCAAAATAGACCACCCTAGAATGAAACGCCACAGAGGCTGGGATGGGAGATCTGATCTCTGCAGTATCTTCAGCACATTTCTGGGTGTATCTACGAAGACATTTCCACAGTGAAGTTACTAAGGGAGAAGACCTAGCCCCTAGACTAGGGGGCCCAGTGGGATCAAAGGGGAAAAGCAGACCACCCAGAGCACAGGCTCCTCTCACTGTGCTTCCTGACATGAGGTGAACAGGCTCACACTCCAGACACCACCCACCTGCTTTCCCCCAATGGACCCACATCCTACACTGTCCATCACTCCCCAAAATTTCCATCATCGTATGGATGTACAAAAGGATGAGTCCTTTGGTAGGGTGAAAGACCCAGTATGTCCAATCACCTCCTAAAGGCCTCGCTTCTGAAAGCTGTTGCCTTGGGGACCAAGCTTTCAACACATGTGACCAAAGCCATAACAAATTCCTATACCTACTATGATTTAAGAAACAAACTAAAGCTGATACTGTAAGCCAGGCGCTTGTGGCTTGCACTTGTAATGCTAGCTACTCAGGAGGCTGAAATCTGAGGATCGAAGTTCGAAGCTAGCCCAGGCAACAAATGCTGTGAGACCCTGATCTCCGATTCGCCACCAGAAAAACAGACATGGAGCTATGACTCAAAGGGATAGAATGGTAGTCTTGAGAGAGGTTAAAAAAAAACCCTTATGGATAATGCCTAGGCCCTGAGTTCAAGCCCTACAACCAACAAAAAAAAGTTAGTACTTATAGTTATTAGCTAGATAGCTGATACCAATATTCCAGCAGCTACAAAAACTCCAACAATAGACCATTTACCTTAAAGAACACAAAGCAAAACAAGTATTTTGTAATGAATAATGTAATTCTAGGGAGTACACAATAAATATATAGACTTTGCTTTGTTCCTTTCCTTACAAATTTTTTCAGTGAGGTTGTTCTGAATTAAAATGATAGGATATAAATAAACGTATAATATGTATTATTATCTTCTTTTTCTGATTGTGCGGCTTCAACTCTGGGCCTGGGTGTTATCCCTGAGCTCTTCAGCTCAAAGCTACCACCCTACCCCTCGATCAACAGCACCACTTCCAGTTTTCTGGTAATTAACTAGAGATGAGAGTCTCATGGATTTTAGTGCCCAAGCTAGTTTTGAACCATAATCCTCAGATCTCAGCCTCCTGAGTGGCTAGAATTACAGGCATGTGCCACCGTACCTGGCATGTATTATCTTTTAAAATATTTGTGCTCATTAAAAACCTGTAGCAATGAGTATTACAATAACCCAGACCTGGGTCTCTAAATATACCTTCCATTAAAAGGAAGCAAGAAAAAAACAGGAAAAGGAAGTAAGAAAGCTTGGTTTTTGTATAGAGAACTACAGGAAATTCTCCTGGGATTTCTTGTTATACTAGAAATCAAGGACACTACCAAACGTTATCAGCAATGTCCAACAGACATAGATGCCAAATTGAAAAGGCCTCCACCGATGCTGGGGTGTGGCTCAAGCAGCAGTATACCCGCCTAGTACGTTGGAGGCCCTGAGTTCAAACCTCGGGATCACCAAAAACTTGGCTCTCACTGGCCAAAGATGGGAATTTAAGCATTGCTATGGATATTTACTACAATGGATTCAAACACCTAAAATGGCTAAATTCTGTGGGCTCATAATATTTTTAAAATCAACCATCACTATTGGCATACACTAAGGAACAAGTTCATTTTTATGATAATTAGTAAAGGGAAATTTTCTACATCTACTCTGATCTTTACTAAGGAAACTATAACTCAAAGTAGTCAAACAGTTGTTAAGAGAAAGATCTGTTTTACAGGATTTTTCTAACCAATACATGGAGGAAACAACAGAGTTAGAAAGTAAATCATTATTGTATAAATTGATCATTTGTAATAAATTTATAAATGTAGGCAATCACCATTAATGGACATTATTATCATAAAAAGTGCAATATTCTACCATATGTGCTTCCTAGGAGAACCACATTATAAGAGGCAAAAAGAAAAAAAAAGAATTGAATCATCATGACCATGTGCTCAACAATATACAAGCAATATACAAGAACCAGACATTTCTCCAAGGTTTCTTACTTCCTTTTCCTGTTTAACAGGTCAGTTAAGCTGGTATTTTTGCCAAATTGCAAAAAGAAAAAGAAAAAAGAGGGTCAGGAGTTTGGCCTAGTGGTAGACTGCTTGCCTAGCATGCAGGAAGACTAGGGTTCCATTCCTCAGTACCATAAACAGAAAAAGCTGGAAGTGGTGCTGTGGCTCAAGTGGTGGAGCCCTAGCCTTGAGAAAGCACAAGCTCCTGACTTGGCACTGACAAAAAAAAATGGAAACCAATTGTAACTTAAAAGTAAGAATTTTGATCAATTTTGGCCTTCATTTGGACACCAACTCAAATTACGAATGTGGGGGGGGAGAGAGAAACAGTGAGGGGAAATTGGGAAAATCTAAGAAGCAAATGCTCAGATGTGATCAAATAACTGTTTTTATTTTATCTATACTAATGGCACTTATTATATTTTAATAAAAAGTCCTTTTCCTGTAGCATCTAGGGGTAATATTTTGTGGAAGAGAGGGAGAGAAGAATACTAGGAGAGGGAAGAAGATCAAAGGTATAAACAGTATGGTTAATTGATACATATAGATAGATATATACTTGTGAAAAGATCATGATGAAACCCACTAAAGCACTGTTTGAAAAGAGGAGGAGAGATAAGGAATAGGGGAATATAATATAGAGGGTGAACTTTCTCAAAATATAGTCTATGCATCTATGGCATTGTCACAATGAAACGCCTTGTACCCTTAATATTAATGTCAATAAAAGAAAACTCAAGGGGCTCAAGTAGAGTGCTAGCCTTGAGCAAAAGCAACTCAGGGACAGTGTCCAAACTCTGAGTTAAAGCCCCACGACCTGCACCAAAATTAATTAATTAATTAAATAAAAATCATTTACAGTAAACATTTTGAATGATTTAAAAAGTTAAGTTACTAAGCTTTCCCAATGTTATTCTTCCTTGCCTGAACAAAAGAGTTCATACTCTATTCTGAAATTCTTCACAGTTGCTTTGTTCTTATAGGAATTAATTGAAAAACTAATAATTTAAGAGCCAGTTTTCTAAGAAGCAAAATATCTTTCTGGGGAGGGGAGAGGGTTTCCTTTGCTTTTGTGCTTTATCTTGGGGCCATTTCTTCTACCACGGGAATTAACTGAGTAATGTTCCCCAAATGAGCAATCTTGGTGTTTTTCCTCGACTTTTTCTATTAGCATTGAGAAATGCCCTCTGTTGTTTGGAAAGACATTTGTCCAAAATTCTACCATTAATTTAATGTAATTTTTCCTTCTATAATATACATAACAATTTAGATTCTTATAGCCGGGCCTTATGTTATTTTGTGTTGTTATTTCTCTCCCTCTCCTTCCCTCAGGATGGAAACAGTATTTCTGTAATATGTACTCAATCTAGATGCATACTCAGATAAAGTATCAAGACCTTACCCCCAAAATAACCATGCAACTCACTGGCAGAGTACAAGCTCAAGACCCTGAGTTCAGAAATAGCATGTACAGAGCCATTTCTGTTTTCAGGAACTATAACTGTGCTCCTTGTGATATGTCATTTAATTTACATAAGAATTCAGTGAAGTAAATTTCACTGTCCTGTTTCGATTACTCTTGAGAACAATGAGGTTTTGTGAGACTGCCTTACCCAAAGTCACTCTCCACTGCTCACTCTGATCCCAGAAGGAATTATTGAAGTGATGACAACTCGTAACTGGGGAGACCAGTTCACAAAATACTTCCATGAGCATCAACAACTCATGAAATGCTTGAGGACAAAGCTGGAATATTGAGAACCAACAATCCAGGCATTGTTCAAAGACCAAAACTATGACTAACATAGTTTGCTACCTCAATAAACTCTGGAAATGAGAGCCTTCCATCTCTGTCACTGTGAGGCAGCCAAACTGGTATATCAATGACAAAACACTTAAACATGTGAGCTTTATTAATGGGCATATCTCTCTAGTCAGAAAAAAATAATTTTGTAGGTTAAATAGTATTTTATAATGTAAAAAAACGTGGTAAAGAAAAGTTTACACTGACATCTGTCTATATCACAGAATTATCCTTTTGCTTTACCATATTCAATATGGCAGTGTTACATATACAAGGATATTTTGTTTAAGAAGTTGTACCTAAAACTAACATTGATCAAGATGTATTATAACAAAAATAAAGAAAGAAAATTAGAGAAAACAAAAGAAAAGAAAAGAAATTGTAGCTGAATACCAATGGCTCACACCTATAATCCTAGCTTTGCAGAAGTAGAGGTATGGCTCAAGTGGTAGAGTAGAGGCCTCAAGCAAAAAAAAAAGCTCCAGCACAGTGACCAGGTCCTGAATTCAAGTCCAACAAAAGGACCAACAAAAACAGAAAGAAAGAAAAGCAAGGAAGGATGGGAAAAAGAGAGAAAGTCAGAGAGGAAGGAGGGAGGGAAGGAAGGAAGGAAGGAATTAGTTTATATGAATACATTTCATTGACCCAACTTGACAGCCTAATACCAGGTAGGTAGACTTTACAAACTCCATACTTGTCATCTTCTTGTTCTACGCTAATCCATGCATATTCATTACATAAACAAAAATAAAGGCTTTTCTAGAATTGACAGGAGATTTCATAATTGGTATCAAAGTACTATCTTCCCTGTAGTATACACCATGCAGTGTGTGTGTGTGTGTGTGTGTGTGTGTGTGTGTGTTTCTTTTGTTTGGTGTTACTAGAACTTCCACACTTATGATTGCTAGTCAGAAACTCTTTGAGCCATGCCTCTAGCCCTACATTCTGCTTTTCATGGAAAGGAAGTAATGTCTTTGAAATTATCATCTTCTAATTGTCATCTTCCCCTACAAAGTTTCTGATGACGGGTAAATACATTCTGCTAAGAGTGGCCTGAAGTACACTCATAAGAACATGAAAACATTCAGAGAGACTATTCTAAATCCTAGGAGGCTTATTTGTGAAGGGAGGGTGAAAGTTATTATACACCATGCTGATAAAATAAATAATAAACTGAATTTGTCTTGGAAATAAGATTTAAAATATACATTGATCAAGATACATTGTATTCACAAACCGACATGTTGAATTGAAACCCCTCTGTACAACAACTAAAAAATAAAAAATTAAGTTAAAAAAATCAAACACTTCAAATAAGTTTCATAAACTCTATTCTAAAGAAACCACATCAACAGTTAGTTCCATATTCCAGGATTCAACATTTTGTATAAAAGAATATAGGTCACATTCTGACAGATGCACTCTAGAATTATTAAAGACTGAAGATAATTATAATTGTCATATATTTTTCATCTTCAGGGGGAAAAATTAAATTTTAAATGACAGAAATGTAAAACAAACTTTTCAAGTAGAAAAGAAAATAAAAACCCAGCCAGATTCTCACATAATACCAGTTCCCTATAACGGCATTCCCACACTCCAAATAGCAGTTCGACGTCAGCCTGAGAGAGGATACTGTAGGCAAGGAACACAAACCGAGACTAAACACTATTCCCCATCAAATCCAGACAAATGGATAACCCAAATGAGTAACAACTTAACAGGAATCACCTTTAGCCCTGTTCCACAGCCAAGAGGAAAATACACAATTAAGTACAGTCTACATCTTTACTTAATAAATCAATGAAACAGAGGAAAAGTAACCAAAGTAGGAAAGATATGGAGTGAACTGAAATAATCCACAAAATTGAGAGCAATTAAAGCTGTCCCAAAACTGAAGACTTTGGGATAAGTAATGTCTCCTAAATAAGCAAATACTGTCGGTAACATTAAATCCCAATGCAGAAAAAGAAGATGAAATCAGGAGAAATAGCATTTAGTGGCATGTATGATGTATGATGGCCCCAGGAGAAATAATCTCTTATAACTGATGGGAAGATTTTAAAGTTTATAATTACAGAATAAGCATATCTAGTATCCAGATCTTGGTTTTTAAATACCCTTTCTTGGTTTTTAAATACCGTTTTTCATTCCTTGGGACCAAAGGCCCTTAGAGGAAATGAATTACAGGATTGGTAAGACAAGCTGATCTAACATTGTACCTCTCTAGAGCAGCTGAGAATGAAAGCTTACTTGTATATTTAAACAGGTTCAGCAAAGACTTCCCATATCTCATCAGTAGAAATTTCTAACTTCTGAGTGTCCTTAAACTTTCTCTTCTCTAGCTAGTCACTTAGAAATGCTTCTCAGCTCCAGGCATCTTCACTACCCACTGGCTTCCTTCTGCTCTCTTAGGAAGCATACAGTGTTTTCTCTCTCTGTCTCTCTCTCTCTGTCTCTCTCTCTCTGTCTCTCTCTCTCTGTCTCTCTCTCTGTCTCTCTCTCTGTCTCTCTCTCTGTCTCTCTCTCTCTGTCTCTCTCTCTCTGTGTGTCTGTCTCTGTGTCTGTCTATCTGTCTCTATCTCTCTGTCTCTGTCTATATGTTTGTTTCTCTGTCTCTGTCTCTGTCTCTGTCTCTGTCTCTGTCTATCTCCTTCTGTCTCTGTTTCTCCCCCCATCCCGCCCCAACATCCACAGGACTCAGTGATAGGATGGCGTCCTAATCCACAGCCATGCAGACATTCTCTGGCTCTCTAAATAAATCTACCAAGCTCCAGGAAACAAAAACAAATCCTCCCAGAGGTCCCATTGAAAGCTTTTTCCTTTAGTTTGGAATTATAAATTCTATTCAACTAGCTCTTTTCTGACTATGAACATTCACTTGGTTCAAAGGGGGGGTTGTTTAAAATACTATGGAATTATATCAAAATATTAAGTAATTGTGTCGAGGTGGTAACATTCAGCCCATACTTATTTTTTATCAAACTCTCCCATTGTCAAAGTTTTTCAAAATAATCATTTGATCATTTATTACTTCTACATAATAAAAAACAGCAGATTTCGGGTTAAGTAATGCCTCCTATATAAGCAAATACTGTTAGTGATGCTAAATCCAAGGGCAGAGAAATAAGATGACATAAGGAGAAAGACTATTCATTGATTGAAACAAATAATGTAAATATCTTAGTCCATAATTAATTCTCTGACAATAATAATTACAAAATATAATTTCAATATTACTCTAGATGAAAACTGCCTTTTATTTTTATCTATTTATTGTTAAATGAATGCCAAATACCAAGAAGATATCTAACCATACCAATGTATTTGTTATCTCCATAGGTAGTAGAGGTACTAAAATAAAAATTGCTCTGTTAGTTTATTTCATTACAGATAATGTGGTTTCCCAGTTAGAACTAAGTTGATGTTAAAAGAAATTCACAGCTGGGTACTGGCTCACACCTGTAATCCTAATTACTCAGGAGGCTGAGATTTGAGGATTGAGATTCAAAGTTAGCCCAGGCAGAAAAATCTATGACACTCCTATCTCCGATTAACGACCAGAAAATTGGAAGTGACCCTGTGGCTCAAAATGGAAGAATGCTAGCTTTGAGCAAAATTGTTCAAGCATAGTACCAAGGCCCCAAGCTCAAGGGCCAGGCTTGCAGAGACAGAGACAGAGACAGATAGACAGATAGACAGAGAGAGAGAGAAATTTGGACTTGTTTTTTCAACAAATCCAAATGTTGAAGGAAGCTGATATCAGAACATTTTGTATTGGGAGAGTCATCTCAGACTCAATGTTTTCCAAAGTTAGCTCAAACACAAGTAATTTACAATTTACCATGCTAGAATAAGAAACTAAGGGCCGGGAGTTTGGCCTAGTGGTTAAAGTGCTTGCCTGTCATGCATGAAGACCCTGGTTCGATTCCTCGGTACCACATACATAGAGAAAAGCCAGAAGTGGTGCTGAGGCTCAAGTGGTAGAGCTCTAGCCTTGAGAAAGTCCAAGGACAGTGCTCAGGCCCTGAACTCAAGCCCAGGACTAGCAAAAAAAAAAAAAAGAAACTAAGCTAGGGCTGGTATTATTTCCTAGAAAATGAATGTTTCTATCTGTTTGTGGGATTATGCCAAGAATAGAACAATTTCCACATCTCTCACCTATGGACAGATCAACCAGGCAAAAACTCAACAGAGAAACCTCAGAACTGAACAACAGACATCTGCAGATTATTCCACCCAGCAACAACACAATATACATTTTTTTTCAGCAGCACACAGAACATTTTCCAAACTAGACCACATATTAGGGCATAAAATAAACCTGTGCAGATTCAGAAACACTGAAATTACTCCCTGAATTCTCTCAGACCACAAGGGCATCAAATTGGAACTGAACACCAATCTCCACCAACGAAAACCCTGTAACTCATGGAGATTGAATAACACATTGTTGAATCACCAGTGGGTCACAGAGAAGATCAGAACAGAAATTCAACAGTTTATGAAATTTAACAAAAAGGAGCACACAAAATACCAGCTCCTTTGGGACACAGCAAAGGCAGTACTCAGAGGAAAATTTAGAGCTCTGAGTGCTTACATTAACCAATTGGAAAAATCACAAACCAACAATTTAATGTCGCATCTTAAGCCCTTGGAAAAGAGCAACAAACCAAACCTAATCTCAGTAGAAGGAAGAAAATTATTAAAATCAAATCAGAGGAGCCAGAAAGTTTGGCCTGGTGGTAGAGTGCTTGCCTAGCATGCATGAAGACCCTGGTTCCATTCCTCGGTACCCCACATACATAGCAAAAGGCCAGAAGTGGTGCTGAGGCTCAAGTGGTAGAGTTCTAGCCTGGAGAAAGTCCAAGACAGAAATCAAGCTCTGAGCCCAAGCCCAGGACTGGCAAAAATAAATAAATAAAATAAAATCAGAATTAGATGAACTGGAGTCCAAAAAAAAACTATAGAAAGAATCAACAAAACACGGAGTTGGTTGTTCGAGAAAAAATTAACAAAATTGGCAGACACTTAGAAAATCTTACCAAAAAAGAAGAGAGCACACCCAAATAAACAAAATCACATATGAGAATGATAATATTATGACAGAAATTACCAAGAACCAGAGCATCATAAGGGAATACTTTTCAAACCTTTATGCCAACAAATTTGAAAATCTAGAAGAAATGCATGAATTCCTAGCCTATATTAACATACCCACACTGAACCAAGAAGACCTAATCCACCTAAACAGACCTATTTCAAACACTGAAATAGAAATGGCAATAAGAGACCTCCCATCCAAGATAAGCCCAGGTCCAGATGGATTTGCAGCTGAATTCTATAAGGTCTTCGAAGCAGAGCTCACACCAATACTCCTCAAGCTCTTCAACGAAATTGAAAATGAAGGCTCTTTGCCAAATTCATTCTACAAAGTCGCTATAGCTCTGTTATAGAGTCTAAAATTTGATATTGAAATTCTTTCTGCTGTGTTCTCTCTGCTAAGAATTGTTTTTGCTACAGAGCTGTAGTGACCAAAACAGCTTGTACTGGCACAAGAACAAGCCTGAAGACCAAAGGAATAGAAATGAGGACCCAGATATTAACCCACAGACCTATGGCCACCTAATCTTTGACAGGGGAGCCAAAAAAATAGAATGGAAGAAAGACAGCGTCTTCAACAAGTTGTGCTGGCAGAACTGGTTAAGCACCTGCAGAAAACTAAAGTTGGATCCTTCTTTGTCACCCTGCACCAGGATTAACTCCAAATGGATCAAAGACCTGGAGGTAAAAGCAGATACAATGAAAATTTTACAAGAAGGAATAGGAGATACACTAGGTCTCCTTGGCACAGGTCAAAACTTTCTTAATAAGGACCCAGAAACACAACAAATGAGAGAAAAACTGGATAAGTGGGACTGCACTAAACTGCAGAGCTTCTGTATGGCAAACGACATAGCTAGTAAGTTAAATAGAAAGCCCATAGAGTGGGAGAAGATCTTCACTAGCTATACAACAGACAAAGGCCTCATATCTAAAATATATCAACAGCTCAAAAAATTGAATCACTCCAAAACTAATCTCCAAAGAAACAACCATCCCATTAAAAGATGGGCTAAAGACTTAAAGAGGGTCTTCCCTAAAGAAGAATTAAAAATGGTCTATAGACACATGAAGAAATGCTCGACATCTCTGGCCATAAAAGAAATACAAATCAAAACAACTCTAATGGCCAAGATCAAGAAATCTAATAACAACAGACGCTGGTGGGGATGTGGCCAGGAGGGATCCCTACTACACTGTTGGTGGGAGTGCAAACTCATTCAACCACTAAGGAAAGCAGTATGGCAGTTCCTCAAAAGACTAAGCATAGGGCTCCCGTATGACCCAGCAATTCCACTACTTGGCATTTACCCAATCATCCAGAAACAAGGACATACTAAATCCTCTGGCACAATGAAGTTCATTGCAGCACTATTTACCATAGCAAAGATATGGAACCAACCCAGATGCTCCTCAGTTGATGAGTGGATCAACAAGATGTGGTATTTGTACACAATGGAATTCTATGCTGCTGTCAGAAAGAACAACATTGCCCCATTTGTAAGGAAATGGAAAGACTTAGAAAAAAATCATATTAAGTGAAGTAAGCTAGACTCAAACAAACATAGGCTCAATGGTCTCTCTTATTTGTCATAATCAGTAGGAACCTTGAGGCTCTCCTAGTAGATTTACAACAGAACAAAACCTAGATACATAAGGCCATATAGTATGATGCTAAATGAAAGGACCTCCAGGATATAGAAACAAAAGCCATAAAATGAGTGATTGTTGTCCTTAATGTACTTTGTTATCTCTCATCTCTTTTGCTGTCCCTTGGTTATCTCATATTGTTACAGTATTTCACCTTGTTATCTGATATATTGTATATATGCGTATTTGGTTATTTGAAATTTGGTAGGGAAGGGGGAAAACAAGATGAAGGGTGGGGATGGGGGAGGGAAATGGGGACCAAGACATGAGAAAGGGTATCAATGTTTGTGAAGTAATGCACCTTCTATCTGGTGAATATAATGTAACCCTTCTATTAATTACAATAAAAAATATATGGAAAAAAATCTGGATGATATATGGAAAAAAACTAGAGGAGTATCTGATGGACTGAGAATCCTCACTGACAAGCTGGTCATAAGTTCATTAAACAGCACCAATTTTCCTCCCGGTATAGTCAAGTTCCACAGCCTCCTTTATGTGTGTGTTGGGCTTTTTGTTTGTTTGTTTGTTTTTGTTTATTGCCAGTCCTGGGCTTGAGCTCAGGGCCTGAGCACTGTCCTTGGACTTTCTCAAGGCTAGAGCTCTATCACTTGAGCCTCAGCACCACTTCTGAGGAATCAAACCTGGGTCTTCATGCATGCTAGGCAAGCACTCTACCAATAGGCCAAACTCCTAGCCCCTGCTTTGTGTTTTTTAATTAATGCTACCTTTATATAAGATGCAAATAAACACTCTGAGACTACCCTATTACATAGCCAGAAGGAATATCAGAGAATGCTTCCAAAGTGGCTTGTTAATCTCCTGGGATACACGGCAGTGGAAAGTCATCCCAAAATTCTTCCACCCAGTAGCTATGAAAACACCTACACAGAAATACAGTAAGGATTAAAACTGGAAAATGGGAGAAAACTTAAAGGGAAGAAGATATCATCATATACCATATATAGTGGAGAATTTCCACTGAGAACATCACTGATGCAGAGGATTAAGAAGTGCATTCTTAAATGATAGATCATATGTTCTGACTCAGTTCATATTCTGACTCAGAATAATACAAGCTCACTTCAAATGACCTGGAAAAGAAAAGTCATTTGAAAACATACTCCTATTTTCAGGAAAATAGAAAAGGAATTAGGAAAATATTAATCATCCAATGATTAGGCAAACTCCCTTGTCTTTATAAATAAATAAATGCATAAAGTTACAGAAATTGATTGTTGTTAGCTGGGTGCACATAATGCTAGCCACTCAAGAGGCTAAAATCTGAGGATCACAGTTCAAAGCCAGACTGGGCAGCAACATCCATGAAACTGTTATCTCCAATTAACCAAAATACCAGAAATGGCACTATGAGCTCAGGGACAGCACCCAGGCCCAGAGTTCAAGCCCCATGACAGGAAGAAAGAAAGAAAGAAAGAAAGAAAGAAAGAAAGAAAGAAAGAAAGAAAGAAAGAAAGAAAGAAAGAAAGAATTATTGTTGTTAAGGATTGAATATTTTAATAACAACATATCAGAACACAATTATCACTTTGAGGGGAGACAGCTTTGAGGGGAGACCAATAGCTTAAATTGTAATCCCAGCTACCTGGAAGGTAAAATCAGGAGCCTCACCACTCAAGAACAGCCTATAGAAAAAAGTTAATGAGACCCCCATCCCAACAAATAAGCCAAGATGAGTGTTCACTTCTATTATCTAAGTTATACAAGAGGACATAGGTAAAAGGATCTCAGTTGGAGTCTGGCCGGGGTCATCTTATTAAAACATACCTAAAGTAAAAGAGTGCTCAAGTGGAAGAGTACCTGCCTAGGCAAGCACAATGCTCTGAGTTCAAAGCCAGTACCATATCATTTTATTACCATTTGTACTCTAATTGTGATAATTAGAGGTGCCAAGGAGGTGCCAGCTTCACTGTTCCTATTTTCTCTCCAGAAAACAAACGTTACACAAGAACAAAATTGCACAAGCAATTGTACTGGAATATCTATCCAGATTTGACTACTGAGGTTTTGCTTTCTATTATATAGTCTCAGAGAAAAAGTTCCTGGGGCCTAGTGGTAGAGTGCTTGCCTAGCATGCCCAAAAGCCCAGGTTAGATTCATCAGTACCACATACATAGAAAAAAGCCGGAAGTGGTGCTGAGGCTCAAGTGGTAGAGCTCTAGCCTTGAGAAAGCCCAGGGACAGCAGTTATTATACAAGATACCCAATTTACATAGCTCAAGCTGAAAATTTTCATGACCTAATACCTTTAATATCCATGGAAGAATACAGTCTTAACATTTTCTGAATTGCAGCTTTGAGTCATGAGTAGTCAAGAAAGCAGTGAGGACATGGATTGGAAGGTAGATCAGATGATAGAGCACTAGCCTATCAAGCCTGAACTCCAAGGCAGAAAGCTGAGTGGATTTATCATTTTAACAATGAGGACAAACAGATCCTGACCAGTTAATGATTCTCCAGTATCACAGATACTATAATACAAGCCTCATATATCCAAGCTGAGAGATTTGGGATTACATATTTCCTACAATTTATTAAGAATAAATATTGGAAGGCTGGGGGTGCAGTGGCTCACACCTGTAATCCTAGGCTGAGATCTGAGGATCATTGTTCAAAGCCAGCCTGGGCACTAAAGACTGAGACTCATCTCCCTTTAACCTCCAGAAAACAGAAAGTGTGGCTGTGGCTCAAGGGTAGAGCAGTAGCCTAGAGCTGAACAGCTCATGGACAACAACCAGGCCCAGGGGTAGGGTGGAAGCCCTCAGCTGAAGAGCTCAGGGACAGTGCCCAGGCTCAGAGTTCAAGCCCCATGACCGAAGGGAAAAAAAAGAATAAATACTGTCATCACAATCTGACTTATATGTGGTTGGCCTATATGTAAATTATCATTTACAGGACATAATAGCATAATAAATGCTGTCCACACAGTGTCTACCACATATGAACACTGAGAAAATATTAAATATTGTGTTCTAGAGCCAAACCAAATGAAAATTTTTTCTTGGTAACATTTCTTACTGGTTCTGTAATCATATTCCTCATAGAGAATGATGCCCATACTTGGGAATATGGGCTCAGCAATGAGATTCCTGACATTTTTCAATCATAGGAATCCACAGGACCTAGCCTTGGAAAACTCAAAAGGAAGGGTACCAATAAAGGACGTTTTTTTTTCCCCTCCCTCATGAGAGTCAACCCCACCTTCAGGCCATGAATATTAATGCTCTAAATCAGAGGATTATGAACTTTTTCCATTTTGTGTTCTGTTTTGTCAGGTTTGGAGTATTTACTGTAAGTACTCCAATCCACTGTTGCAATACAAAGTAGCCATAAGAATATGTAAATGAGCCAGGTATCGCTGGCTCACACCTGTAATCCTGTCTACTCAGAAGGCAGAGATCTGAAGATAGCTGTTCAAAGCCAGCTTAGGCATGCAAGTCCAAGAGACTTTTATTTCCAATTAATGGCCAGAAAACTGGAAGTGACACTGTTGCTCAATTGATAGAGCCCTAGGCTTGAAGATCTCAGCCCCCAGGCACAGAGTTCAAGCCCCACAATCTACAAAAAAGAAAAGAACATGTAAACAAACAGGCATTTTGGGGTTCAAATAGAACTTTAATAAACAGACAGCTGGTCACATTTGGCCCACAGGCCTTTACAGGCCCCTGTTTACACAGCTGCAAGAAATCCAGAAGAGATAAGTAGGGCAAGAGTAGAGTCATGAGAGAGAGTTCAAGTTCAACATGCTACTGCCCTACTCCTGCATCTCATAACGCTAGATTCTCAGCCCTTATCACGCCATTTCTCCATGGTCATCTTCTGAGATGTGACTAGTCACACTGTCCACAGCTCTGTGTTCTTCAAGCAGCTTTGTTTGTCATAGATCCACAACACATCTGGTGACCACTGATGGACCAAGCCACATATGCTCTGTGCTCTCCATGGTCTCGACTATGTGATAAATAGCTCAAGTCCAAGTCCAAATACCATGTCTCGTCAGAAATGGCAGAGTGATCAGAGGCAAAAACGAGAAGAATCCCACTCAAAGAAGTAAAAGAAACATGGACATCTTGAAAAGGGAGACTAGACTCCGCTGCTGACCATTGATCCTATGCACCTTCAACTACACACAGTCAGGCAAAAGAGGTAAATGAGCCAGATGCCATTGGTTCTTACTTATAATCCTAGCTTCTTCAGAAGCAGAGATTTCAGATTATAATTCCAGGTCAGACCCCAGCTCAATTGATGGCTGGGGTTGGTGGGGTCTTTTGCCTCTTATAGACCAAGGGTCACCAATTTCAACAATTGGTATTATTATTACCATCCCTGATCCTTCAGGGTTCATGACTCTTACTCCACATACTTTTGATCTTTGTAACTACTAAATATTCCATGATTCAGTAAAGGACTAGAAGTTAGAGTATTGTACTAATGTTGGTTTGGAAGCTTATTCAAAAAATGGGGGAAAAAAACATTTGAATTCACAAAATAAATGCTATCAAAGCTTTAACACTCTTTATCCTTTTAAGTATAAAATCTGTTCTTATCTAACATTGCTCCTTTAAATTTATGTATTTTCCTCCAGACTTATTACCACAAAGGGAAACAATTCTGTTCTGATGACAGGGTTTTGGAGGGTGGCTTGGTCTTGGTATGCTTTTCTGGCACAGTCTATGAAGCATTAAATTTGAAAAATGTACTGCTTTGACAGTAACATTGTCATCTTTCCTTCTCTTGCTGGTCCCTGATCCCTAAAACTCTTTACATTGGGAGTTATTATACCCAAGTAGAGATTAAGTGCAAATCCAACTAATACTAGTGAATAAAGAGTCAAGGTGGATCTTTACCCATTAGTTTTTATAACTAGGATATCTCTACTTCTAGAATTGTAAGAGCATGAAATAAAAAGATCAATCTGCTACTTAGTTTTGGATTTCTGTTTCAGCAATCCATAGGAAAAAAATGAAAATGCCTGGGAACTGGCATAGGTGATGTGTAAAATTGTTCATAAAGTCAGGCTTCAACATGTTACATCTGTAATCCTAGCTACTCGGGAGGCTGAGATTTGAGAATAACAATTTGAAGCTGGCCCAGGCAGAAACATCTGGGACACGCATCTCCAATTAACCAGCAAAAAGAAAAGGCTGGAAGGGGAGCTGTGGCTCATGTGGTATAATGCTATCCCTGAGCAAAAAAAAAGTTGAAAATGTGTGTGAAATTACTTTGGTACCATTAATGCAGACACATACGCTCATGCATGCACACACAGGAAAAGTGACAGTAAACAAGTAAAACAAGCTCTGTTGAGGAAGTAGGAGGGGAGAGAGTTAGGCTAACAGAGTAAATGAGAGGAGGGTATAAGGGATAGTGTTGAGGGGATGAGACTGATGAGGATACTTTATACACAGGGAGGAAATGTCACAACTTAACTATCCCCCTGTAAAACTAATGTGTACTAATGAAAGAAATGAAAGAGAAATACCAAAGATAACAAAGTATGGTTCCATTAGCTAAAGTTAACAAAAACTAGGGGCTGGGAGTTTGGCCTAGTGGTAGAGTGCTTGCCTAGCATGCACAAAGACCCAGGTTCGAATCCTCGGTACCACGTACATAGAAAAAAAAACAGAAGTGGTGCTGTGTCTCAAGTGGTAGAGCTCTAGCCTTGAGAAAACTCAAGGACAGTGTGCAGGCCCTGAGTTAAAGCCCAAGACTGGCAAAAAAAATGTTAACAAACCAACAGAGTTGGGAATGAACTGTACTTCTTTCTAGGTTCACAACCAGACTCAAACTGGGTACCTGTAGCCACTTTTGCTCATTGGCTAATGGTCTAGCAACTCAGCCATGCCTGCAGCCCCCACCTGAAGAAAAGAAGGAAGACATTTTCCCTGTTGGCCAAGTAGAGCAGTAGAACAGAACTAGTTTATCCTAAAAGGAATTCTTCCAGCGGGAGCTGCAATAGCACAGTAGTTCTATCGTCACCATGTGCAGAGCACCGCAAACAGCCAAAGACACAGAAGAAGAAAAACCTGGTCTAAAGTCTCAGAGAAGAGCTCTCAAAACTCCCCAGCCATGGTAAACTGCCACAGTTGTAGAACCCTTTTGCACTCTGTCCCTCATACATTGAGGGGCCTAGCTCCGAGGGAACCCCAAATAGCAAGTGGGAAGCAATCGGTCCTGAAAGAGCAAAGAAGCCTACTGTACTCTTCAACACTCACACACCACATAATACACAACACATAACGTTCATACCACCTAATATACAACACACATTCCCAACAGACACTACAGACATACACACTCACACCACATGTACATGCAGAACACACAGGCTCATATCACATATGTACATACACACACACAACATACACATTCATATCACATACATATACACACAAACTGCTTCAAATTTAAAAAAAAAGAAAAATCTGGACCCAGCTGTGTGCCAGTGGCTCACACCTGTAATCCTACCTACTCAGGAAGCTGAGATCTAAGGATTGTGCTTCGAAGCCAACCTGGGCAGAAAAGTCCTCATGAGACTTTTATCTCTCCAATTAACCACTCAAAAACCAGAAGTGGTGTTGTGGCTTAAACGATAGCATACTTGCCTTGAGTATAAATTGGCTCAAGAACAGTGCCCCCTGGTTAAGCACCTGCAGAAAACTAAAGCTGGATCCTTCTTTGTCACCTTGCACTAGAATTAACTCCAAATGGATCAAAGACCTGGAGGTAAAAGCTGACACACTGAAAACTCTACAGGAAGGAATAGGAGATACACTAGGCCTCCTTGGCACAGGTCGAAACTTTCTTAATAAAGACCAAGAATCACAACAAATCAGAGAAAGGCTGGATAAGTGGGACTGCACTAAACTGCAGAGCTTCTGTATGGCAAACGACATAGCTAGTAAGTTAAATAGAAAGCCCATAGAGTGGGAGAAGATCTTCACTAGCTATACAACAGACAAAGGCCTCATATCTAAAATATATCAACAACTCAAAAAATTGAATCACTCCAAAACTAACCTCCAAAGTAACAACCATCCCATTAAAAAATGGGCCAAAGACTTAAAGAGAGTCTTCTCTGAAGAAGAAAAAAAATGGCCTATAGACACATGAAGAAATGCTCAACATCTCTGGTCATAAAAGAAATGCAAATCAAAACAACTCTAAGATTCCACCTCACTCCAGCTAGAATGGCCAGGATCAGGAAAACTAATAACAACAGATGCTGGAGGGGATGTGGCCAGGAGGGATCACTACTACACTGTTGGTGGGAGTGCAAACTCATTCAACCACTATGGAAAGCAGTGTGGCAGTGCCTCAAAAGGCTAAACATAGAACTCCCCTATGACCCAGCAATTCCACTACTTGGCATTTACCCAACCACCCAGAAACAAGGACATACTAAACCCACTAGCACAACAATGTTCATTGCAGCACTATTCCCCATAGCAAAGATATGGAACCAACCCAGATGTCCCTCAGTTGATGAGTGGATCAACAAGTTGTGGTATTTGTACACAATGGAATTCTATGCTGCTGTCAGAAAGAATGACATCGCCCCATTTGTTAGGAAATGGAAAGACTTAGAAAAAATCATATTAAGTGAAGTAAGCCAGACTCAAAGGAACTTAGGCTCAATGGTTTCCCTCATTCGTCATAATCAATAGAAACCTTGGGCTCTACTAGCAGAGATTTGCAATAGAGCAAAATCTTGATACATAAGGACATATAATGTGAAGCTAATTGAAAGGACCTCCAGGATAGTGAAACAAAAGCCATATAATGAATGATTGTTGTCCTTAATGTACTATGTTGTCTCTCATCTCCTTTGCTGTCCCTTGGTTATCTCATATTGGTATAGTATCTCACTTTGTTATCTGATATATTGAATTTATTTGTATTTGGATATTTGAAATTTGATAGGGAAGGGAGGAAAACCAAGATGGGTGGGGGGTGTGGGGGGGGAGGGAAACGGGTACCAAGACATGTGAAAGGGTATCAATGTATGTGAATTAATGCACCTTCTATCTGGCAAATATCATGTAACCCTTTTACTAATTACAATAAAAAAAAAGAACAGTGCCCAAACCCTGAATTCAAATTCCACAACTGACCCCTCCCAAAAGAAAAAGACCCAAGTTGGAAAAAAGAAGGCATATATTCAATGGAGTAGGAAGTTTTGAGCATATATTGGGCTAATATTTTATTTTTAATACTTTCTATAAAATAACCAGGATTTTCCTGGGCTTTATCCACGCAGAGAAAATGAATCAACAGTACAAGAATAGGGTTGGGAGATAAGAATATCTGCTGATAACACATCTGCTCTATGTGTATGAATAAAATAAAGTACTTGAAGATAAAAATATTTACCACTAGGGGAAAATGAAGCATAAAGTCACTGCTGGAATCAGTCCACATCTACACACAAAATCTAATGTTAGTCCTTAGGGTTAGGGGCTGCTTTCAAAACTCATAACTGTTTAGTAAGTTTCTCTTCCCATTGGAGATAAATTCATTGGTTCTTTAAATAATGTGTTTAGAATGAAATGTAAATATATCAAACCACACTATTGTTAGGAATCACACACTATTAAGTTGGGTGAATAGCAACAATTTTCTGAAATTCTGGGAGGACATATTTCCTGATAGAAGTGGAGGATACTATACCAGCAGGTTCCTATTATTCTATGAGGGGTGCTTTTTATATCCAAAATGGTCATATACTTCTGGGTCTAGTAGGACATGCCAGCACTCAGGTGGTAGAAACTAGGAGGATATTGCATCCAAGGCCAGCCTGGGGTATCTCACTGAAATATGGTGCATCTATGAATGAAGATAGCAAAACAAAACTCATTGAAAGCTATTGGATTATAATAGGAGTAGTAGAGGTAGGGAGAGAGTGCGAAAGATTAAGTTGATTAAAATACAGTCCATGCGTGTGTGACATACCATGGTGCAAACCTTGGGAACAATCACCATACACGAAAAAAAAATAAATGGTAGGAATGTAAAACATGTCCTGTCTGGTGTGGGGACCGGGGGAGCCTAGTGGGAGGAGAGGAACACAGAATGAGATAGGGGGAACTTGGTCAAGATACTTTATGCCCCTAAGACACAAAGGTTGAAACAGAGATTGCATTGTTTTCCTCATACTAGAAAATAAATTTAGCTGCTGTTAGATGTTGTGTAAGAGTAGAGAAATGTTGGCTGAACTGTGGTAGATTCAAGGGAGAACTCAAGTAGTGTAATTGCTTAGAAAGTCAAAGGTCAACATAATAAATGTCAAGAATCTGGTACTTGAAAGAGGCAGGGTGGGACTGGGTCAGAGAGAAAGGGTTGGGCAAGTGAAGAGAAGTGGGAAGAAAACAGCCATGAATTCAATGTATAGCCTACAAAAGGAGGACGAAGGAGGGAGGGGAGTGGAGGAGAGGGATGAGGGACAATGTGGAAAGGAGTGACACTAACCACAATGAACTGTAGTTATTAACTGTTTGGGGGTTGTTGTTGTTTTATTTGGGGATTTTGTTTTGTTTTGCCTGTCCTGGGGTTTGAAATTGGGGCCTGGGCTTCTTTTGCTCTATCATTTGAGCTACAGCTCCAATTCTGGCTTTTTTGGTAGTTAATTGGAAATAAGAGTCTTGCCTGGACTGGCTTTGATCAACAGTCTTAAGATGTCAGCCTCCTGAATAGCTAGAATTACAGGTGTGAGCTACACACACTTGTAATAAACTGCTGTGTTAAATGGCAACTTCTTTGGACAACTACTTAAAGAAAAATTTAAAATGCAAAATAAAAAAATTCCATCTCCAATTTACAGCAAAATACTGGACTAGAGTAATGACTTAAGCCAACCATAAGCAAGCCCTCTAAAAATAAAAATTTAAAAATAGACATTATAGGCCATACAATTGCAATATAGAAAAACAGAACCATAGATGATATGTAAATGAATATGTGAAATGAGTTCCAATCAAACTTTATTTTTAAAAGGAATAAAGAAAAATAGTTGAATCAATTTATAATTAGTAAATAGCTCTCCTTGTTTGACTAATAAATGAACCATTCAAAATCTTAAATAGATATATATATGTGTGTGTATATATGCACACACTTTCTGCACATGTGTGAAATGAAGCAGTGAAGCTTGTTGGGGTTGATGTGGGAGATGGGGAAAGGGGATGAGGGAAAGTGACAGAAGAATGAGCCTGATCAAGGTAAATTGTGCACAATATGGACTTACACAACTAATGATGCTAATAAAAATGTAAAATAAAATGCCATATTGGTTATTTATTCAATGTAGAAATGATTCATAATGCATGTCAGCATCTTCAGAAAACTAATCTGGACAGGGTTTTTTTATTCTTTCCTTTCTTTTTCTCTCCCTTCACTGCTTCCTTCCTCCTTTCCTTTCTCCCTCCCTCCTCCTTTCTCACTCCGGTCATTTCTTCTTCCCTCCCTTCCATCACTTCTTCCTTCTTTCCTCCCTTCATTCTTCATCTTACCTTCTTTCTTTCCTCTCTTTTTTCTTCATTTCTTTCTTATTCTTCCTTCTCCCTTTCCATCTCTAGACTTTCTTTTCTCCTTTTCAAAATTTCTATGGCAAATAACCAGGAAATATGGAGAGGGTGGGGGGAAGAGGGAGAAACTAACTCACTCCATAGGAATCCCACTATAGCAGTTTGTTTTTATTTTAATTCTCCCTGTTGCCATGACAACTGGTCATAGGCATCTGTGCTCATCATTCTCTGAGATTGACTGAAACACGACAGTGACCTTTGATAAGCTAAAGAAATTTTATCTCAACAGCTACTTTCTGAAACACAAATCCCATTCTTAAATCAGGGTTTAAAATGAGATGGGTCAACAGAGTCCTGCTTCTTGTGACCATTATGAGCTTTGTCTGTTGCACAAACCTCTTCCTGCCTGGCCTAGCCACTGTCTTCCTCTACAGTATCTTCTCAGGCATTGTACTCAGTATTCTAGACACATGGGCATTTTCTTCATAAAGTATCTGGACCTTTTCTACCTTGAGGCCTCAGCACATGGCAGTCTCTCTGCTGGTTTGCCTCTTGCCTGGTTAATTGCATGGCTGAACTTATCCTTCAGATCTGCTTAGTGTTTTCCCCCCCAAAAAAGGCTTTCCCTGATCACCCATTTGAAGCATGCATGTTCTCTTCTATGAGTCTCTACCACAGTAATCTCTTTATACTGCCATCATAAGTACAATTTCTTAATGTACAGCATATTATCTTTGGAGGAGGGATGAGAGGTAGTGAGGCCTCAGTCAGAGACTCTTGCTTTCTAGTCATGTGCTTACCTCTTTTTTTATGTGCTTACCTCTTGAGTCCTTCTCCCAGCCCTAAAACATTGTGTTTCGTTAGTTTATGGAAGGTCTCTAGCAGTGGAGTGTAAGCTTCTTCAAGTCAGGAATCATATGTGCAATGTTTATCCTGAACACTAGTTCAATTTTATCTTTCTCCATAAAGATAAATTGTTTCCCCACGTATTTCTACAAAAATCTATTCTGTAAATCTTAGTATCTAATAGGATGAATCTGTCTATCATGTCCTTCCTACAATTTTTCTTGGCTCTTTTTTTTTAGTCCAAGACCAGGACTCAAACTCAGTATCTGATACTTTCATTTATTGGCTGGCACTCTACCACTTGAGCAATGCCTCCAACCCCATCTCTTGGCTGTTCCTGTCCCTTTGTTCTAACATATATATGTTTTTCTTTTGTTTCATAAGTACAACTCCCAGGCCTTTTCTGTTTACAACTAAAGAGTGGATCTGATTCTCTTGAAAATCTCTCTGAATTGAGTCTGAGGTCCCTTATGGGACCCTAATTCAAGAGGAATTTGTCCATACAAGGACAGATAAAAGAATTCCATAAAGGAATTCACATAATTTAAAATTTAATTTCCAAAAACCTTTAAAAACAGAAAAATTGATTACACACCTATAATCTTAGCAAGCTACTTACAAAGACTGAGACCTGAGGGTCATGATTCCAAGCCACAAATTAAGAGACTGTGATCTCCAATTAACCACCAAAAAGCAAGAAGTGGAGCTGTGGCTTAAATGGTAGAAGGCCAACCCTGAGCAAAAAAAAGCTAAGAAACAGGTCTTAGCAACTGAGTTCAAGCCCCAGTACCAGCACTAATAAAAAAATAAAAAACATCTTTTTAAAAAAATATAAATAGGGCCAGGAGTTTGGCCTAGTGGTAGAGTGCTTGCCTAGCATGCATGAAGACCTGGGTTCGATTCCTTGGTACCACATACATAGAAAAAAAGCTGGAAGTGATGCTGTGGCTCAAGTGGTAGAGCTCTAGCCTTGAGAAAGCCCAAGGACAGTGCTCAGGCCCTGAGTTCAAGCCCCACGACTGGCAAAAAAAAGAAAAAAGAAAAGGAAACATATATAAACATGTCTCTCACAAAGGATCTCCTTCATCCCTCCTGAAGAGGAGAAGAGGAAACACAAGAAGAAGCACCTGGTGCAGTCCTAACTCCTACTTCATGGATGTGAAATGCCCAGGGTGCTATAAAATCACCACGGTCTTTAGCCATGCACCAACAGTAGTTTTGTGAGTTGGTTGCTCCACTGTCCTCTGCCAGCCTACAGGAGGATGTTCCTTCCGAAGGAATCAGCACTAAAAGCACTGTGAACCAAAATGAGTAGGAAACCGTCCCAATAAACACATTTTGGATATATCATGTTCACTGCCTTATTAAACTGCTAGGAACTTCCTGCCTCAAGTATTCAGGGTAAACCAGAAGAGAAGAATGCTAGCCTTTTGAGGCAAGTAAGTGGCCAAGTAACTTAAAAAGTCTATTTGGGACCTTGTTACCCACCTAGGCCCTATTAAGTAAGTCATAAGAGCTTGATTTGAAATTTAAGGTGCTAGGTAAAGTTTGTGACTTGTTTTCTTAGTATTAAGAACTGTTATCTATAAAACACAATCCAACAAACTTAAATATATATATATATATATACAGAGAGAGAGAGAGAGAGAGAGAGAGAGAGAGAGAGAGAGAGAGAGAGAGACATAAATTCAGATATGTCCCTGACATGTTTCTTTCTGTCCAGTGGTTCATAGTATACATTACTGTTCCCTCTGGGATTCCTAGAGAATGATAGCTTTCTCAACACTGCCCCCTAATGTGCATACTCAGTCTTCTCTGAGGGCATAAAACTATATAAATTTTAAAAACAAATAAATTAGGTCCTTCCTCCTCCGAGATCAGTTTAGCACTTGTGTTCTGCAGACCGATTTTCATGAACTGAGGCAATTTTGGCCACAGTGCTGTCGGAATGCATTAATGTTAATCGCACAGCCATTCTAACACTATTCCCATCAGGCCAACATGCGAGTGACAACAGATGACCTGGGCTTTGAGAGGGCTAACAACAGAAGTAGTTCTACCGGGAAACATCAGAAGGGTCTAGACTTCCACTCATGACATTTGCAACTCTCGGCTGAAAAATATAAAGCAGCCTTATCAAAAGATTTAAAAGCAAAAACAAAATAAAATATTTTACAACAAACGATTACCAAAACTAAAAATGAAAAAAATGCCAACACTTCTACAAAAGAGATGAGGCTTGCTTTATAGTCATATAATGTCACAACTCATAAATGACTGCTGCTTCCAGGGAATTGGTTGAAATTTTGACTTCCTGACTGTTTATGACTCCCATCTTTGCAAATGTGATCGACGACAAATGAAAGAGGATGACAAAAATAATTCTCTAGTAGAACAGTGTCTTATAATCACTAAATCCATGTCAGCACTTCACAATGATATGTCTAAGAATGGCTTTGAGTCACTTAACATTAAATTGAAAAGCCTGAATTTTAAACCTATCTACTATTAAATAGCTGTGTAATCTCAGGCCCCTCAGCCATTTGGGACCCATTTCCTTCTCAGGAAATAAAGAAGAATGAGCTGTAACAGGAGGTGACTGTCACCTCCTGACAATCTTTACAATAATGAAGGATGCTATTTCAGACATTTGTCTGCCTATCACCTCCTCCTTTTTCCATCCCTAAAACTGAGAACCATACAATCCACTCATTCTCCACTTAGCTAAAAACTGCAGGATCACATAATCTTCTTCCAATGTTCTTTGCTGCATTAAAATATAGAATGTGAAAGCTGCAAGAAAATAATTCTCTAATGATATGTGAATGTCCAGAAAACTGTGATCCTAACCATTGTTCATTTCAAATGTGAACCTGTAGGGAATGTGACAATTTCCAAGTGGATACGTATGTTATTTGTCTGGATGATGTGATAAGTGCATTTTACACTTCTTGAAACCCATCTTCTTGGATATGTAACCTTCTAAATGCTTGCCAATCTCATGGGTATAAAGTGAAATCTTATTTTAGCCTTTAATTTTCATTTGTCCATACACTACTGAAATATCCAGCAAAACTAGCATTTACATTTGAGGGAGAAACAAGAGTATTTCATCCCAAAGAGAATCTATATGTATTTATGCACACTAAAGCAGCATAACAAAAAAATATTAAGTAATCAAGAACAAAGAGCAGAGCAGCAAGTATTCTAATCAAGAAGCTATCACCTATAAATCAGTAAACACAAAGGGAAAAAAAGAGAAGGAGAGAAAAACAGAAGGAAAAATAAATAATGACAAAGGACATTAACCACTTCTCCATAATTTCCCTAAATATGAATGGGCTGAACTACCCAATCAAAAGACACAGAACAGCAGATTGGCTTAAGAAACAAGACCCATCAATTTGCTGTCTCCAAGAAACCCACCTCACCGCCAAAGACAGAGACAAACTCCAAGTGAAGGGATGGAAAAGAATTTTCCAATCCAACACACTGCAAAAAGCAGGAGTAGCAATCTTAATCTCTGACAAAATTAACTTCTCAGTAAAATCAGTACATAATGATAAAGATGGACACTACATATTAGTAAAGGATACCATTTATAACCAGAATACTACAGCAATAAATATTTACTCCCCCAACATGGGAGTAACTAAGTCTGTCAAGAAAACTCTCGTAAAGCTACAGAACAAGACAGACTCAAACACGGTCATAGTGGGAGATTTCAATATGCCACTGTCACCCAAAAGACAGATAGGCTCAGCAAAAGATAAGCAAAGACACCTCTGACTTAAATGACACCAAAACCCAGCTGGGCTTAACAGACACACACAGAGTCTTCCACCCAAAGGCAAAACACTATACATTTTTCTAGCAGCACATGGAACATATTCCAGAAATATATCACATAATAGTTCACACAAAGTACTTAAGCAGATACAAGAGGGCTGATATAATCCCCTGCCTTCTATCTGATGACAGTGGAATCAGACTAGTTCTAAACAACATAGTAAAGGGTAAAAAATATTCAAACACTTGGAAGCTGAATAACACACTTCTGAATAACTCTTGGGTTAGAGAACAAATCAAAGAAGAAGTTGAAAACTTTCTTGAAGTTAACTCTAAAACAACTAGGACAGAAATAACAAAAATAAAATCAGAAATATCAGAGATTGAAATAAGATCTACTATACATAAAATTAATAAATCAAAAAATTGATTCTTTGAAAAAGTCAACAAAATCGACAGACCCCTGGCAAGATTAATCAAAAAAAGGAGAGAGGAGATTCAAATAAACAAGATTAAAGATCCTACAGGAACAATCACTACTGACATTCAAGAAATTCAGTCCAGGGGCCGGGAGTTTGGCCCAGTGGTTAAAGTGCTTGTCTAGCATGCATGAAGACCAGGGTTCGATTCCTTGGTACCACATACACAGAAAAAAAGCCGGAAGTGGTGCTGAGGCTCAAGTGGTAGAGCTCTAGCCTTGAGAAAATCCAAGGACAATGCTCAGGCCCTGAGTTTAAGCCCAGGACTGGCAAAAAATAAATAAATAAATAAATAAATAAAATAAAAAATAAAAAAAAAGAAATTCAGTCCATTATGAATAAGTACTTCCAGGGCCTATATTCAAAGAAACAGGAAAATTTAGTAGAAATGGGATGATTTTCTAAATAAAGATAGGCTACCCACATTCAACCAAGGAGAGATAAGTCAAATAAACAAACCAATTTCATACAATGAGATAGTGGAAGCAATCAAAGACATGCCAACCAAAAAGAACCCAAGTCCAGATAGTTTCACTACGGAATTCTAAAAGACTTTTAAAGATGAATTTATACCTGTACTCTTGAAATTCTTCTGAAAAATAGAAGGAGCCATACCAAACTCATTTTATAAAACTAATATCACACTCATCACCAACCCAGGGAAAGACCAACCAAAAAAGAAAACTACAGACCAATCTCTCTAATGAACACAGATGCAAAGCTCCTCAATAAAATACTAGCCAACAGAATCCAGAAACAAATTTTTAAAAATTATACACTATGATCAAGTAGGCTTCATCCTACAGATGCAAGGCTGGTTTAACATTCACAAATCAATTAATGTAATACATCATATCAATAGAGCTAATTATCAATATGATAATTTCTCTGGACACTGAATAGGCATTTGACAAAAATACAGCATCCATTCATGTTGAAAGCACTATAAAAAAATAAGAATTGGAGGTACATTACTTAAAATAAAGCCATATATGACAAACCTACAGCAGGTATCATACTAAATGGAGAAAGACTAGAACCATTTACCTTAAAATCAGGAACAAGACAGGGATAGCCACTCTCTCTACTTCTCTTCAATATAGTGCTGGAACCCTTAGCCAGAGCAATAAGGCAAGAGAAGGACATCAAAGGGATCCACATGGAGAAAGACAAAATTAAGGTATCCCTATTTACAGATGACATGATCCTCTACCTGAGTGACTCAATAAACTCCACTCCTAAACTCCTAGAACTACTAAATCACTTTGGCAAAGTGGCAGAATACAAAACCAACTTTCAAAATTCAGTAGCTTTTCTGTATGCCAATACAACCAGAAGGAGAAATCAAGAAAATGATCCCATTTGCAATATCTCCCAAAAGAATAAAATACTTAGGAATTAACTTAACCAAAGATATAAAGAAATTATTTAATGAAAACTATAAAAGCCTAAAGAAGGAAATTAAAGAGGACACCAGGAAATGGAAAGACATCCCATGCTCATGGGTAGGAAGAACCAACATACTGAAAATGGCCATACTGCCAAAATTGGTATACAATTTCAATGCAATTCTCATCAAAATCCCAAAGACATTCTTTTATTTGTTTGTTTGTTTGTTTTTGTGTGTCATGGGCTTGAACTCGGCATGGGCGCTGTCCCTGAGCTCTTCAGCTCAAGGCTACCACCCTACCCTTGAGCCAAGCCCCACTTCTTGTTTTCTAGAGATTAATTGGAGATAAGAGTCTCAGGTCCTTTTGTGCCCAGGCTGGCTTTGAACCTTGCTCCTCAGATCTCAGCCTCCTGAGTAGCTAGGATTACAGATGTGAGCCATCACATCCGGCTCCTACAGACATTCTTTACTGAAATAGAAGGTGTAATCCAACCGTTCATATGGAACAACAAAAGACCTAGAATAGCCAAAACAATTCTAGGCAAAAAGAGCAATACCAGACTTCAAACTCTACTATAGAGCCATAATAACAAAAACAGCATGGTGTTGGCACAAAAATAGACCAGAAGATCAATGGAACAGAATAGAAGATCCAGAAATAGAACCACATACCAATAGACAACTTATATTTGACAAAGGAGCCAGAGATATGCTGTGGAACAAACACAGCCTATTCAATTATTGGTGCTAGAAAAACTGGGCAGCCACATGCAGAAAACTAAAAACTGGTCCCAGCCTATCATCCTGCACAAGCATTAACTCAAAATGGATCAAAGGCCTTAATATCAGACCTGAAACTGCTACGTGATAGAGTAGGAGAGACACTGGAATTCATAGGCACAGGCAAAAACTTCCCGTCCCTGTCCCAGGGTCACAACAGACTGGAAGGAGACTCGATAAATGGGACTACCTAAAAATAAAGTTTCTGCACAGACAAAGGCATAGCTACTCAAGTAGAAAGAGAGTCAACCAACTGGGAAAAGATATTTGCCAATAATAGATCAGACAAATGCTTAATATCAAATATCTAGAGGAAACTCAAGAAACTAATCCCCCCTAAACACCCCCTAAAAAAAATCACTAAATGGTTAAGGGAACTAAAAAAAGACTTATCAAAAGAAGAGGTTAAAATGACCAAAAAAAGCCATATGAGAAAATGCTCATCATCCAAATAAAAACAACCCTAAGATACCACCTTACCCCAATCAGAATGGCCAATATTCTGAACTCAGACAACAACAAATGCTGGCAGGGTTATGGGGAAAGAGGAACCCTACTGCACTGCTGGTGGGAATGTAAACTAGTTCAGCCACTCTGGAAGGCATTTTGGAGGTATCTTAAAAAATGGAAAGTAGATGTCCTTATCATATCCTGGGTTATGATGTTCAGGATAGATGCCCAGAAGTAGTATAGCGGGATCATAGGGAAGGTCTATTTTCAGTTCTTTAAGAAACCTCCACACTGTTTTCCAGAGAGGCTGAACTAGTTTACAATCCCACCAGCAGTGCAATAGGGTTTCTTTTTCTCCACAACCCCGCCAGCATCTGTCATTGTCAGAGTTCAAAATCTTGGCCATTCTTATTGGGGTAAGATAATATCTTATGGTTGTTTTTATTTGCATTTCCTTTATGACCATGGATGATGAACATTTTCTCATATGATTTTCTGCCATTTTAACCTCTTCTTTTGATAAGTCTCTCTTTAGTTCCCTACCCATTTAGTGATTGGTTTGTTGGGTTTGGGCGGGGATTACTTTCTTGAGTTCCCTGTAGATACTAGATATTAAGTATTTGTCTGATGTATTATTGGTAAATATCTTTTCCCAGTTGGTTGGCTGTCTTTCTACTTTAGTAGCTATGCTTTTATATAAGGATACCTGCTCAGCTATGTTCATTTCTGCATTATTCACAATAGCCAGGGAATGGAAACAATCCAGATGCCCTACTGCAGATGAATGGATACAGAAAATGTGATATATATATATATATATATATATATACAATGGAATTCTACATAGCCAACAGACAAGATAAAATAATTGTATTCGCAGGGAAGTGGATGAATCTAGAGCGAATCATGTTGAGTGAGACAAGTCAAGACCTAAGGAACAAAAGGCACATGGTATCCTTAATATGTGGCTATTAAATCCAAAGAGTACAAGAGCGAGGACTCAATACTTGCATACCCAATGCTATGGACATGGTAATGGAAATATAAAAATAACTATATAGACATAAAAAAACTATGACTCTATAGACATAATGTTTTATTTCTTAAATTAATATGTTTCTATGACATATAAACCCTCAGCCTAATTTTGATTATGTTCTGAAAACTAAGTGCCAGTGATTGTATATAGAGATTCCCTTCTTGAACACTTGTTTGTTAAACTTGTCATTTGAAGTATGATATAAAAATCAATGTTGATAAATTCTTTAATTAAAAAAATTGGTTATATCGGGATGAATCTAGAGCGAATCATGTTGAGTGAGACAAGTCAAGACCAAAGGAACAAAAGGCACATGGTATCCTTAATATGTGGCTATTAGATCCAAACAGTTCAAGAGCAAGGACTCATTATTTGCATATCCAATGTTATGGACATTGTATTGGAAATATAAACATAACCACATAGACATAAAAACCTATGACTCTATAGACATAATGTTTTATTTCATAAATTAATATGTATCTATGATATACAAACCCTCAGCCTAATTTTGATTATGTTCTGAAAACTAAGTGCCAGTGATTGTAGATAGAGATTCCCTTCTTGGACACTTGTTTGTTAAACATGTCATTTGAAATATGATGTAAAAATCAATGTTGATAAATTCTTTAATAAAAAAAAAGAAATAGAGCGTGAGAGCTGCTCGGGGTCACAGTGTCAGCTCCCAAGTCTGCACTGTGTCCCTGGCCGGTCAGTTCACCATCTATTTCTTCCCCAGTAAATTCACCTTCCTTATTAAAAAAAAAAATTGGTCACATCAGACTGTTGTTCTTAATGTACTATGTTATTTCTCAACTCTTTTGTTGTCCCTTGGTTATCTCACATTGTTACAGTAGCTTACCTTGTTATCTGATATATTGTATATATGTTTATTTGGTTATTTGAAATAGGATAAGGAAGGAGAGAAAACAAGACGAGGGGAGGGGCTGAGGGAGGGAAATGGAGACAAAAACATGAAATGGGGTAGCAATGATTGTTAAGTAATGTATCTGGTGAATATAATGTAACCCTTTTATTAATTACAATAAAAAAGGAATAAAAATACAGGAATTGTTTCATAAAAAAAAAATTGGTCACATCAGTGCTGGGGGTGTGTATCAAATGGTAGCGCACTTGCTTAGCAAGCAGAGCCCTGAGTTCAAACCTTAGTCGTGCTGGGGCGGGGAGTTTGGCCTAGTGGTGGAGTGCTTGCCCACCACACAGTAAGACCCGAGTTCCATTCCTCAGTACCACATACATGGGAAAAAGCTAGAAATGGTGCTCAGGCTCTGAGTTCAAGCCCTATGACTGAGAAAAAAAAAACTCAGTAATGCCAAAAAGCAGTAACAGCAGTAATTCTAACGGTAGTAATACAAAATGTCAGATTGTATCATGCTGCTCAAAACTCTCTGTAGTTTGCAATCTTACTTGAGCATGGCCAAACTTGTTAAAAGTAGCCCATGGCCTTTTATGGATTCAATAACCTTCATCTCCCTGGGTTTTTTTCCTCATCTATCCCTTGCTCTCACAGCTTCAGCCACACCAGCCTCACCTGTCACTTTCTTGCCCCAGGTCCTTTGTACTCACTGCTTATCTTCTGACTCCTTTGCCAATATCTATATGCCTCACTGCTTAACTTTGCTCCAGTCTCTGCTCAAGTGTCACCTGCTCTGTGAAGCCTCAGCACCTATCAGGAAATACGAGTCTTCCCTACTCTGCTTTATTTTCCTCTCTAGCTCTTCTCTCTGTCATATACATAACTCAGGGCTGGTGGCTCACACTGTAATCCTAGCTACTCAGGTTCCAGAAGATCACTGGTCAAAGCTAGACCACACAAAAAATCTCCAATAAATTAGTACAAGTTGGACTGGAAGCATGGTTCAAATAATAGAGCACCAGTTGTGAATAAGCTGATGAAGACAAGAAATCTGAGCAAGATTGAAGCTCTGAGTTCAACCCCTGATATTGAAAGAAAAAATAAGCCAGGTGTGGTGGCTCACACCTATAATCCTAGCTACTCAGGGGGCTGAGATCTGAGGACCACAGTTCAAAGCCAGCCCAGGCCCTAATGTCTGACACTCTTATTGCCAATTAACCACTAGAAAACAGGAAGTGGTGCTGTGGCTCAAGGGGTAGAGTAATAGCCTTGTGCTGAAGAGCTCAGAGACAATGTCCAGGTCCAGCAGTAGGGCAGTAGCCTTGAGCTGAAGAGCTCAGGGACAATGCCCAGGTCCAGAGTTCAAGCCCCACAATCCATTATTTAAATAAATGATTTCTTAAAAATATGTATATATAATATAACATATACACATAGGTGCCAATGGTTCACATTTATAATCCTAGCTATTCAGGAGACTGAAAACTGAAGATCAAGGTTTAAAGCCACCTTGGACAGAAAACAAATCCCAAAAGCCAGGGGCATGGTGGCTCATGCCTGTAATCCTAGCAACTTAGGAGACTAAGATCTAAGGATTGTGATTCAAAGACAACTTGGGCAGGAAAGTCCATAAGACTGTTATCTCCAATAAACTACTCAGAAAAAGCTAGAAGTGGTGCTGTGGTTCAAGTGGTAGAGCACTAGCCTTGAGCAAAAGAAGTTTAAGGACAGTGGCCAGGACCTGAGTTCAAGCCCCAGGACTAGCCAAAAAAAACTGAAAATATTATTAATTCTTCTGACAGAATTATAAATAGAATTTCCCATTTTTCTTTTCTGTTTTTTTATATAATACTGAGACTCGAACTTGGTCTCTGACAATACTCATTGGCAGGCATCCTATCACTTGAGTCATGCCCTAGAATTTCCTATTTTAAGAGTTACTTAAATTACTAAATTACATTCCCCAATTAGCAATAATTTATAAAATATACAAAACTGTGTAGTACTATGACATATCCCCCCACATACACACACACACACACACACACACACACACACACACACACACACACCATGAACATACACACATATACATCCATACACACAGGTAGTCCTCTGATTCAAGATGAGCAATCAGGGCCTCCCAGCCCTCCTTTCTATCCCTTGGTTTGTTCAGGGACAGTGCCTAGGCCCTGAGTTCAAGCCCCAGGACAGAGGAAGAAGAGGAAGTAGAGGACAAAGAAGCAGCAGCAGCAACAGCAAGCTAGCAAGCAAAGGCAGAGATTGGAAAAGCTTGGAACTGCTGTGTGGCAGGGTTGAAATAAATACCCGTGATGGAACAGTAGACAATGTGAGGTGCAATCTTGTCTACATCTTCATAGCCCAGGCCCATTGCGGACAGTTTGCCAGGAACATAGTTTTCCACGAATACATCACAAACAGCTGCAAGCTGAAGGAAGAAGTAAAGATGACTCAGACTAGCTGGGAGCTATGGCTCATACCTGTTATCCTAGCTACTTAGGTGGCTGAAATCTGAGGATCAAGGTTCAAAGCCTGGCTCAGCAGACAAAACCTAGGCTGTTATCTCAAAGTAACCAGCAAAGGCCAGTGGAGCTGTGTTTCAGGTGGTAGAGTGCCAGCCTTGGCCAAAAAAGCCAAGTGAGAGCACAAAGTCCTGAGTTCAAGCTCCAGGCCAAAAAAAGAGTCAGACTTCTGAAGAATCTTCCAAACTTTCAACCATTTTCCCATGTTTATAATTGTAATTTCAATAGACACAATGAATTCTGGCTTTGTAAGAGGCCAGAAAATCACAAGAGAGGAAATAAATTTAGTTAAACATAAAATTTAGTTAAACATAACTACTTAAAAGTCTTTATTGTCATTAAAATAATAGCTATTAATTTGCTGTGCAGAAACATGGCATTGACTAGATTCTTCTCCCTCCAAATTCAAGAAATGCTCAGGTTATATTGTCCATACTAATATAGTGTCACAAGAATGGGTAGAATGATTAGATAATAAGTACACAAAATCTAGGAAAACATCTTTGGAAACTAAATAATTTAAGACTGGAGTATGGATCAGTGGTAGAGGGCTTGCCTAGCACACACAAGGTCCTGGGTTCAATTCCTAGCACTGCAAATAAATAAATATACTAATTAGTAAAAATTTCATTGGCATCATCAACAGATTTAGATACATGAGTGTGCATGCACACATAGACACACACATAACAAAGTAACACTGTAAATCAAGAATGGGAAAAATTTCTATCAAAGATCAATTAGTAAATATTTTCCAGGCCACATACATTCTAAGTCACATATTCTTTGGGTGTATGTGTGTGTGTGTATGTGTGTGTGTGTGTATGCACATGTGCGTACATGGAAAGTACTGGAGTTTGAACTCAGGGCCTCAAGCTCTTCCTCAGTTTCTTTTTTAACTTATTACTGGTGCTTTACCACTTGAGCCACAACTTCAGTCTAGCCTTTTGCTGGTTAATTGGAGATATAGGCACAAGGATTTTCCCACCCAGGCTGGCTCTGAATACAGTATATTTACTTTAAAATGTCAGCCTACATTGTTGAATGGAATTTATAACAACAGACTGTCCTTAAAAGAAAGTCTTAAAACACTTTTATTCTAATGTTTTTTTAATGTTCAGATTGTTAATTTCAATCTCAATAAAAAGATGCCTTTGTAGAAAATGCTGTACCTCTTTGATGATTTTTACCCCTTGTGGATCCTTGATATTAACAGCTATGCTCTAAAAATGAAAAAAAAGATAAATTAAAGTATTATTACAAAGAATTTACTAGTGGTAGTTCAGTAAGCATACCATTCATATGTTAGTTTCTCCTTTTAAAGCAAGCTTATTTTGCTCATGAGGAAATATCTAAATAACCTTTACTGATTTTATTTACAACTAGGATAGATTAGGATGATAAAGATTTCAATGAATGTTTTTCAAGAGTAAATACTAAGTGTTGGGCAATTAGTGTTCTTTAAATCAATAACAACTGTAAAGAACCAAATTATTTCTCTTTCATAAAATCATTTCTATTGTAATTTTAATGTTTTAAATTACTTAACAGAGAAGGAAGATTAGGAGAAATTTTAGTTGACACTTGGTGAGCGAATACTTGAAATACTAGTTAAATCTACCAAAAAAAGTAAGCCACAATATCCAAAGTTTGGTTATTACATAATAAAATTACACAAATAAAGCAAAAAGAGAGAGATTCTTACTTTTTTATTTCTATTAACACTGAGAAAATATGTACTTTCTGTGTCCACAAAGGGTGGCCCCCAAGTTCGTGTGTCATCACCAACTCCTAGGCAGAAAAACATATACCATTATGAACCACCGAGACAGCCGGAACACTTCGTCCACCAGGCTGGTCCACATGCACAACCATCACCACAAGTTCCCACAGATCAGCTCAGCCCTGGGGATCCTCAGGCTGAGAGCTCCATGGGCCTGCCTACCTCTTTACTTTTCTGTGTTAAACACTAAATCTCCCCTATCTCTTCTCACCTAAGTGGCATCCTTGAAAGTCTAATTCCAAAAGAACAGTTCCTCTGGCAAGTCTTTAGATTTGATAAATGGCAAACTTCAGGGGTGAAGATTACTATCCTTTTTAGTTTTATTTTTGCCAGTCCTGGTGCTTGAACTCAGAGCTTGAGCATTGTCCTTGGGCTTTCTCAAGGCTAGTGCTCTACCACTTAAGCCACAGCACCATCTTCAGCTTTTTTTTCTATGTATGTGGTACCAGGGAATCGAACCCAAGTCTTAGTGCATGCTAGGCAAGCTCTCTACCACTAGGCCAAACTCCTGGCCCCCACTTGAGACTTTTTCTGTGTATGTGGCACTGAGAAGTTGAACCCAGGTCTTTGTGCATGCTAGGCAAGCACTCTTCCACTAGGCCAAGCTCCAAGCCCCTTATTATACATGTTTAGCAAACACATTGTTCAGCCCTTTCACTGTCTCTTAGAAAAGATGGAGTCTGCAAAAGTTGCTTGTTAAAGACAATTTAAATCAGAAAAATGATGTGAGTCTTTATGGTAAAGCAATATCTGAGGTTAAATATGTAACAGTGATTACTAATTCTATAACATCTATAACAACAACAAACAGAAAAGTCTAAGTGGGTTACCCTATATAAAATATTAATAATTTTAAATACTGCTTGGGAATAAAATTTTGGTTATCTAGGTATTACTTCAGAATAAAAGTCTAACTGGCATAATGGCTTACTCCTGTAATCCTAATTACTTAGGAGACAGGATCAAGGTTCTAATCCTGCTTGAGCAAAAACTTCTAAAGACTTCATCTCAAGCAAAACTAAGTATGATGGCGTATGCCTGTCATCTCAGTAAGGAGGGAAGTGTATATAGAAGGATTGTGGTTCAGTCCAGACCCACGTAAAAAGTGTGACACTATTAGAAAAATAATCAAAGCAAAAAGGGTTGGGAAAGTGGCTCTGGTAGTAGGATACTGGCTTAGAAAGTCCAATGAATCACTCAGCTCTAGCTTCAGTGGTATAGCTCTAACTCTAGCTTTGAATGAGAAACCTAAGAGAAACCATTCAGGGCTTGAGTTCTATCTCTGGAATATTTGGAACAGCACAGGGAGTCAGCATTTTATAAACGTAACTACATAGACCTAAAAATATATGATGGGATATATACTCTATAGACATAATGTTATATTATGTAGATTTATATGTATCTATGACATATAAACCCTCAGCTTAATTTTAATTATGTTCTAAAACTCTATGTGCCAGTGATTGCATATGGAGATTCCCTTCTTGAATTCTTATTTGTTAAAATGACATTTGAAATATGATGTAAAAATCAGTATTAATAAAATCTTTCAAAACAAAGACCAGGAGTTGGCCTAGTAGTAGAGTGCTTGCCTAGCATGCACAAAGACCCAGGTTCAATTCCTCGGTAGCATATACAAAGAAAAATAAGCCAGAAGTGGTGCTGCGGATCAAGAGATAGAGTGCTAGCCCTGAGAAAAAAGCCCAAGGACAGGGCTCAGGCCCTGGGTTCATGCCTCAGGACTGGCCAAAAAAAAAAAAAGAATATTTTATTCCAGAAATCTACTTGGAGTGATTCTTAAATGTTCTCATATTTATTTCAGATGTAAAATATGGCATTGTCAAGTGGCTTTTTAGCACAAAATAGATAGGAATCAGAAAATGATTCAATAATTAAATGGAGGGGCCGGGAGTTTGGCCCAGTGGTAGAGTGCTTGCCTTAGCATGCACGAAGACCCAGGTTCGATTCCTCGGTACCACATACATAGCAAAAAGCCAGAAGTGGTGCTGTGGCTCAAGTGGTAGAGCCCCAGCCTTGAGAAAATCCAGGAACAGTGCTCAGACCCTGAGCCCAAGCCCAGGACTGGCAAAATAAAAAAATAATTAAATGGAATACAATAGAATACTTAAGATTTTTGTAAGTTCTGGGTAAATATTGGCTTAAGAAATTAAACATTACAGTTGCCTATGTAGGCAATTATAGCTAAAACTAAATCTGTGTGCATGGATATATCTTAAACTATAGTCATTTAAATGTTATAAGCAATCTAATAGCCATTAGATTTTGCTCAAATTTTTCAAGAAAAAATAGGCATTATCTTTATAATATAAAAGAGAATCAAGAATAAATTCATTTATTCAAAAAACAAACTCTCAGGACAAACAGGACAAGAGAAAATGCTTGTTATCTTAAACGGAGGTAAATCAATAATGACAGGGAGCATGAACAGCTAATTACCAAAAGGTAAGAATGACACAGTGACACAGTAGAGTCTATAAAGGGAACTGCTCAGTAAGAAACTGGCCAATGGCTTCATGGAAATGTGGACGTGAATCTGGCTCTTTAGACAAGAGCTCTCAGAGAATTACCAAAGAATCCAACCACCCCAGTTTTTTTAAGTCATGATCTATTAAAAGAGTGAAAAAGGGGAGGGAGAGGAGATACCAGGAGATCCCTAAAATTAGATTGTTTCCGTGTTTCCATTCTTCTCTCAGGTAGAAAAAAATGCCAGAAGTATACACCAGAAATGCACAAAATGCCTCTCTCCTTTTCTCTTTCTCTCTCTCCTCTCCGTCTTATCTTACACTCCCTCTCCCTCTCTCTTCCTCATCCCCTTTCTCTCTATATATATTACACTGTTTTTGTAAGTTCCATGACTTTATTCGAATTTAACATAGCTTTAAACTAGATTAAAACAGTACTTGAATATATATGGTACATTTTAAAAGAAGCTTTACTACCTAACTACACAATATATAAAACTTGTACAGCAAGTAAAAGGATAGAGAATGAGGCCAGATGAAACTGGAGGAAGGCAAGCTTAAGTCTTGGAGTAAAGCAAAGTTTTAGAGAGGCAGAAAGATCAACGCAAAACATGTGACAGGGAGTACAAGGTTAAAGGTCACAACCTGTAAAACAGGAAGCCTGAGAAATGTTTTATTTGATCCACACAAAAACTTCACCTGGTCGTTCCACTTTTATAACTTCTGCTCCAAGATCTCCTAAATTCATAGTAGCAAAAGGTCCTGCCAACACCCTGCAATGTAAACAATGGTAAATGATCATCTGGAAAGTTCTGTACTAATTGTTCTATTAATAGTACATCATCACAATAGTAAGCATCAAACACTAGTAGCACAGTAACGCTAGTAAGAATCAAAATGCTTAAAACTGTAATTTGGCCATTTGTATCAAGGGGGGCTTGCAATGTGTAACTCCTTCAAACAACTAACTCATAGGTTAAAATGAATATCAAGAAGCAGAAATCTGTGTTGTTGAATATGGGGTGAGGTCGAGGGGAAAGGGGTAGACAAATGTGAAAAAATGGAGCCAAGTAATTTTCAGGGACAGAGGGGTTGAGAGAGACAAGGAAGACTAATGGAGCCGGTAACATTGATCAAGATGCATTAAACTTATAAATTGAGAGGTTGAATTGAAAACCCTTTGAAGAACTACTTAAAGAGAATTTTAAAATATTTTTAAGTCAGGTGCCAGTGGCTCATATCTGTACTACTAGCTACTTAGGAAGCTAATATCTGAAGATAATAGCTCAAAGACAGCCTAGCAGAAGTCTCTAATTAACCACACACACATACACACACAAACTGAAGTTGTGGCTGAGAAAGTGGCTTTGTGTGTATGAAGCCCTGGGTTCAATTCCTCAGAATCACATAAACAGAAAAAGCCAGAAGTGGCGCTGGGGCTCAAGTGGTAGAGTCTTAAGCATAAGAAGCCCAAGGAAAGTGCCCAGGCCCTGAGTTCAAGCTCCAGGAATGGCAAAAAAAAATAGAAAGCAAGTAGAGTTGTGGCTCAGTGGGAAAGTGCCAGTCTTTGAACTAAAATAAATAAATATCTATTTTTAAAAAGCTCAGTGATGTGGGCTGGGAATTTGGCCTAGTGGTAGAGTGCTTGCCTAGCATGCACAAAGACCCAGGTTCGATTCCTCAGTACCACACACATAGAAAAGGCCAGAAATGGTGCTGTGGCTCAAGAGGTAGAGTGTTAGCCTTGAGGAAAAAACCCAAGGACAGTGCTCAGGCCCCAAGTTCAAGCCCCAGGACTGGCAAAAAAAAAAAAAAGCTCAGTGATAGAACCTAGGCCCTGGGTTCAAGCCCCCAGAAAAGTATTATCTGATTTTAATGTTATATATGAACATGTAGATTAGCAAAAAATTTGTGACTACTACACAAATGTATCTTTTAGAAGATCAGTATCCAGGAATTTTTCCTTTCTTTTTTCTTCTTCCTTCCCCGCATTTCAATGTAATCATCCCCTTATAACCCAAAACACCAACTTTCTGAAAGACAGGAAAATCTCAGTCACTAAAATATAGATAAATCAAAACAAACCTTGTTAGATCCAGAATTTTTACACCTTCCAATGGCTTCGCATTGTCAGTGTCTGGCAAAACACAGAAGAAATGTTTGAAGAGTACTGATTGCTAATATCCAGAGTAAAAAATACAGAATTCTATATATCCTATTGTATGCAAAGTTTCTTTAAATCTGGCTTTATGTATGTATGTATGTATGTTTGTATGTATGTATTTAGTTAGTTATTTTGCCAGTCCTGGGTCTTTGTGCATGCTAGGCAAGCACTCTACCACTAGGCCAAACTCCCAGCCATGTATGCAATCTTTATTGCCATAAAAAGTAAACTATTTTTCATAATTCTGCTTTATAAGTAATAGGAACTTTGGCCTAGGCCAAAAAAAAAAGTACAAGAGATCTTATATCAACAGAGAAAGCAATTTCAGTGCTGGGAATGTGGCTTAGTGGTCAAGTGCTTGCCTAGCATGCATGAAGCCCTGAGTTCAATTCCTCAGTACCACATACAAAGAAAAGGCCAGAAGTAGCGCTATGGCTCAAGTTGTAGAGTGCTACCCCTGAGCAAAAGAAGCTCAAGGGCAGTGCCCAGGTCCTGGAGTTCAAGTCCCAGGGCTGGCAAAAATAAAAAAGCAAGCTCAGGCCTGCGGGGTTGAACTGAATTTTCAGCCCAGGTGTATTAGAAAGCATAATCAGAGGCAGCCGGGTCACACAAAAACTGAGACTGAATCTTGAAAATAACCAGATCATGGGATGAAGATAAGGGAAGTGTGACAGAGGATATTGTACTCATACTGTATGCATGCATATTATATATAGTGAATATATACACTATTGTATGCATATCATATATGTACATATATATGACATACTATATGTTTATATTGTATATGTGTAGAAATGTTGCAATGAAACTCCTCCTCATACAAGTAATGTCTACTAATTAAAAAAACAAATTAGCCAAAACCAAAAGATCTGGAGGTGCCTATAAACCACAAGGCCCTTTAAAAAATGTTTTCATATAGCAATAAGTAGACTAACACGACAGCTTATTACAGAGATAGCCTTCTATATCAGCCAATGATCCTTTTTAAATGTCAGACACACTATAGACTCTTCCCCGCTCAAAATCTACCTAACTCCAATTGAAATCCAGTATCTTCGTGTGTGTGTGTGTGTGTGTGTGTGTGTGTGTGTGTGTGTGTAATAGGTTTTGAGCTCTGGACCTGGGCTCTGTCCCTGAGCTCTTCAGCTCAAGGCTAGTACTCTACCACTTGAGCTACAGTGCCTCTGAAATCCAGTATCTTGCCACAGCCCAAAGTCCTGGTCTTTCTGGCTACCTCTGCAACTTCATTCCCTCCCACTCTTCTCTCCCTTGTCTCCAGCTGAATCAGCTGTCCCTTATTTGATCATGTTTTGAAGGCTAGGGAAGAGACACAGCACTCAGACACCCCTTCAAGAAACCAAGCATTGCTCACATGTAAAGAGTGTAATTGTTTACACCCTCCACTGTTAGTTCAGTCAGGATTCGCCTCAGCTTATCTCAGCTGAAGAGCACCACATTTCCAGGGAAGCCCCTAGTCAAATGGATGAGCAAAATAGGGAGCATTAAGAACTTTCTCTCACCCAATATTCAACTGCTCTAGCAGCACTCTACAGAGGAGTGGCCGTGAAATTCTGCTGGGCGTGGCAGAGACTTCAACAGGATGGCATGTAGGTTGAGATCCAGTTTCCCCCAACTGGATTTCCTTCCTTCACCTCTCAAAGAGGTTACTTTCTAACCCCCCACCCCCCGCATTGCTCATAAAAATGCCTTTTTGATGGTCTTAATATGTGATTTCTTAAGAACGCAAACTGATAGGGCTTTTGCACATACTATTCCCTAGGCCTGGAACATTCTTCTATAGTATATTTGCATGTCTTCTCCCTTTATTTAAATTTCTACCAGAACAGCAGACATTCTCAGATACCTCGCCTAATCATTTTGCCTAAAACACAGTCCCTCTGAATCTCTATCCCTACTTGACTTTATTTTTTTTTCTTTTTTTTTGCCAGTCCTGGGCTTGAGCTCAGGGCCTGAGCACTGTCCTTGGACTTTTTCAAGGCTAGAGCTCTACCACTTGAGCCTCAGCACCACTTCCAGCTTTTTTCTATGTATGTGGTACCAAGGAGTCGAACCCGGGTCTTCGTGCATGCTAGGCAAGCACTTTAACCACTAGGCCAAACTCCCGGCCCCTCTTTATTTATTTCTTTATGCCAGTATTAGGATACTCAGGACCTGGACACTGTCCTGGAGCTTTATTTTTATTAAATAATTAACATTGATTTTTATATCATATTTCAAATGACATGTTTAACAAACGAGTGTTCAAGAAGGGAATCTCTATATCCAATCACTGGCACTTAGTTTTTAGAACACAATCAAAATTAGGCTAAGGGTTTGTATATCATAGATACATATTAATTTATGAAATAAGACATTATGTCTATAGAGTCATAGGTTTTTATGTCTATGTAGTTATGTTTATATTTCCAATACCATGTCCATAGCATTGGGTATGCAAATATTGAGTCCTCACTCTTGTACTGTTTGGATCTACTAGCCACATATTAAGGATAGCATGCGCCTTTTATTCCTTTGGTCTTGACTTGTCTTACTCAACATGATTTGCTCTAGATTCATCCACTTCCCTGCAAATGCCATTATTTTATCTTGCTCAAGGTTAATGTTCTACCGCTTGAGCTATAGCTCATAAAAGCTGTAAAGCTCAGGGCCAGCAGTTTGGCCTAGTGGTAGAGTGCTTGCCTATCATGCACAAAGACTTGGGTTCGATTCCTTGGTACCACATACATGGAAAAAAGCCGGAAGTGGTGCTGTGTCTGAAGTGGTAGTTCTAGCCTTAAGGAAGCCCAAGGACAATGCTCAGGCCCTGAGCCTAAGCCCAGGACTGGCAAAAAAAAAAAAAAAAAAAAAGCTGTAAAGCTCAAAAGCCCTCTGGCTTTTGTTGGTTAATTAGAGATAAGAATCTCACAGACTTCTCTGCTCAAGCTTTCTTTGGTTCTTGGATAGTGATCCTCAGATCTCAGTTTCCTGAGTATGGGATTATAGGAATGAGCCACTGGCACCTGGACTAGATGTACAACACCAGGAATTGTTCATCTCTTTAATGTCAGCACTTTAATGGGTGCACAATGTCTTCTCATTGTAGATTTAGTTGGTGTGTCACTGATAACCAATAATATTGAACATTTTTTATAGTTGGCCATTTAATAAAGCAATACCTTTTTACATTGGATTCATTTAATTAACACAAGCCAAGTGAATTTTATTATCTCAGAGCAGACTCAGAACTTCTAGAATACATTCAACCCAAAACCAATGAACAAATTTTGAACAGTTAAGAACATGAACTCTTCAGTGAGATGCCTAGACTACCCTGATCTACTATTTACCATCCAAATGACCTTGAGCAAGGCAACTTTCCATCTGTGAACTTCCCTCTCCTCATAAGGCTTACAAGAATTACATAAAATGTCATATATACAGTGTTTAGCACAATTGCTGGCCTATAGTAAGTTCATTAAAAGATTCTACTACTATTGCTACTGTTATCATTATCATCATCATCGTATTTATGATAGGATCTTATCACTTAGCAAGGGAAATAATTTAAAAACAGAAAATAAGAAACATGATTATTATTGAGAACATTATCAAATGGTGCTCAACATTCCACTTTTAAAAGTATGTGTTTGCACTGGATGGAAAAAGTATGTGTTTGCAAAAGAACTGATAGGCTGAGCAAAAGTGGGGGGTAAGTCCTCAGGAGAAACCAGTTGGAGAAGGTACATCAATGGTAATGTGATTAGTTGAAATATAACTGACAGCTTGTACAACTCTCTGTCTGATTTGGCCTCTAGTATGAAAAGCTATTATAATGCTATAGCTGGGCAACCATGCAAAGAAGTATAATTACAATGAATCTGCTATCAGTTCTTTGCTTGCCAGAGCTGCTTGATAAAATGCCTCGGGAACCAGGCTCAAGGGCTTCACAACTCAAATAAACTTGAGCAGCACCAAAGTGGGAATAATTGACAGATGCCCACACAAGTGGCTCTGGAACTGTGGCATCTCTCTCCACTTGTTCCAAGCTACACAAAGTTGAAAAAACAAAGTCCTAAAATGAACTGATCAACAGGAAATGAGATGCATACACAAAGAATTATTTGCTATTTTTTTGCCAGTCCTGGGCTTGAACTCAGGGCCTGGGCACTGTCCTTGAATACTTTTTGCCCAAGGCTAGCACTCGGCCACTTGAGCCACAGTGCCACTTCTGGCTTTTTCTGTGTTTATGTGGTTCCAGGGAATCAAACCCAGGGCTTTGTGCATGTTAGGCGAGCACTCTACCACTAGGTCATGTTCCCGGCCCCTTATTTGCTATTTTACAAGAGAATTTACCACTAGAACTTATGAGTGAGAAAACAAAAGCTAGACATCTAACAGAGTGTGGGCACCCACCTTTAATCCTAGCACTAGGGAAGCTGAGGGCAGGATTGCGACCATGAGGCTATTCTAGGTTCTATGTCACTCTGGGATACACAGCAAGATTCTGTCTCAGAAAACCCCAAGTAGGGGGTGCTCAAGTTTCAAACAGCAACATTTGGCAGGGCATTTTCTTTCTAACACAAGTTGGAATCCATGGAAGAGCCAGGCATTCGTGATTCATGCCTGGAATCCTAGCTACTCAGGAGGCTGAGATCTGAGGATTGTGATTCGAAGTCAACCTGGGCAGGAATGTTCATGAGACTCTTCTCTTCATTTAACTACCAGAAAGCCCAAAGCAGAGCTATGGCTCAAGTAATAGAATTCTAGCCTTGATAGAAAAAGCTCAGAGAGACTACCCAAGCACTGTGTTCAAACCTCAGGACTGGTACACACACACAAAAGAAAGTAATGAAAAATGCTCAGTTCCTAAAACATAGATTACATGTAATTTTAGAAAGGAAGTTTACCTTGAAGAGTAGTATCGTCTGGAAGAAATTTTAGGGAAATTACACTACGTAATTAATACTATTATGAATACCAATGTTTCCTACTGGTGGATCACTAGGAAATAGTTTTCAATTTCCAGGTTTACAGGAAATAAACAAGATTTGTGGAAAAACGGAATAAGAGATCTTCATGTACTCAAGATAATTTCAGTGTGTGTGTGTGTGTGTGTGTGTGTGTGTGTGTGTGTGTGCTATTACTAGGACTTAAACTCAGGGCCTCATGTTCTTACTCCGTTTTCATGTTTATAGCTGGTGCTCTATCATTTGAGCCACAGCTCCAGCCTAGCTTTTTGGTAGTTTATTGGAGATAAAAAGTATCTCAGATTGTCTTCCCAGGCTAGCTTCTAACAGTGATTCTCAGATCTCAGCCTCCTAAGTACCTAGGGTCATAGGCACCCAACCTTTTCAGTCCTATTTGTCACTAAAATCTACATGTGTTTATGTGCATAGGAATTACAGATCAATTATTCTCTTATCATAATCCATGTTATTTCTGCTTAACACAACCATTCATAAAAGAATCATGTTGAGATAAAGTTTAGTTTTCTTTCTCTGAACTCTCAGGAAAAAGAATACATGAGTCTTCAGCATCAAATGTTTTATAAGTTAATGAATAATTTTTTTAGAAAAATAACCAGGCACAGTAGCTCTCACACCTGTAATCCTAGATACTCAGGAGGCTGAGATCTGAGGATCAAGGTTCAAAGCCATCCCAGGTACTAAAGTCTGTGAGACTCTTATCTCCAATTAACAACCAGAAAACCAGAAGTGGCACTGTGGCTCAAGGGGTAGGGTAGTAGCTTTGAGCTGTAGAGATCAGGGACAATACCCAGGCCCAGAGTTCAAATCCCGCAACCAACAAAAAAATAATAGGAGCCAGGGATAATGATGAACTACCAGCTACCCAAGTAAGCTGAGATAGGAAAATCAGGCCACAAGTTCATGATGGGCCTAGGCAACACAATAAGATCCCCCCAAAAAACAAATATTTGAAAAAACTCATCTGTAAACTCAATTGAATTTTTGAAGCTTGTATCAGAGTATTAAGAAAATATATCAGGGCCGGGAGTTTGGCCTAGTCGTTGAGTGCTTGCCTAGCATGCACGAAGACCCGGGTTTGATTCTTCGGTACCACATACATAGAAAAAAGCCAGAAGTGGTGCTGAGGCTCAAGTGGTAGAGCTCTAGCCTTGAGAAAATCCAAGGACAGTGCTCAGGCCCTGAGCTCAAGCCCAGGACTGGCAAAAAAAAAAAAAAAAAAAAAAGAAAGAAAGAAAGAAAATATATCAGAGCCAGGTATGAGGGCTAACATCTATAATCCTAACCTACTCAGGAGGCTGAGATCTGAGGATTACGGTTCAAAGCCAGCCCAGGCACTAAAAGAATCTGAGACTCTTATCTCCAGTCAATCACTAGAAAACAGGAAGTGGGACTGTGGCTCATGGGTAGGGCAGTAGAGTTGAGCTAAAGAGCTCAGGGACAGCATCAAGGCCCAGAGTTCAAGCCCCATGACCCACAAAAGAAAGGAAAGGAAAGGAAAGGAAAGGAAAGGAAAGGAAAGGAAAGGAAAGGAAAGGAAGGAAGAAAGAAGATAGGAAGGAAGGAAGGAAGGAAGGAAGGAAGGAAGGAAGGAAGGAAGGAAGGAAGGAAGGAAGGAAGGAAAGAGAAAGTGAATTTATATCAGATAAGAGTGAAGAGTAGAGAAAATGTAAGAAAAGAGCTTCAAAGATGGAGCAAGGGAGAAGAGCCAAGGAACTTGGACAACCTGTAAGAGTTTGCAAAAACAAGGAAACGGGGCCAGGAGATGGGTCTAATGGTAGAGTGCTTGCCTAGCATGCATGAAGCCCTGGGTTTGATTCTTTGGTACCACATACATAGAAAAAGCTGGAAGTGATGCTGTGGCTCAAATGGTAGAGTGATAGCCTTAAGAAAGCCCAAGGACAGTGCTCAGTCCTGAGTCCAAGCCCCAGGACTGGAAAAAAAAAATAAGGAAACAGATTCCTACATAGAACCTCTCAAAGAACCAGATGTTTCAATTAAGTCCAATGAGTCATGTGTCAGCCTCCTGAACCACAAAAGAAGTATCTCACAATAAATTTATATTGTTTTAAGCAAATCAAAAATATACAAGAAACACAGAAGAAACTCAACTTTACAATTAATTTCCATTATTTTCTTTTTGGATAACAATTGGACACCATGAAAGAAAGAAGAGAAATGAAACAAGAAGGCAAGGAAGCAAGAAATCAAGCAAGAAAGAAAGAATACACATTTCAAAAAAAAATTAGTTGGGTACTGGTGGCTCACAACTGTAAGCTTTACTACTAACTACTTGGGAGGCAGAAATCTGAGGATCATGGTTTGAATCCAGTCCAGACAGGAATTTTCATGAAATTCTTATCTCCAATTAACCACTAAAAAGCCAGAAGTAGAGTCGTGGTTCAAGTAGTAGAGAACCAATTTTTAGCACCCAGACCTTGAGTTTAGGCCTCAGGATCTGCACACATATGTGTGCAAACATGCATGCATACACACATGTCTACACACACACATATAAACACTAACAAAATTGAAACTACTAACATTTTTGGATCATTAAAAGTTAAAAGTTATCCTTTTTTGGTGTAAATCCCAAATGTATATATCAGTCAACAAAATACAATCTTACTAAATGTTATCATAATCTGTTTTGAATTATTGCTTATTTGAGACAGAGTCTGGCTATGTATCTGTGGCTGGTCTGGTACTCATTGCATAGACCACACTAGCCCTAAACTTGTAATCTTTCTGCTGTAGCTTCCCAACAATTCCAGAGCCAAGTTCCCAGACACCAGCTAAGAGCCAAACTTAGAAAATGGTCCTTCTGCATAGCTAGTAAACTAATCAGGAAGCCTACAGAGTGGGAGAAGATCTTCACCAACCAAACAACGGACAAAGGCCTCATATCTAAAATATATCAACAACTCAAAAAAATTGAATCACTCCAAAACTAACCTCCAAAGTAACAACCATCCCATTAAAAAATGGGCCAAAGACTTAAAGAGAGTCTTCTCTGAAGAAGAAACAAAAATGGCCTATAGACACATGAAGAAATGCTCAACATCTCTGGTCATAAAAGAAATGCAAATCACAACAACTCTAAGATTCCACCTCATTCCAGCTAGAATGGCCAGGATCAGGAAAACGAATGACAACAGATGCTGGAGGGGATGTGGCCAGGAGGGATCACTACTACACTGTTGGTGGGAGTGCAAACTCGTTCAACCACTATGGAAAGTAGTGTGGCACTGCCTCAAAAGGCTAAACATAGAACTCCCCTATGACCCAGCAATTCCACTACTTGGCATTTACCCAACCACCCAGAAACAAGGACATACTAAAGCCACTAGCACAACAATGTTCATTGCAGCACTATTCACCATAGCAAAGATATGGAACCAACCCAGATGTCCCTCAGTTGATGAGTGGATCAACAAGTTGTGGTATTTGTACACAATGGAATTCTATGCTGCTATCAGAAAGAATGACATCGCCCCATTTGTTAGGAAATGGAAAGACTTAGAAAAAATCATATTAAGTGAAGTAAGCCAGACTCAAAGGAACTTAGGCTCAATGGTTTCCCTCATTCGTCATAATCAGTAGAAACCTTGGGCTCTACTAGCAGAGATTTACAATAGAGCAAAATCTTGATACATAAGGACATATAATGTGAAGCTAATTGAAAGGACCTCCAGGATAGTGAAACAAAAGCCATATAATGAATGATTGTTGTCCTTAATGTAGTATGTTGTCTCTCATCTCCTTTGCTGTCCCTTGGTTATCTCATATTGGTATAGTATCTCACTTTGTTATCTGATATATTGAATTTATTTGTATTTGGATATTTGAAATTTGATAGGGAAGGGGGGAAAACCAAGACGGGTGGGGGGTGTGGGGGGGGGAGGGAAACGGGTACCAAGACATGTGAAAGGGTATCAATGTATGTGAATTAATGCACCTTCTATCTGGCAAATATCATGTAACCCTTTTACTAATTACAATAAAAAAAATTAAAAAAAGAAAAAAAAAGAAAAAAATAAATAAAATAGGTAAAATATGAAAAAAAAAAAGAAAAGAAAATGGTCCTTCTGGATTTTTTTTTACCAAGTCCTAGGGCTTGAACTCAGAGCCTGGGCACTGTCCTTGGGCTTTCTCAAAGCTAGCACTCTACCACTTCAGCCATAGCAGCACATCCAGCTTTTTTTTTTTGTATGTGGTACTGAGGAATCAAACTCTTAAGTGTCATGCATGCTAGGCACACACTCTACCACTAGGCCACACTCCCAGCCCAGAAAATGGTCCTTCTACAGACAGCAGCTCAAGGTCTACTATGTCACCATTATTCTATATTAGATTATGTTCTTTCAAATTCACACCATATAATTACTGATTTACTGCATTTTAAAAGGTTATATTTCCCTATTTCAGGATTTAAACTATCTGAAACTATCTGAAACTATTCCTATATCAATATGAAGTCATTGCTTCCTGAATTTTTTCTTAAAAAAAAAAATCTTGGGGCCAGGAGTTTGGCCTAGTAGTAGAGTGCTTGCCTAGCATGCATGAAGACCCAGGTTCAATTCAGAAGTGGTGTTGTGGCTCAAGTGATAGAGTTCTGGCCTTGAGAAAGCCCAAGGACAGTGTTCAGGCCCTGAGTTCAAGCCCTAGGACTGGTAAAAAAAAAATCCAGAGGATGCGGGCTAAGTCCTCATGACCTAAATATCTCTTAAAGGACCCACCCACCATCAAACTGACAGATGCACTTAAATTTCAACAAGACTTTTGGAGGGGACAGTCAGCCCTGTCAAGTTTATTATCATTAATACCTAATAATATCATCAATATCTAATGATATTATTTTTAATTTGGTTCCTTTAAAACAAACTTCTAGTGTTTGCATGTGGAAAATAATATTCATAAGCTCAGATTTTCTTCATCTAGAAGTATCACATTAGTAATTTTATGATTGTCAAAGAAAACTTTATTAAATTAGTAATATGTTATTATTATTAATACCAGTGTTATGTCCAGATGAAGAACACTAGTCTAGAAAGAAATAAATACAAACAGAACATTCATTGTGGATTTGTGATTACTACAAAGACTTCAAGATATAATAAAGCAGTGGAATTTGACTGTGAGACTCTTGAAAACATGCTGGTTCTAACTTTTGCTTTATAAACAAGACCTAAGGATAGCTAAATGATAGTTAAATCCTCTGTGTTCAGAGCAGGCCTATGCTACAGAGGGAGCTAATGACACCTACATTGCACTTTGTCCTTAATATGACACAGCTCTACAGTAAAACTGATAACCTGAAATTTCAGGAAATACTAAGTTAAAGACTATGCTGCAAGAAAGTGATAATGCTCTCAGTATACATATAAGTACTTCAATCGAAAGAGATGTAAGAAACATTAGATGATAAACTTTTCATCTCTTATATTGTTTGTTCCTGTCTTTATCACCAGTTCTGGGGCTTGAACTGAGTGCTGAACTGAGGGTGCTGACCCTGAGCTTTTGTGTTCAAGGCTAGCAGTCTATCACTTGAGCTACAGATCCACTTCTGGCTTTCTCTCTCTCTCTCTCTCTCTCTCTCTCTCTCTCTCTCTCTCTCTCTCTCTCTCTCTCTCTCTCTCTCTCTCTCTCTCTCTCTCTCTCTCTCATAGTTTAGTAGAGGGACCTTCCTGCCCCAGCTGGTACTGAACCATGATCCTCAGATCTCAGCCCCCTAAGTAGGAAGGGTTACATGTGTAAGTAACCAGTGCCTGCCCTAAACTTTCCATCTCTATTCATTCATCTGTAGCCTAGAAGGAATCTCAAGTTTTCTGAAGCAGAGATTAGAGTTATTACCAGTTATATCAGTAAATGCTGAAGCAGGGGCTGAGGAAATGACCCAAGTGTTAGGGTGGAGGAAGAGAAAGAAGAGCGGAGAAAAAGAGGAGGAGGAGGAGGAGGAGGAGGAGGAGGAGGATGAAGAGGAGGAAGAAAAGGAAATGCTGAAGTAGGAAGATCTTGAGTTTGAGGATAATCTGGGTTATATAGCAAGACCCAGTCTCAAAACAAAACAAAAAAATTAAAATACACCATTTTTCACACCTAATACCTCACAGATGATTCAATGAGAAGTAGTTAAGACTGCACAACAGTTAGCTTAAATCACAGAAGAAAAATTTCAAAATGGTGAAGCTGTGAGTTTGTGTGGAACAAATAACCCAACCACCACCTTCCCCTAAGAAGGGGGAAAGGTTACCCCCCTCCCAGCACTGGTGGCTCACACCTGTAATCCTAGCAACTCAGGAGTCTGAAATCTGAGGATCACGGTTTTTCAGCCAGTGCAGGCATGAAAATCCTTGAGACTCTTATCTCCAATTAACCACCATAAAACTGGAACTAGTGCACAATAAAATATATATATATTTAAAAAAAAAACCTGGAAGTGGTTCAGTGGCTCAAGTGCCAGAGTGCTAGCCTTGAGCTGAAGAACTCAGGGACAACACCCAGACCGAAAGTTCAAGCCCCATGGCGGACAAAAAAAAAAGAAAGAAAGAAAAAAGGAAAAAGAAGGAAGGAAGGAAGGAAGGAAGGAAGGAGGAAGGAAGGAAGGAAGGAAGGAAGGAAAGACATAGGTAAGAAAGGTAAGCACAGAGGCCTTATTAGAAAAGGATTATTCCTGGCTTCATAACTCATGTGAAGTGAGGCAAACATTACCAGGACATAGATATGCTTCACTGGGTTTATAACTTAGGGAATGTCTTCAAGACTCTGGGTTTATAACCCTTTAAAACATACGCCTCCTGGAAATTCTCAAACTACCCATTCTGTCATTTTTTAACTTCCAGGGTTTGGTCTTTAACCCAGATTCCAGTTTTCTCCATTTAGAAGTCCTGACAATGCAGAAACAGGAAAATATTCTCTTCTTGATGTGTCACAATAAAACGAAAGGCAACCACAGCATTGATATTCACAGCATTGCTTAAATCTGCCATCTACTTAAAATAGTGTGGTTCAACACTGGGAATTCCTCAGAGCAATCCCAGAGTTTCTTTGGTGATAGTGAAAAAGAAAGGGTAAAGTAAGAGTCCCCAATGAACTCAGAGAAGTCAATCATTGCTTTATTTCTATTTTTTTGAACTGGTACTGGAGTTTAAATTAAGGGCCTGGGCACTACTGTTTAGCTTTTTTGCTGTTGTTGTTCAAGGCTGGTGCTCCATCAATTAAGCTTCACAACCCCTGCTTGAATGCCTGCGCTTGTACTTTTATAGACTGAGCTCCCAAGTATGATATTTTAAAGGTAAGGTTCAATGAAAAAGAAAAAAAATTAAAATCAAGTTCAAAAGAGAAACATTCTCCAAAAAGAAGGGGGGAAACTTAAGTAATCTAAATAAAGATCCACAGCCCTATAGAAACAAATAGGTCTCATTTACCTTCATACCTAAATTTCCCTGTGCTGGTACTCATAATTTGCCTTAAATTCTAAATTTCTGAAATACTTCCCTACCACAAATATAATCATTATTACCAAGTTCCTTGTTTATCTCCTCCTCCACTTCCTGTTCCTCTTCCTCATTCCCTTTATTCTTCTCCTCCTTTTTGTGGTACTGGTATTTAAATTGAATTTTGTGCATGTTAGACTGGTGCTATACCACTTAAATCACATCTCCAGCTTTGTTTTTAATGATATGATTGTTTTTAACCCAGCTATCTTTCAATGTTCATTAAAGCTATATCAGTTCCACCATCTGTTCTTCATTTCTTTTTTTTCTTAAGATCTTTCTTGATTTCTCTTGTACTTGTTGCAGATGGTATTCAGGGCTGAGGTTATTTTAAGGTGGTGCTGAAGTCATTCCTGGGCCTGTTCTTTTGTTCGACAGTATACATTCTCATAAGCCTACACATCCAGGGTCACCTTACCAAAATAATTTACATGCCCACACCTGAGTTTTGCTGGTTATTTGCTGGTCTTACAAAATTTTCTGCCTAGGCTAGCCTCAAACCATGACCCTTCCACTTCAGCATTCTGAGTAACTAGGATTTCAGGTATGAGTTACCTGCACCCAGCACCTTGAAGTTCTGTCTGTTGATGCCTCTGTGTAGAATGTTACCTGAAGTCAGAGGCTGACAGCAGATAGATGCTTTCATTTCATCTGGGTCTCCCTACACAGTGAAGCAATTCTGTTTGCACTAATGATGGCTATTTGCTAACAACAAAAAATGCGAATTGCCATTTTACCTCCAATGGGCAGCCAACACATACTCATGTCTCATCCTTCACATCGCTTATTCCAGATCTTCACTTTTCTACCTCCAGGAGATCCAACACAAAACCTCCTCCCTCTTCCTCTGGACCAGATACTGACATTCCATGCAAACAAATGTATGCACATGACAGGGGCACTGCATCAGACACCAGCCGTAATTTATACACTAAAGCCTAGGAAAACCCTGGATATCCTTACAAAGAATCAATAGTTAAGGTTGTAGCTTTTAGATGTAGAGATTACACCTGAAAGAAACTACACAGTGCCACTTCCAAAACTTTATATTTTTATTTGTCATATTTTTCAAATGATGGACTTATAAACTCATATTTCTTAGGCAAAAAAATAATAACCCTGGAATTCAGAATGCCTTACTTCTGGTTCCAGCTCTGCTTGCTATATGAACTTCAGCAAGTCATTTAATTTCTCTTGGTCACTGAAATCATTGAATCAAGATCTGAATTTCATGCAGCTATTAATGATTCACTATCCATCTGTCCTCAGAGACATACCTATATGTGCTGGCATGTATAATCTACCTTCAAATTTTTCCTGTTGCATTCTCTCTTCCAGATTTCTAATGCAAGTACATATATGTGAGATAAAAACATGCCAGAAGCATGAGCCTGATACCTTACTCTGCATACCTTTGGCAGTTATAAAAAATAAATGTAGGCTGGGCACCAGTAGTTCATACCTGTAACCCTCTCTACTTAGGAAGATGAAATCTGAGGATCTTGGTTCAAAGCTAGCCCAGGCAGGAAAGTCCATGGTGGTTAATCTCCAATTACCCATCAAAAAAAAGTCAGAAGAAGAGCTATGGCTCAAGTGGTAGAGTGCTAGCCTTGAACAAGAAAAGCTCAGAGACAGCACCTAGGCCCTGAGTTCAAGACCCAGGATCTGCATGCATACATACAAACAAAAAAAGTAATTTTAGTTCCTATCACCTGCACTCCTCTGACCCCTCTGAAAGTTGAAAGTAGACTGATGACATAAAAGGTGACATTATATAACTTATTCTTCCAATAATTTCAGGACTATCCAACTGTTACAGATAAAACTAAAGGGAATGTTTAGAAAAGTATATTTGGGAGGCTGGGAGCATATCCTAGTGATAGAGTGCTTGCCTAGTATGTACGTTAGACTGGGGTTGGATTCCTCTGTACCACATACACAGAAAAGGCCAGAAGTGGTGCTATGGCTCAAGTGGTAGAGATCTAGCCTTGAGAAACCCAAGGACAGTTCCCAGGCCCTGAGTTCAAGCCCAGGACTGGCAAAAAAAATAAAAATAAAAAAGTAAATTTGGGGCCAGCACTAACTGGGAAACTAGGAGTCTTATAGGCCTTAAATATATCAGTAAATGTTCATGGCATTATCCTGTCTTGATTGAACCATAGAAATTAGTTCTTCTGAAGAAAATACATGTGTTCCAACCTGAGCTACATAAAGTGACTTTGCCTCAAAAACAAAACAAACTAAGTGAGGTGAGTCAAGTTTCTCCAGAAACCACCATCAAGGGGGATGCAGAGGAGATCAAGCTGAGAAGATTTCATACTGTTCAAGTAGGCAAGTCCCACAACATGTCAGAGAAGCAGAATAACTTGCAGAGGTTCCAAGAGATGCACCTGCTGAAGAAAAAGCACAGATCCAAGCTCCCAGTCAGGTTGATTTAACAAGTCCTGGAGTTCTTCATGATTCTGTATCCCACAAGCTGATTTCAAGATCACAGCAGATTCCCATTTCCAAATTTTGAAGGAGTAAAAACAAGTTCTACTTTTTTTTTTTTTTTCCGGTCGAGTCCTAGGGCTTGGACTCAGCCTGGGCGCTGTCTCTGAGCTCTTCAGCTCAAGGCTACCACCCTACCCCTTGAGCAACAACACCACTTCCTGTTTTCTGCTGGTTAATTGCAGATAGGAGTCTCACGGACCAGGCTGTCTTTGAACCGCGATCCTCAGATCTCAGCCTCCTGAGTAGCCAGGATTACAGGAGTGAGCCACCGCGCCCGACTCCTTTTTTCTTTTACCAGTCTTGGGGCTTGAACTCAGAGCCTCGGCACTGTCCTTGAGCTCCCTCAAGGCTCGTGCTCTACCACTTGAGCCACCATTTCTGGCTTTTTCTGCGTATGTGGTACCAAGGAATCGAACCCATGGCTTTGTGCATGCTAGGTTAACACATTATCTCCAGGCCATGCTCCCAGCCCTAAGTTCTTCTTTTTAACAAAATGAATACCAGAAAGTGCCAACATGTTCTGGGGGAGGAAGGCAGTGGGAAGAGGCACAGGAATGGAAGGGTAAGCAAATGCAGTTGTTATATGCAATGTATGCTATGTAAAATATGGACTATGTACCTTAAGAGATGGGAGAAATGGATTTGTAACCTCTTTGTACAACTACTTGATAATAACATTTTTCAAAAAATAAGTTCTATAAGGATGTAGTAAATTTAAATTTCGTTCTCCACCTGAAATTCAAGGACAAGTATCCAGTACCAGGGTGTGTTTTATTGTGGTAAGTGGCAATCTTGCATTTTAATATAGTTTCCTTTATCACTACAAGGCAGGGAAACAACCAAGATTTTAAGAGCCACATTTTGCCCTTGCTGCAAACCAGTCACTCAGCTTCCTACCTTGTTTCCACTGAACCAGAACTAAAAAGAGGGACAAAGTGCGGCCTCTGATGGGACGGCCTTTCCCCTGAGTTATTCAAGCGGTGGTCTGCAGTGGTAAAAATCATCAATAGTACCGCCGGGGTGGGGGGGTGGGGTTGCCAAGTCTGGAAAGTTATTTAAAGTTGGGGGTACGGAATTACGGGTAATGAAGCAAAGCACGAGCCTCGCAGCCCCCGCCGGAGCTGAACCCCAGCGACGAGCCCCTGGGACCCCGGCCTGGCAGGGGGCGCGACGCCGAGCTGGAGGCGCAGAGGGCGGAGGACCGGGGAAGCGGAGCGTCGGCGGCGCCGGACACCGGAGGAGCACCGGCGGGGTCCCCACCGCCCGCCCCCGGCCGGGGGTCCGCGGGTACCTGACTGCGGGCGGCCGGTCCACAGCCCCCTCCCGCCGCCCCAGCCGGACAGGAGGCCGGTTCTCCACAGGGCCGCTGCCCTCGTCAGCATCGCCCGCCTCACCGCTCGGTGGCTGCAGGGCTGAGGGAAAAAGAAACCCGAATAGCGCAGCAGCGCGGCCACCTGAGACCCGAGACGTCCGAGCCCCGCCCCTGCCAAGGCCCGCCCCCGACAGGCCCCGCCCACGGACGGCCAGGCGTCACGCCAGGCCCCGCCCCCACGCCGGGCCCCGCCCCCACGCCGGCCCCGCCCCACTCAGCGCACGCTCTCATCCGTTAGGGCGGGAATCTCCTGGAGCCTTCCTTCCGATAACTGTAAATTTAAATCTGCAGCTCCTACTAAGCAGAGCCGGGTGTGCAGAATCCTTTCCAGGGGAAGTGTGGCCTCGGCTTTCCCTTCCTCTTTCACTTAAATCCATTCGCCCTCCGCGGCGCTCTGTCACCACCGCCCTTGGCGGAACCTTTAGTCAGCAGGAACGGAAGTACCCCACGGACGCGCGGCCGGAGGACCGTTCGGGGCCCTGACTTCCGGCTCTCTCGAGGCGCGGCGTTCGGTGCAGTTCCGGAGGGAGAACGCGGCCGTGAGGCGTTCATCTCTTGTTCCTGGCATGCAGCGACCGAATTTTCGACCCCCGACCCCTCCTTACCCCAGCTCGGGTGTAGGAAGTTGGGGTAACGGGAGCAGCTTCCGGGGTGCCCCAGGCGGGGGCGGGCCACGGCCGCCCTCCCCTCGGGACGGGTTCGGAAGCCCGCACCGTACGCCACCGTTCGGGCCCCGGGCTCGGCCCTACGGGAGCAGCCACTCTCCGCGACACGGCGGCAGCTTCTCGGGGGGCCGGTTCGGGTCCCCGTCCCCGGGCGGCTACCCCGGCTCCTACTCCAGGTCCCCCGCGGGGTCCCAGCAGCAATTCGGCTACTCCCCGGGGCAACCGCCGGCCTTCGCCCAGGTAAACCTACCAGGCGGCGTTTGCCGAGCTCTACTGCAGTGGCGGGCAGACTGCTACTATTCCTTGACGTGATTCTCTGGTGTATAATAACGAGTGTTAGCCCTGCTGCTTAGATGAGTGAGCCCTTACGCACAGATTTCCTTAAGCTTCCTTTTCCTCTCCTGGACTGGCGGTGGGGGGCGGGGGGCGAGGGTCTTGCGGATCTGTCTCGGAACCCTCGGACTCTCGAGAGAAATGTGGATGAATCCTTGATGCATAGCGTCTTTGGTTTAGGTTGGTGCCCTTTTACTGTAACTCACCTCCCCTCTTCGCTTCTTCTTTTTTAATCCTTTCTTGGAGCTACCTTGTCTTCTGCTACAAGTTCTTTCGAGGGCAAAGTTGGGGTTTTCAGGTATTTCTTGTTCCTCAGTGAGAGCCAATGCAAAGTAGGCTATATTTCTGGTGTGGCCAGAAGATTACTCTGGCCAACAACTTGGATTCACAAGATGTTTTCCAAGATCTTTGCTAAACCTACTGTACCCTGTAGAGCCTGCATGTAGGAAAAATTTCATGTTCTAGCACTTTAAATAACTTTAAAAATAAGCCTTAATTTCATAAAGTGTTTCTGGGAAAAATTATATCACTAATTGGACTTGAGTCTATCATCACTTGTATTTGTGCAGAGTTAATACATTTAAAACTGCAAAGTATTTGAGGTCACTTTGTGCAAGAATTATTAATAAGCATACAAAACTGGTTTAAGCACTTAACAAAAACGAAAAAACAGATGAAAGGATGCATAAACTTTGTAGCTAAATATAATTGATTTCACATAAAAACTTATCTATGTGATTTCCTACTACCCTTTAACTGAAGGATACATACCAATTATCTCTAGTATTTTTTTTTAACTGATGGTTTTTTTCCTGAAGGGTTCTCCAAGGACATCTACACCATTTGGATCAGGGCGTGGTAGAGAGAAAAGAATGTCTAATGAGTTGGAAAGTTATTTCAAGCCTTCAATGCTTGAAGACCCTTGGGCTGGCCTAGAACCAGTATCTGTAGTGGATATAAGTCAACAGTACAACAATACTCAAACATTCACAGGCAAAAAAGGAAGATACTTTTGTTAACATTTCTGAAATTCAACTGGAAGCTTCATGTGTCAGGAACATCTTGGACAGAACCTTAACTTGTGCAATTAAGTTGAACCCCAAAAATGACTGAATAATCAATCATTAGTTGGATCTTGTTGGCATTTCTCATAGCATTGCTGTGGTTACTAGAGAAGAAAGTAGGATAATTTTAAGTATTTAGCTCTGTGAAAGGGACTACCACATTTAGCAGGTTTATAGTTTCCATATATTTAACATTCCTGGCTATATAACAAACATTTGTTTTCTGATGCTTTTCCAACCCTTTAAAATAAAATATTTGGTGTTTATAGTTGTAGTGTGGTTGTGTGCTACAATTTTTTTTAAATAGAAATAGTCGAATAATGCTCTGTAATTACTTTGGATTTGTAGATAAAAGTTTTGGAAACTCAAGCCGGGCACCTGGCCAGGTGTAATCCTAGCTACTCAGGAGGATGAGATCTGAGGATTAAGGTTCGGAGTTCAAAGCCAGCCCAGGCACAAAAAGACCTGAGACTCTTATCTCCGTTTAACCTCTAGAAAACAAGAAGTGGGGCTTGGCTCAAGAGTAGGGCGGTAGCCTTGAGCTGAAGAGCTCAGGGACAGTGTCCAGGCCGAGTTCAGGCCCTATGACCCACAAAAAAAAAAAAAAAAAAGTTCTTGAAAAACTTCTGAAAATTAAGTAGATAGACCATCTTTTAAAAAAAACAAATCTGTTTATAGAGAAAGTAGAGACTGGCAGAGTTAAATTCATATTGATTATAACCACTTTTACATTCAAATTTATCTAATGGTTATATCTTGAAACTTGGGCATGGTGGCTCATGCCTGTAACCTTGGCTGCTCAGGAGGTAGAAATCAAGAGCATCCCACCTTGAGTTCAATACAGATAAAAACATGAATCTGAAAAGCAGGACTAAAAAGGAGCCAAATGTGGGACTGGTGGAGTTGAAAGCTCAGTACTGCCAAAATTAAAACTTGATCTAAAGTCATAGAAACTACCTTAAAGCACAAACTTATACTTACTTAAACTAGAACCCAAGCATAGCTAGATTTGTGTTCACTCTGAATCTCTCCTTTTTTTTTTTTTTTTTTGCCAGTACTGGGGCTTGAACTCAGAGCCTGAGCACTGTCCTGGGGCTTTCTCAAGGCTAGAGCTCTAGCATTTGAGTCATAACACCACTTCCAGCTCCTACTATGTATGTGGTACCAAGGAATCAAACCTGGGTCTTCATGCATGCTAGGCAAACATTCTTAGCACTAGGCCAAACTCCTCCATTTAGTAGTTATTTTCTTTTTAGGACAAAAAGATATACTGGTTAGTTTCTTGAGTCTGTGACAAGAGTCAATGGTGAAGAAAGCATCTTAAGGAAGGAATGATTCATTTTGGCTCATTGTTTGAGCAGTGTTGGTCCAGAGTCAACTGAATGAATCCATACTTTAGACCTCAGGCAGTTGGCAGTATGGCTGTAAGAGAATGTGGCAGAGGATCCCCTCTTGGGGGCCAGGAAGTAGAATGACAAAAAGAAGAGGTATTGTGTTTGAAGAATAAGTGGGTTTATATGTGTGAAACTCAGGCCAAAGCCTAGCACATAGTAAGCATCAAGTACTTTCTCTTTCTGTCCATTTATAGAACTGTGCCTGCAAAATATTAGGCAAAAATATTTTGTAAATATAAAAGTTGTTCCAGTACTAGGGCTTGAACTCAAGGCCTAAATATAATAATTCTGATTACAAGTGTTATATTACTCTGCCTACCCTCCATGTATATGAGGCATTCAGCAATTTTGTCCAGTATTTTAAACAAGTCTTTAATTTACCATCCATATATAATTTATTTTTGTTTTTGGCCAGTCCTAGGGCTTGCACCCCAGGCTTGGACACTGTCCCTAAGTTTCTTTTGCTCAAGGCTAGCACTCTACCACTTGAACTACAGTATTACTCGGCTTTTTCTGTTTCTATGGTACTGAGTTTCGAAATGAACAAGGACTTCATGCATGCTAGGCAAGCACTCTTTCACTAAGCCACATTCCCAGTTCTTATTTAATATATGCTGAGGTCATGATGTATAATGAAGTTTGATAAAGAAGTGTGATTGCTAAAGTCCCCGAGTTTGTTGGGTTGTTTGCAAAGATGAAGTTAAGAAACCAGGCACGATGGAGCATGCCTATAATCCAGCTACATACGAGGTTGAGGCAAGAAGATTCTTGAGTTCAAGGACAGCCTGAAGAACTTAACAAGATCCTATCTCAAAAAAGAAAAGGGAATTAGGGGAAAAAAAGTTGTCAGTATATTTCTATGATTATTGAAAGATATTGAAATGTAACTCTTAATTGTTTATGTGCGTTTTTTCTGTTGTACTGTTAAATGAAATATTGAAAGTGAAAATTCTTACAAGTCACCAAAATCTACTTCCGTAGATCTTTTTCTGACTTTTAAAGTATTTGTCTTCATGAGCCAGCCATGGTGGCTCACACCTATAATCACCATTCAAAGCCAGCCTGGGCACTAAAAGTCTTGGAGACTCTGATCTCCAATTAACCACTGGAAAACAGGAAGTGGCACTGTGGCTCAAAGGTTAGTGCAATCAGTAGCATTGAGCTAAAGAGCTCAGGGGACAAAACCCAGGCCCAGAGTTCAAGCCCCACAACCGACCGAAAAAAATAAAAATTGTCTGGCTGGGAATTTGGCCTACTGGTAGAGTGCCTGCCTAGCATGCACAGAGACCTGGGTTCGATTCCATGTTACCACATACACAGGAAAAAAAAAGTCTGAAGTGGTGCTGAAGCTTAAGTGGTAGAGCTCTTGCCTTGAGAAAGCCCAAGGACGGTGCTCAGGCCCTGAGTTCATGCACTAGGACTGCCCCTCCCCCTGAAAAAAAGTGTATATTCCATTTAGTGTGTATTCAATTGTCAAAGTTGTTTTGCTGTTTTCATTTTTTAGGGATGTCTATGTGCTGTTACTGGAAATTGAACTCGGCTTAGGTACTATCATTTTTTCACTCAAGATTGGCACTCATCATTTGCACTATAGCTCTACTTCTAGGTTTTTGTACATTAATTGGAGTAGGAGTCTCACAGGTTAACTACCCAGGATGGTTTGAACTGTGATCCTCAGATCTCAGCCTCCTGATTAGCTAGTATTACAGGTATGAGCCACCCCAGCTCCTTGGTGTTTTTAACTGATAAATGGAAAGTTTATGTCCTGCATATAAGAACTTCACAGTCCCAGTCTCTTTACCCATAGTTGACTGAACTTGTAGACAATAAGCATGCCCTTAATAGATGAATGGACTTCATGACAAACTGGTACAGCCTGGCAATGGGGTGTGCTTGAACAACGGGAATGCCCTAGAGAACTTCCTATTGCCCAAGAAAAGAAGCCAATATGGCTCTAACTATGGCCTTCTAGAGAAGGCAGAGAAGATCAGTGGCTGGGTATTCAGAGTGGCATGAAGCCAGGCACCGGTGGCTCATGCCTGTAAAACTCAGGAGGCTGAGATCTGAAGATCACAGTTTAGTCAGCCTGGACTGGAAAGTCGGTGAGGCGCTTTTCTCCAATACACTCAGAAAAAGGTGGAGGTGGTGCTGTGGATCAGGTGTAGAGCACATGCCGTGAGCAAATAAAAGCTCAGGGTAGTGCGCAGAGTTCAAGGCCCAGGACTTGTGGGGAGGACTGGCTGAGAAGAGGGAGCGGGAGGAAGAACACGGGACTGGGGGCCGGGATTGCGCTTGCGCCGTGTGCGGGACCGAGGCCGCGATTGTGTAAACCTGGAGTCCGTAGGCTGTGCGGCACAGAGGAAACCCTAAGACAGCTCTGAAGGCCCAGTCCGTCAGTAATGGCACAGACGCCAATGCCAGGCGCATGTGGACACTGCCACAGTGTCCAGGCGCTGGGCTTCGCCCTGCCGGGCGTCGGGGACATCCTCTGCAGTGGGCGCTGTCCAGGTTGCTTCTCTCCTGCCCCTCAAAGACCGCCGGCTCCGGAGGAAGGCGACAGTGAGGTGAACCCGGCTGACCACAAAAGAGACGGACCAGGGAGGACAAGGTGGGACCACTGCCCCCGCGTCAAGGATTTGAAGGCCTCACTCAGGCCCATGATGAGTACATTCACACCGTTCCCCGTTATTGTGGGGGCCTGGTGCCCATTGGAGGCTCCCCACCCAGGGCTCCGATGGGCAGGACCCCGGCCCACGCTCGGCCCTGCCCAGCACCTGGCGCTGCTCAACTTGCCAGAAGCACCAGAAGCCTCAGTGACCAACTGGGACGAGCACGTAGGTCCGAGTACCCACACCGCGGGGAGTTGGAGCCGTGGACTTTCCCGGGTTCGCCGCATCCAGATTTTATCTCTCAGAAGACGCCGCCTAGTACCTCCTCCTCCTCCAGCAGGTCCCTGTGGCTCCAGAGGACCCGGGGAGTAGAGGTTCACGGCCAGCGCCCCTGTCTCCAGCCCACGCTGCTGCTTTTGTTTTCTTCTGAAGGCCAGGTCTCCCACCCACCTGGAGGCCCCGACTCAGTGGAGGCCCCACCCACTCGCTTTCCCTGCTCCCCAGTGACCCAGGCCCCTCCAACCACTCCACTCCTCCACCGACAACCAGCTGGCCCAATAAAGACTGCCTCCAAAAGAATACAAAAAGGATCTGGCCTGCATGCTGTATCTGGCGGTGGTGATCTCAGCATTTTCAGTTTTCTTAACCTAATGTCTCTGTCCCCATGTACTTACATTTTGTTTCATGACCAGCCCTGACTGGTGAAATGCATCATCTAGTTCATAGATCCGTAAAAGGTAACTGTTTAATTCTTTTTGATGGGAACAAAGAAACAGCCTTTGCCAGCAAGCCTCACAGCCCTAGCCCTGTGGGACTTTGAAGTCAGTGCAGGGAAGACCTGTTTCCATCTCCTGTAATGATGGCCGCCAGACTGACCTATCAGCACAGCCCTGTCTTTCTCCAACAGCTTCGTCCCACCTTTGAATCACACCCACGTGCTAGTTAATTCAGACTAGCTACTCAGAAGGCTAAGATATGAAAATCAGGGTTGGAAGCCAACCTGGGCAGGAAAGTCCATGAGACGCACATCCCCAGCTAACCACCAGAAAACTGTAAGTGGAGCTGTGGCTTTTAAGTGGTAGAGCCTATCCTTGACTCACTCCTGACTTTGACTCTTGTTCACTTCAACCTGGAACACACTTCTTACACTTACCAGCCTATGTTTGTAGTGGGCCATGCAAAAACAAGTACCTCCTGCGAAGCTGCCTATTAAATCCAGGTAGATTCCTCCCCATACATTAGCCTGTTTTCAGTGGATTTCTAAGTCACAGGTCACTAAACACAGCCTAAGACTAAGGACTCATCAGCAAAATCTAATGCCTAAGAGGCTAGAATATGACAGCAGAGACTCAATTTCAGTTCTCTTTAACTGAGCACATTATGCTTAGATTTGGTTGGATTTTATGAAACCAGTGCCCAAATTTCATTTCTTACCTTTCTAGTTTGGGAAGTTTACTCATAAGGAAATGACAGTAGGCAGACTTTCCCTTTTGTTCGGTTACCAAATGTCTCATTGGGTCTCATTTGTGCCCGAGGCCAGCCTTGTCAATGGCTGACACTCTAGCACTTCCACTAGTTTGTTGGAGAGTTTTGTGGAGTTTCTTGTCTGCCCTGTAGGCTATGAACTATGATCCTCAGATCTCAGCTTCCTGAATAGCTAGGAGAATGAGCCACCTGTGCTCAACTTGACTCTTCCTTTGGTCGGTCTTTTTGTTTTTTGGTCAGTCATGGAACTGAACTCTGGGCCTGGGTTTGTCCCTGGAGCTCTTCAGCTCAAGGCTACTGCCCTACCCCTGGAGCCACAACTCCACTTCTGGTTTTCTAATGGTTAACTGGAGATAAGAATCTCATGGTCTTCAGTGCCTGGAGTGGCTTTGAACTGAAATCCTCAGATCTCAGCCTCCTGAGTAGCTAGGATTACAGGTGTGAGCTGCCATGTATGGCTTTGGTCAGTCTTTTTTCCAATTCAACAAATGCCATAATAGTAACTTTAGGGACTTTCTAACATTCCTTTATCTCTAGTCTGTTCTCTTTTCACTGACTGGTCTTGCAATGTACATGTAGCCTGTTTTCTAGCTAATGAGATGTGCTTCTTAAGAGGCAGGTTCTGGACCACTTTTACTGGTACCTGAGATTGCTAGCATAATCATGACATGAGACCAAGGATGAAGCCATCACTCAGAGGATAGAACCAAGCTTCACACCTTTCGTGCTACTGTATGCTGTTTGAATCCTAACCTTACCTCTTGCTTATGTCACTTCTAGATATTCTGCTATCAATAGCCCAAACATGCTGACCTGATACAGAATTTGGGTAAAGGAAATAGGATCTTCAGGGGGCCAGGAGTTTGGCCTAGTGGTAGAGTGCTTGCCTAGCATGCTTGAAGACCTGGGTTCAATTCCTCAGTACCACATACATAGAAAAGCCAGAAGTGGTGCTGCAGCTCAAGTGGTAAAGCCTTGAGGAAAAAGCCAAAGGACAGTACTCAGGTCCTGAGTTCAAGCCCCAGGACTGGCTAAAAATAAAAAATAAATAAAAATATTAAATAAATGAGATCTTCAGGTACCAGACCAAGAAATGTAGAATTGACAAGATGGAAGAGGTGAATTGGGTGTGACTCCCATTATTCCAGTCTCAGCTGACTCCATTTGGTCAAATTCTTACCTTATACATATGGAGATAATGACTACATCCCTAGTATTAAGAGAAGTGGTAGAAATTCAGGATGTCAGAATATGTCATTTATTTCTCACAACATACAAAAAAGATGCATCTAGTTCCAGGTAGCCCTAGCTGAAAGCAAAAATCTTGTCTGCTTTATCAAGTCCTAAGTGAAGCCCGGAGGTTTTAAAATGCTGAATTATCTCCCTCAGAAGAAGACAGAACTCAAGATAATCTTTCAGAACTACAGGATTATGAATTATTTCTCCCAAGGCTACTGTTTCAAACTGCCTCAAAATCAGGTATCATTAAATAGGTCAGAGGGAGGAATGAAGAACTTAATTGTGCTATCAGTTTAATGAGAAATACTACAGAAAAAAAAGGAGTTCCCATTCCTATCCTTACAACAGTCAATTGGTTTCATTTAAAAATTTGTTTGGATTTTTTTTAATACCTTATTAAGGATGTTCTTGTGAGATACTGGCTTATAACATTGCTGTCAAGTATCAGGTTTTGGTCATACTAAGTGCAAAACCGGGTAGGACATGTTTTCTAATCTGAACGAATGCAGAAAATGACAAATTCATGAGCAGAGCATTCAGATAGAAACTTTTGTTTTCTGAAATATACTGTTCTCAGCTGTGTCTATTTTATCTAACTAGCCAACTTCACTGGGACAAAGTTGTAAGAGTATATGCTAGAGGCTGGGAGCAGCCTAGTGGTAGAGTGTTTGCCTAGCATTCACAAAGCCCTGGGTTCTATTCCTCGGTACCACATACACAGAAAAGGCTGGAAGTGGTGCTTGACTCAAGTGGTCAAGCACTAACCTTAAGAAAGCTCAAGGACAGTGCTCAGGCCCTGAGTTCAAGCCCCAGGATTGGCCAAAGAAAAAGTAAAAGAGTATTTACTGCCTGGTTTTGCAAACACAAAGCCTCAGAACAAGCAAAACCAAGCAAATACGTCCCCCCAACAGTGGCCCTTCCAGGACTTGACAAGGAAGTTGTGAGCCCAACTGAAGGGGCTGCCTGGTGTGAACATCAAGACATGTTAAGAGAACTTAAGCAATCTCAAAACATGGTATAGTTTTAAAACTGTATTAAAAGTCAAGATGTGATTCTGAAAATGTTAGGTTATAGTGGAACTGACCCAGACAGGCAAATACTAATTGAGAACCAAATATTCTGTGTGTGTGTGTGTGTGTGTGTGTGTGTGTGTGTGTGTACATACACATATGCAATACTGGGTTTGAACTCAGGGCCTCACACTTGCTAGGCAAGTGCTTTACTGCTTAAGCCACATCTGCCAAGTGATCAAACTGAATAATTCTAATAGAATGTTTATACAGTTTCCTTCTAGAAAACAAAATTCTTGTCTGTCCAAGAGAAAACAGGAAAATAAACTGAAATAGTATTAATAAAGCACATTTTCCATGGTAACAGATGGACCATATATATGTTAGGAGTCCTCAGTAAGGCTTTTTTGTTGTTTTGTTTTTGCCAACTCTTGGGCTTGAACTCAGGGCCTGAGCACTGTCCTGGGGCTTTCTGAAGGCTAGAGCTCTACCACTTGAGCCATAGCACCACTTCTAGTTTTTTTCTATGTATGTGGTACCAAGGAATCCAACCCGGGTCTACGTGCTTGCTCGGCAAGCACTCTTACCACACTAGGCCAAACTTCCAACCTCCCTCAGTAACATTTTCATTTCTATATTCCATTTTTTTTAAACCTCAAGGATGAGTATTATATAACAATCTTTATTCCTTGTTTATTTTGGTGCTAGCACTGGGGCTTGAACTCAGGGCCTAGGCACTCCCCCCCCCCTTTTTTTTAATCAAGGCTAGCATTCTACCACCTGAGCCACAGCTCTGTTTCTGGCCTTTTGGTGATTAATTGGAGGCAAGAGTCTCATAAACTGTTTTGACTGGGCTGGCTTCAAACTAATCCTCAGATGTCATGCAAGTAACTAAGATTACAGGTGTGAGCCACCAGCACCCAGCTCTAATTTAAAATTACATCTTAAAATATAAAATCAATGAAGCACTCCTCTCTAACCCATTCCTTGTTATCAGCAGCTAACATTTATGAAACACTAACCACCTAGAGTAACAATAATTTGTCTGAAGCTATACAAATCAATAATTGGCAAAGCCTGTTAACATTTTCAAACTCCTATGCTCTGTAGATAAGGCATTTCTTTAATCATGGAGTTCTTCAGTGGACTTTTAGTTATTACAGATTAGAGCTACTTATACTTTTTCATTTACAAGTAATGGCACAGGTTATTCTCTGTAGTCAATGTCATGGAGCAAAATTACTAAGTCAACTGTATTTTTTATTTTTTGTTGGTTGAGGGGCCTGGACACTGTCCCTGAGCTATTTTGCTCAAGGCCAGCACTCTACTATTTTGTGCCAAAGCGCCACTTCTGGTTTTCTGGTGGTTAATTGAAGATGAGTCTCACAGACTTTCCTACCTGAGCTGGCTTGGAACTGCAATTCTTAGATCTCAGCCTCTTGAGTAGCTAGGATTACAGACATGAGCACCAGGCTTCAAATGTATTTTTCGTTACTCAACATTTAAAATAATCCCATTCAGAGCTATGCAAATTCAGTATTTCAAAATTTTGGTTGTTTCTTTTCCCCCTTTATGGAAAACAGATTGTCCTAAGGGGTCATAAAGTCTGATAGGGCAAATCTAAATTCTTGTTCAGAACTACCCTAGCCCCTTATTCTATAAAAATGCTCCCAGGAACTTTTTTAAATTGCAGTTCTTCTTTTAATGTGAACCATCATAGTTTTACATGGAGTACCTCCTCCTTTCCCACCTCCCACCACTGCTTCAACTGTGTATCAGACTTGCTACAAGCTACCACCAAACAGTATCTAACAATGGATATTCTTTTCCATTTGAGATCATAAAAATTTATCAGCTACTGATATAAAACACCTGTAATCCTAGCTCCTCAGGAGGATGAAATCTGAGGGTCTTGGTTTGAAGCCAGCCCAGGCAAAAAAGCCGATGAGACCCTCATCTCCAATTAGCTACCAAAAAACCAGAAGTGGAGCTGTGGCTCAAATGGTAAAGTACCAAGCTTGTGCACAAAAAACTAAGGGACAGCACTAAGCCAGAGTTCAAGCCTCAGGACTGGCACCAAAATAAAGCAAATTATAAGTTTGCTGACAGCAATCCTCCTTTACATGTAGGATGCACATTTCAGTGGATTATTCAGTTTTATCTGTTACTTTTATTACAGGAATCTCTTTAGGACTACCCATGTATGAAATAAAGTCAATACAAATTGCTAGTTCTCTATAGTTCTGTTTTTATTTTTTCCGTTTCGTTCTTAGAAAACCTTATTCTTATGTAGACTTTTATAAACCCATTTGTGGCCAGGCACTGGTGGCTCAGGCCTGTAATCCTAACTACTCAATAAGCTGAGATTTGAGGATCCCAGTTCAAAGCCAGCCTGGGCAAGAAACTCTTACCAAAGTTAACCACCAAAAAAGCCTCAAGTGGACCTGTGGTTCAAATGGTAGTGCATTAGCCTAGAGCATAAAAGCTGAGGGGCAGGCCCTGAATTAAGGCATCAGGACTGACACCCCTACTCACCTTCCCCCACCAAAAGAAATGTATTCTAAATTTTAATTCAAAATTTTACTCTATGTAACGCTATTCAGGCTATTCATAGTTTGTCCAATTCACATGTGGCTCTAGAGGAGTAAGCACTAGCAACCAGCCTGGTTATAAGAGGTCCTGTAAGGACTGGGACTGAGAACACAGCTCAGGGTAGAACTAACTTGCTGTGCACCCAGCTCTGGGCTCTGACCTCAGGACTACGAAGAGAAGGCAGGGTCTTGGCAGTCTCTCATTCTAAGCCTCATGTTTCTTAGCATAGAAACAGAACACATAAGTTTTGATTGTTAGGACATCCTATTCAGACTTAAAATACCCAAATGAGGGCCACAGGGAATCTGTAGATAGGAGCCAAATTTAAACCAAAATGTGTTTTCACCATGAATTTCAACTGTTTTCCTTCCAGATCCTTCTTTGTCTACTCAAATTTCCATCCATTTTTCCTATTTACCTACATATAACTTACATACAGCTCAGAGTAGCAAATACCACTAGCTTGTCCAGACATTTTAAAACATTGTGATCAGCCCACCATAAGTGTATAATTTAACACATCCCATATTTATTAACTTATCCCAAGAACTAGAAAGCTATATGGAACAGGGTAGGCATTGAGTATGTACTTGCTGACAGAATGAAGTACTGAGTCCCAGCTAATCTATGTCAGAACCCACATTTCACAAACTATCAATAAAGTGGATACTTTATCATTTCAAGTTTCCAACAGATAAAATACTTGGGACCTACACTGAGTAACAGAAACTTGATATAGGAGACACTCAGGTATTCACTTTGCAGAAATCAGTCTTTCCTATTTTCACCTTATTTCTAACCTGTCATATGCTTCTTCCAAAATAAGGCAATATTTTATCTATCTCAGATTTCACTTGCCTTCTAATTTTTAATTAGTATTCATTAGTAATTATTAACCCTCAATCCATTTCACTAAAGTGTCAAATGTTAATTTTTTTACTACTATATTTCATTGACTACATTTTCACGTAATACCACCTTCAAATCTGGTATCTTATAATTAATGGCACAATATTATGGTTTCACTGGTAACATTTTTTTCTCCTAAGGGATGTGTAAGATGTTGCTAGGTCTCACAAGCAATGCTGTCTTAGAAGGCAAAGTTCAAGTTTTCCATTTCAAGCCAACAATTTCCTCATCTTCCCAGACATTCTCCCAACACAAATATGTAACTGAAATGCTCAATTAGAAAAACTATCCAAACACAGTTCAATTTTATATAAAATATTTAATTTTTAAAACACAGGCTATTCATGTCACATAAATATCTTCAATTCTAGGTTAGCTGCTATGGTCAGCAGAATTATCCAAGTGTGACTATTAGGAATAATTTAGATACTGTCACTTATAGGAAAGTCTAAAGGTCTAAGACTCACCATATTAGGATTCTGAGACTTGAATACTTGTAGCTATTTTGCTAATTTCCAAATAGTTCCTCACTTCCTGTAATGCAGTTTTATAAGTTGTTAGTACTCAATATTCAAATAAAAGCAAAATATTTTTTCTCTCAACCAAAAAAAATCCATCAAAAAATAAAATGCTTAGTTGACATCAACTCATTTTATAGTAGTAAAATGGTAAATTATCCTCATTAAAATATTCTCAAGGTTCACAAGTCAAATACATAGCACAGTTAACTGGCTTTAGAACTGGAGCTTTCCATCTCATAGCTGTTCCCATTTAAGACTCCAACCAAAAAGTCACCAGCACAGTGAAAATAAATGGTTAATTGGCACAACTTTTAATTTCCCAGAGTCTTTTTCCATTTAGTGATGATGGAAATTCTGGTTATTTTCCTTTGGTTCCTTTCCAGAATTACTGTGAGTGTGTGTGTGTGTGTGTGTGTGTGCATGAGCACACGTGTGTATACAAAACATATGTAAGACTCACAAAATTACAGTTTAAGCAAGGGTAATTCCATATTTCTTTGTTACTTTTAATAGAATAAAAACATGTTAAAATGCCCTAATGTTGCTCTATCTGGCAGAAGTCATGAATTTCATAGAAGTGAGAGAAAAGAAAGCTTTTCTCTCACAACTTTTTGTTTCAACAAATTCAATGTAGACAATGTTTCTAGTTAACAATTTAACTTTTTTCCTTAAAACGGTAATTGCTTAACTTAAAATCTGTTCGCCACCCCTCTTCCCATTAACTTTAATACATTTATGCAAATTTGGTTACTAATTCTTGGTTCTAAACTCCTGTCCTCCAAATGGAAAAGAGGTCAGTATGGGAATCGGGAAGAAAACAGTCCTTTAAACTACTCATTCAGCTATTTACTTTCAACCACTGAGATGACACAGGTTGTGGAACTTCTCAGAAGTAACAAAAAGGTACTGATTGCTATCTACTCCCTTCTTGGCCCTCACTCCCCTATGGAGAGAAGGTGGTAGTCAAAGTGAGCACAACCAAATGACAGGCAAAAGGGGCAAAGTGGGGGAGGCAGAGGGGATGGCTTAACAGAGCAATCAGGCAGACCCTAGGACCTGGAGAATTTCCTGCCTCTTCAATACAATGCATTGATTCCCTTTAAAAGACAAATGGGTGTAAAAGTTAACTACTTTTTCAGACCTTAAGCTTACCTGTTAAGGCACTTACTTAACCCTCCCCAGCCCACCCATATTTTTCATAGAAAACCCACTATTTCATCTGAATGCATTTTGCTAGGCTATGATAATCTGCAAAACAAAACAAAAATAACATTGACCATTTTTTTTATATAAAACTTGCATCAAGAGAAAGGTTGTGTTTTATTTTCTGAAATGAGCACAAAGTACACCTTTCACAATAACACTGAAAGCAGGTGCAAAGACTTGACAGTGACCTTTGACTAAAGGTAGCTTTGTAAAAAGAAAAATACCAAATAAATCAGTGCCCTTTCTGATTGTTGTAAAACTGGAGGGGAGCGAGGGATTGTTTTTACATAAAAGTTGGTCCAAACTTACAAAAAAAGCACAAATGTGCATAGTTCAGAAGATCTGCAAGAGGGCCATAAAAAGCTTATGTCCCTAAGATGAGCATCCACTTAAAACTGCAAGAATACAAAATAAAATTGTAACTAGAATTCGTGAAGATGTACAATCAATAGATCTAGTTTTAAGAACAGCATGAATTTAAGCAAGGTTTTTTTGTTTTTTTTTTCACTATTGTATGCAAGACCCTTTCCACATAAAAATAAAGCTGTTGTTGAATTAATATTATTCAAGTCTCTTGGATTGCTGCCTTAAACTGCAGCTAGAAAAGTCTTTCCAGATAAAAATGATGTGCCTGAGGAAAAACATACTCAGTATGGTAGCCCTCTGCCTCGACCTCTGCCAGCTGATGTGCTAATGTGCCCCCTGTATCCTTGTGTATATCCAGGTCCTTGGGCAGGAGAAGTCCAGGTCTGTCCATGCATGAGGCTGGGGCCACCTGGATTTTCCTGTAAATTACCACCGTAGTTATAGTTGTGCATCTTTGCTGGCAGAGGATGAGTACTCTCAGGCCCTGCGGAGGGGTCACTGCTGTTTGCCAGGACTGCAATAGGACCATGGTTATATTCAAATCTATGGTCCTTGTCTCCACTAAACAACATGGGCCCAGCATTGAGGTAAATGTCTCCATATCCAGCTACTGAACTGGGAAACGACTCGGAAAAGGCAGAAGGTTGAGGAGGAGGGGGAGGAGGAGGAGGAGGGGGAGGGGGAGGAGGAGGAGGACCACCAGAATGAGATGAAGCAGTACTGTAGTTATCCAAGGACTGAATGTCTGAGTTTCCAATGAAGCTACGCCGTTCTAGCGGTGGAGCCGAACTACTTCCAAGGCCGTCATTGCTAACATAAGGAGCAGAAGAGAAAGAAGATGATCCAAAGTTGTCTTTGTAGTCTGAAGTGGGCACGTATGTGTCCCCTGAAGGGTAATCCATACCGCCTTCTCTCTTGGGGTCATCCTGGGGTTGGTGTTGAGTCAGCAGCTGCAGCAGGGCTGCTTTCACTCCAGCATGAGGGTCAGTTAATGAAGAACTAGTGGTAGGTACATGCTGGTTTTCTGTCCGATAATCCAGATCCTCCTCCGTGACTGGTGGTGGTTCGGGTGGCTCAGGAGGGCGTTGATCAGGAGGCAGAATCCGAGGTCGGTCTGGTTCTGGTGTTAATTCCAATATCCTCCTGTCTTGATGTTGGATAAGATCATCTTGCCCTAAGTAAAACAAAGCAAAATGTGAGTGAAAGGCACACAGGAAACAAAATATTCAAAATAATTCCTATTTCCAATGAGTGGTTCTAAAGACGATTAGGAAAAAAGTTTCCAAGTGCTACTGTTGCCTGTCACTATAAAGAAATTAGGTAAGTGTAAACATAAAACTATAATCAGCTTATATTCCTGTTTATTTCTTGAGGAATGAAAGTTACTATATACATAAAGTTTATGCTCTAGTCAAGTATCCTTAATATTTACAATTAAAGTTATTTACTGCCAGGACCAGTGTTGCTCATGCCTGCAATCCTAGCTACTCAAGAGTCTGAGATCTGAGGATTGTGGTCCAAAGCCAGACCCATCGGGAAAGTTCAAGATATTTATTTCCAACTAGCCAACAAAAAGCTAAAAACAGGAGCTGTGGTTCAAGTGGTATAGTGCCAACCTTGACCTAAAAAACTCAAGGACAGTTGTTCAGGTGCTAAGTAAGTTCAAGCCCCAGGACTGGCACCAAAAAATAACAACAACCACCTGACTATTTATTAAAGGTTTACGTTTAAAAAAACCTACAGTATTCAGAATGAATTGTATCACTCATGGATAATTTGTTACAGAATTTATTCCTAAGAGTACACAGATCACAGTGGTTCAACAATTCTCAGCAGAGTGCAGCCTGTTAGGAGTCTGGTGAGCCAACACTCACCTGATGCTGGCGTGCTGGGTTCTGGAGGTGGCCTGAGTTGTAATGATGCTTCATGTCCTGCTCCATTCTCCCTCTCTTCTAGTAGCACATCTTTCTGTTTCGACTGCTGAGCCTTTATTAACTGAGTCAACAGAACTGCAAATGCACTCTGCACAGCCGCCTGGGCAGCATCTGCCTCCACTTTAGGTTGGACGGTCTGACAAGGCTGAATTCCTCCCAAAGGTTTCGAAGACTCCTGCTGTGGTGTTGATGGATCTGTCTGTTTTTCACCTGTTGCCAAAATTCCAGCAGGAAGGTTTATTTTATTTAGCTGCTGCTGAGTCTCAGAGTTTACCTTAATGTTCAACACTTGGACAAAATCAGCCATATTAATACTTGTTTTAGACTGTAGTAGGTTTAGTAGAATTGCCAATTCACTGTGGTTTAACGGCTGTCCAGGGCCTGTTATTACTAAAGACAAAATTTGTATTAATTAGAACTGCCATAACTCATAGCTCCTCCCATCCCCCAAATGGTCCCATGCTACCATAATAAAATGCACATTTGGGGGGGGGGATGTTTCAGGAACGTGAAAAGGGCACCTCAGTCTATTTCACTAACGTAGCATTTGAAATGTACTTGTAACATAAACTAAGATAAAAAGAAAACTGCAGTCAGTTTTAAATGTGTTGTCCTTAAGACTAAATACTTCAAAAGGAAAACCAAAGTGATTACCAGAATCCCATGCTACAGTTTTAACCAGGAAATAAGACTTTCTGAGCAGGCAATGAATAATGGTCATGGTAGCCAAGTGTCAGTTTCTAATTATTGTATACCCTTTATTCCTCACAATCACCTTTTAAGGCAGGTTCTAACATTAGCCTCCTTTTACAGAAGGAACTACCTAAGTAACTCGCCCAAATTAATCAGTCATAGGGATTTCATGAGAACTGGCAATAGAAACTGAACACTTAACCACTACACTCTACCGTTTATTATGTTTAATAAAATTTACTATACAAGAACCTAATCTTGCTTTTGCCTTAAATGGAAACTAGAAGATTTTATAGACTCCAATAAAGCACATTAATTCAAATTTTTTAAATAAAAATCAAGCTGCTTAGTCAGGCAACGGTGGCTCACACCTGTAATCCTAGCTATTCAGGAGGCTGAGATCTGAAGACCGGTTCAAAGCCAGCCTAGGCATGAAAGTCTGTGAGACTCTTATTTCCAATTAATCACCAGAAAAGTGGCGCTGTGGCTCAAGGGGTAGGGCAGTAGCTTTGAGCTGAAGAACTGTGGGCCCGGGCCCAGAGTTCAAGTCCCACGACTGACCAAAACCAAATAGACCAAAAACAACAAAAAAAACAACCCAGGAAGTGGTGCTGTGGCTCAAATAATAGAATGCTAGCATTGAGCACAAAAAGGCTCAGGAATGATACGCAAGCCCTGATGTTCAACCCCACAACCAACTACCCCCCCCCCCCAAAAAAATCAAGCTACTTTAGAAATATATTATATGCATAACACACATGACAGCACTAATTCATTTACCCCCCCAAAAAAAGACAAACAATAACAACAACAAAATAGATACAACTGCTTTTCAGTTTTAGCCTTGGCATGATTAACCACACCTAACAGCTAGGCTCAAATAAATATATACCACTACATATGTCAAGTAATAATAAGACAGTATCAACAGCAATTTCCATAACCACCAATGAAAGACTAATGGAAAAGAGTAATGAGTAAAGCTATTTTTTCAAATGGAAGAAAGTAATGTTTAGTAAAACTATTTTTTCATATGTAAGAGTAATGAGTAGTATTATTTTTCATGTCATCTTTTCATATTTGTTGACTTTTTTCATTATTTCTTAATATTACCTTTAGATGAATTCAAACATACTTTTGCAAAGTCTTCTTATTATTCACAAAGACTCAAAAGAACAATGTCTGCTTGTCACACCCCATAAGCCATTTTCCTTATTATGTCTATTTTAGCAGAAAGTTTCCATGTAAGCCCAGGAAAACATTCTTAACTAAAATGACTCTTCAAAAAGAGCAGTTTTCTTATTCAAAATACATTGTGGGGCCAAGAGTTTAGCCTAGTGGTAGAGTGCTTGCCTAGCATGCAGGAAGACCCAGGTTCCATTTCTTGGTACCACATACACAGAAAATGCTGCAAGAGGTGCTATAGCTCAGTGGCAGAGCTCTAGCCTTGAGAAAGCCCAAGGACAGCTCAGGCTCTGAGTTAAACCCCAAGAATGGAGGAAAAAAAAAAAAAACCATTGTGATGACAAAGGGGAACAAAATGGGGTACAGAGCATGTACCCTATTTCAAAAGACTCAGATTCTCACGTCTTAATATAGAATTTTTGGTTGTTGGTTGGTGTGGGGGGTGGATTTCTCCATCATTTATTGGAGCTGTGAATTAAGAGCCAATTTGGTTTAGGGGGGTATTTGGTGCCCATGATGAAGCATGAATTCAGGGCCTCATCTCCTTATTCACCCTTCTCCCTCACAGCTGGTAATTTGTCACTTGATCTGTGTCTCTCGTTTTGACTTTTTGCTGGTTAATTGGAGATACAAGAATCTATTTGTCAGCCTGGCCTAGCTTAGAACTGCAATCCTCAGATTTCTGTCTCCTGAGCAGCTACTATTACAGGGTGAACCATCAGTGCTTAGGTAGCAATTTATTTTCATCCACTAAAATAACTACTACCCTCTACTTGGTTTGCCCCATCCTCCTTTGGCAGTAGACGGTACGAAAAAAAATGTCCTGTTGCTTCCCTTTTGCCTTTCTCCAAATTTTAATGTGGAGAGGTAATATTGAACATGATAGATCAGCCCTCGCTATGTAAAAACAGATGTGTTCTCTAAAAGTATTCTCATGTGATATTCACTCTAAACAAAAATTACCACTGCTTTTGTATTTTAAAATCTGAAGAACTTTAATATACAGTCAAAGATAATCTTGTAGATTATATGAAACAAGGTAATCTTCCTCATGCCATTTAAACTAATCTACTCCATATTTAAGATCAACCACCAAATGCCCAATCGGATTCATACAGCTGACGGAGCCAAAACTAATGGACTAATCAACATCTCTCTCACTAAGTGCTAATCTATCTTCCATATTTAATAAGCTACTACCTTCACATAGTAACTTATTTACAACTCATTTTTATCATTTTCTGTCATATAAAAGACTCCTTTTGAAGATGGATGGTCTTCAATTATTTGGCAAAGCAAGAAGTAGATTTTTAAAAGCTTGTTAACTAAGTGAGATGATTTTATTAGTACTTCTGACTATGCTGAAGAGACTTAACTTCTCATGAAGTTTAAGTCACAGGAAGAAACCTAGGTTTTCTTAGATTTCAGATAACAATGACTTTATAAAAAATATGCTTCAGGGGCTGGGAGTTTGGCCTCGTGGTTGAGTGCTTGCCTAGCATGCACAAAGACCCGGGTTCGATTCCTTGGTACCATACACATAGAAAAAAGCCAGAAGTGGTGCTGAGGCTCAAGTGGTAGAGCTCTAGCCTTGAGAAAGTCCAAGGACAGTGCTTAGGCCCTGAGTTCATGGCCCAGGACTGGCAAAAAAAAAAATGCTTCATTGTTATGTTTTTGGCTTAATATCAGATACTAATGTTTGAAATCTCATTCTATATTAGGAGAAATATCTATAACTATAAGCAACCTATGAGTTTGATTCCACCTATGGATATTATAAATGGCATAAAATAGCACCTATGATGCATCTTGGCTATCTTTGATATATTCCTCTTCCTACTCAAGCATTCATAGACTTAAGCATGTGTGGTGGTAGGTAGTAAAAGGTACAATGACTTGCCAGTTGCTGGTAGCTCATGCCTGTAATCTTAGGTATTCAGGAGGCCAGCCAGGCAAGAAAGTCCATGAGACTCTCTATCTCCAAATAACCACCAGAAAATCAGAAGTACCACTGTGGGTCAAAGCAGTAGAGCACTAGACTAGTCTTGAGCAAAATAGCTTAGCTATAGCACTGAGGCCCTGAGTTCAAGCCTCATACCCCACACCCCCTCCCTGCCAAGACACATTGACTTCTGCACCAGGAACAAAGGAAAAAAAGAAATCTGACCAGTCACCAATCTAAGTTGGTTCTGCTTTAGAAATATTCTTCCCTGAGAATGCTTCATACTGCTGTGACAGGAGCAGGGAAGCTTCTAGACAATGTCAAATTCAGTCCCTAGACCTTCCCTTTCATCTTCCAGCCACAAGCAGAGTAACGGCACGAACAATAAGCGGAGTGCAGGTGAAGAGAACTAATCCATGGACGTATTACTGACCAGGTGCTACACTTGAGTTGCCCTGAGATTTCAGTTGTGTAGGTGGCAGCACACCCTGGGGTGTGTTAGTTCTGCTGTCGTCCAAGCCCAGAGACAATTCCTTCCTAGGGGCTTTAATTGTGGAAACATCATCAGTCATGCCCATCTGCTTCTGCCTTCTTCGCTTTTTACTCCATAACTCATGACAATCTTGCCATAAAGGAAGGCTGAAAAAAATATATGAACATAAAATTGTGGAATGTATAGTTATTTACTGTTAGATATATTACTTAAAGCAATTTTTAACAACCAAAAAGCTATTTACTATGTCGCACCAAAGCCATTCCCCCCAAATCTAGAAGATTTCCTGCACAGGTTTGTAAAATACCAAAACAAATCATCCCTGGTGCTCCATCTCCTTCATGGTTTTACCTTTATTCTTTGCAGACAAACTATTTTTTTTTTTGGCTTCTGAGAAATCAATAAAAAGTCATGTATCAAAATTATGAATGGAGAACATGGACTCATAAAATTGGCTACGACTATGCTGGGTGCAACCTTTTCAAGACAGTTTTTATCACAGCACGTAATACAATGAGCAGGACAGGAAGGAGGAGGCTGAACACGGCACTTGCCAGATACAGAAACCAGATACAGGATTTAAAAACAAGAACCAAGGCAATAACATAAACATTTGTCAAAAAAGTTCTGATGGAAGCTATGTATGTAATCTCTTACTTGCTTCTATAACCAAAGTAGTAGAGTAATTCTATAAATGCATACCAGGCATAGAGAAGTCCATTACTCATTAACAAAGGTCTCAACAGCTAGGACTGCCAAAATTACCCACAGTTCCAAAACAAGTGTACCTTCATGCAATTTCACAGAACCTTTGCTTAAAGAAAGATATTTTATAAATATTTGATCAATGTTTTCTTTTTACCATACTAAAAAAAATCCTGAGGAAACTTAATGTTAATTCTATCTATTTTAAGAATGAGAAAATTGAGGCTTGGAAAGGTTAATAAACTTGCCCAGAATATGTACAGATTTCTTTAAGCAACTCCATCTAGTGATGTGGACCTTTAGTCCTCAACCTGGCTCTTTATCTCGAGGGTACAAAATGACTTTCCAAGGGAGACCACTGGAATTGTTTTAAGGGGATTACTGGAGCAACATCTCCTCTTTTCTACAGCTGAGCTCTGAGAAGGGCCTGCACATTCAAGAAAATTCTTTTCATACCTCCTCTCTTTCAAAATTACTTCATCTCTCATTATCAAATAAAGGCATATGCAGCAGTATGGTTGAAATCTTAGCAATATAGTAAAATTATGAATAAAAACAGCTATTTCCAAAAGACTAAAAAACAGCATGATATCCTATAAAATTAAAAGCAATGGAAAGATTTATGAATACATACAGGCAACAACAAAAAAGTATATACAAGGGAAAAAAACAAAAAACAGGGATGATGGTTACCTCAGGTAGAGGAAGGCAAGGGAACAGATGGGTAGGAGAGGTTATGGTATGATTAAAGTAGGTTATTTTCAAGGTTCTAACTTTCGTTTGGTGGGTTCATGGCTGCTTAATAACATTATTTAAAGTAACTAAAATAAATTAAAAAAGAGCCATGCATGGACCAAAGATGAGTGACACAAGATTATGATTAAACCAAGTCTATGCACCTGAGGTCTGAAAACAAAACAAAGGCATACCTCTCAGCCATCTTACTATGGTGCATTGCCTCAGCGTGTAAAAACCTCCTGGAGTAACAAACAAAGGGACAATTTGAAATATTGATACTGGGAAGCTTTAAGGCATCACAAACCCTCCAAAGACTTTCCTTTCTGAATATGTGTATTAGATAGGGTTAGGCCTTTGCCTCACAGGATACTCTGAATTAAATTAAGACTGTAGCACTGCAGAATGGGGTATATGAAGTGATTTCAGCCTCTTGAGAAAAGAGCAAAGAAATCTATAAAAAGGGCTGTTCTCTCCCATAAATGCAAGCACCTATCTTTACGAAAGGTAAACAAAACCCTCCAGGTACATAAAATAGTGTGATACTGATGATCATAAGATACTCCAGCTTTCCTCCACCTGACCCAACTCTTGAGCTCCCTTGAAAACTGAAATGCTGTCTCCTTAGGTGACTTCTGTGGCTCAGTTTCTTTATGCTCAAAAGTGGGAATAACAATAGTTTCTACCTCATGGGGTTGTGCAGGTTAATATCTGTAAGCACAGACAGTGCCTCTCATAGCTGGCATACAGTTATGTTTGAGATCATGTATTATCACTCAGATGACGTCAAACTACTTTTATCAAGTCATGTCATGAAAGACATAGTTCACCATATAAACTATTGATGGCTTTTATGCAGCTGTCAGGAGATACTGTTAAAAAAAAAAAAAGAAAGAAAAGAAACCTACAGGTTAGCTGCCAGTTTAATTCACTGTTGAATTATTTGTACTTTTTCCCTTAAACACATCAGCAAAGTCTGACAGGGCACTGAATAGGATCAAATGGAGTAATTTCTGATTTACTTACTACATAACTCCCATTTGATTATTCCTAAAAAATTGACTAGTTTGATACACCTGATTTTCAAAGGAATATCACACCTTTCTTCCAATTCTTACCTTTAAGCTATTTTAAGCTACTCTTAGAAAATATAAAAAGTTACATGTATATATAACATTTTTAAGTACTGAATCAATGTCTTTAATAATCCCAACCTGACTGCTTTATATAGTGATTGGTAAATAACAGAATACATTCCATAATAGATTACTACTCACAGAATGATCCTTAATTGTTTGTTATCATGTATATACATATGCCTTTATGAGTCTGGGACTTTACTTCATGGCCTCATGATCTCACTCCTTTTTTTGCTTTATTTTTCAGGTAAAGTCTTGCATTTTTATTTTTACTTGGACCAATCCCTCTAAACTCCACCTTCTTGTGTAACTGGGATTAGAGACGTGAATAGCTGGAACTTCAGACTACACTTAGCTTGCCATTTAAGTTGGGAGAGAATGAGTCTAACTGATTTCTCAGACTAGCTTAGAACTTTGATACTCCTGATTGATGCATCCCAAAGTGGCTACCTATGACTGAAGGCATGTGTCACTCAGAACATATACTTTAAATAGAAAGATGTAAATACGTGTGTTGATGATAAAAATTAAGTCTTAATTTATAAAGCAGTACAGCGAGGCCGGGAGCATGACCTAGTGGTAGAATGCTCGCCTAGCATTCATGAAGCTCTGGGTTCGATTCCTTGGTACCACATACACAGAAAAAAAGCCAGAAGTGGTACTGTGGCTCAAGTGGTAGTGCACTAGCCTTGAGGAAGTCCAAGGACAGTGCTCAGGCCTTGAGTTCAAGCCCCAGGACTGACAAAAAAAGAAGTCATTTAGCAAAAACTACTGAAGTCAGGCACCAGTGGCTCACACCTTAGTGTTGGCTGCTGCTCAAGGAAGCTGACGTCTGAGGATGGTGATTCAAAGCCAGCTGGGCAGAAAAGTCCCTGTGAGTCTCTTATCTTCAATTAACTCCTCAAAAACAAGAAATGGAGTTATGGCTCAAAGTGGTAGAGTGCTAACCTTGAACAAAAGAGCTCCCAGGACAGCTCCCAGGCCCTCAGTTCAAGCCCCATGACAGACCTAAAAAACAAGTACTGTATACTAATGCCATTGGGGGGAGAGGGAAATGCATGAACAAAAATAATAAACTATTTCGCAGAAAGAATATTAATAGAGAATTTTCAGATTTGTTCTTTTGAGACTATTTCTTACAGTCAACGCTGGTCTTGAATTCTCTTGGACCTCCAGCCTCCAAGTCTACTGAGCACTGTCATTCAGGCATGTGTAACCAAAAACTGGCACTCAAGTAAGTTTTGATAAAAAGACCTGCTTGGTCAAACAATAGAATGCCTACCTAACAAACACAAAGCTATGAGTCAACCCTAGAACCACTACAAGAAGGAAAACAAAAGACTGAGAAAGGCAAGTAGGTGGCATTGGAGCTTGAACTCAAGAGCTTTGTACTTTTCTATCCAAACTGCCTTCAAAACTCAATCCTACATGATTTCAGACTCCTAAGTAGCTACAACTACAAGCATGAGCCACTGGCAACCGAAAGAAAGGAAGAAAGAAAGAGAGACTTACTTTCAGTACATAATGAAGGAGTTCAAACACAATGAGTTGACACAATTCTTTCATTCTCAAATGCTAACCTACAAGGGTACACATTCTAGAATAGTACTAACCAATTACTATGCAAACTATGTGAGGAAAAGTTTCTTAGCCCTATCATCTTCCCCGGTCAAAAGAATTTACTAATTTTTTAAAATTGAAATATATACTACTAATACAGTGAAATATACTGCTATGGAACATTATCAGCATGTTTTAAAGTTATATTTTTATTCATATAAATACATTTTCTTAAGCCAGATGCCAGTGATTCATATCTCTTAATCCTAGCTACTTAGGAGGCAGAGATCCTAGGATTCCACTTCGAGCTAGCCCAGGCAGGAAAGTCTGTGAGGCTCTTATCTTCAATTTATCACCAGAAAACCACAAGTGGCAGTGTGGCCCAAAGTGGTAGAGTACTAGCCTTGAGCAGAAAATGCTCAAGGACAGGGCCCAGGCCAAGTTCAAGTCCCACAACTGATAAATAAGTATCTTTAAATAAGTACAAAAGAATGTAATAAAATATGTTAATTAGAATTAGAATAAAAACCGGCAGGAGTAATTTAAGTTCAAGAGGAGAAAAAATGACGAATAGTTTTACATTTTCTAAATGATTTTTGTTGGACCCTGAAAGGGCATAATATATATTCAGGTAGACTTATTCCAGTTGAACTGCTTTAAAATGTCACTATTTAAAGTTCGCTGAAAATTTCATTTCCAACTGTTTAAACCCTTGTTTGGAAAAGTTTAAACAACTAAATATACGCATACACTTTTACCACTTGGGACATGACGGTACATTCTGTGAAGGAATAGAGCACACATCAGGAAGGCAGTCTTCTTGCATTGAAAGCTGCTAACCTAATGCTGATCATAGCTTTCACACATCTGCTAAAGAGCCATCTTAGATTCCTAAAAAAAATGCAAATGCCAGGGCTGGAGATGTAACTTCGTAGTAGAGGACTTGTGTGGGGGGCCTCACCTCAGCTCTATTTCCCAACACCAAGAAAGAAAAAGAAGAAAACAGAAGAGTGAACATTATAAAAGCAGTCCCTAAAAAGTGGTTAAAGACACAAGAGAAATAGCAACAAAATACAATGTGTAAACTCTGAATTAATTTGTCAAGTTTCAAAATAAATAAGTCTGCAAAGATTATTGGACTATGGGAATAATTCCACATATATATCTGTGTATGTGGAATCAAATTCTTTTTCATACGGATTTTAATGTTAAAATGTCAGAATAATTCCATATTTTCATTTTTATATTAAACTAAGTTTGAGGGTTGGCTCCACTCCTCACTATATTTGTATTCTTGGGCAAGTTTTTTAACCTCCTTGAGCCTGCTTCTTCATCTGTGAAATGGTGGTGATAGTAATACCTACCTTGGAGGATTCTTTTTCATCTACAAAAAATGTTTAGCATAGCACTCAAAATTTCAGTGTAAGTACTGGTAGAAATACCAGCAGTAGATTCTGAGGAATTTAAATAGATTAAAGTCTTGAAGTCAATCAGTCCTTCCTTAGGTAGAAAAGAATTGCCTTTGCTAGTCCTGTGTTAGCTAAACATTAAGCATGCATCTGCATTCTGGGTGTGACATGTCTGTGATTTCTATTTTACCTATATCTTTCTGGTTCTTTTGATTCAACAAGGCATGGAATATTTTCAGATCATCATATACAGGTTCTATTAAAATTCTCCGGGTTCTAGCCCTGTGGAATCAAATCAAGTGAAAGATCACTTACTCAGGTGGAGGCATTTTTGAGGGTTCCACATCTCGTAGGAACTCACACTGAAGAGCCTGCTCAGCGGTACAACGCTTACTAGGATCCAAGGCGAGCATGTAATCAAATAAGTCTAGTGCAGCTGCAGGAATACTAGCATGAGAGGATTACAAAAGTCATATGTATTCTTCAGACACAAGTTGGATGATTCTTTGGACTTTATTTTTTAAAGTAAATTTTGTTTACTGTTTGAGACAGGGTCATACTGTACAGCCCAGGCTGGCTTCCAATACATAATTTTCCTGCCTCTGCTTCCCAAGTGCTGAACTTAAGTGTCATATGCCAACCATGCCTAGCTCTTAGTTTTCATTAAAACCATTACTTATTTTTACTTGTTTTTTGTTTTTTTTTTGCATGCCAGTACTGGGGCTTGAACTCAGGGGCTTGTGCTCTCATCAACTGATTTTTTGCTTAAGACTGGTACTCTACCACTTGAGCCAAATCTCCATTTCTAACTTTTTAAATTTTTTTTTGTCAGTCACAGGGCTTCAACTCTGGGCCTGGGTGCTGTCCCTGAACTCTTCAGCTCAAGGCTAGCACTCCATCGTATTAACCAACTTTCAATTTTCTGGTGGTTAATTGGAGGTAACAATCTCATACCTGTACTGGCTTTGAACCAGGATCCTCAGATCTCAGCCTTCTGAGTATCTAGGATTACAAGTATGAGCCACCAACATCAGGCTTCTATAGTTTTTGATAGTGTTTTAAAGGTAAGAATTTCACACACTTCGCTGCCTGAGCTGGTTTTAAAGTGGGATCCTCAGATCTACATCTCCTAAATAGATAGGATTACATGTATGAGGCATTAGCATCTAGCAAAAAATTAAACTTTAAATACTAACATTTTATAGTATGTTTCCTATACTTACTTAAATATCAAAATTTGTTACACATGGGCTGGGAGTTTGGCCTAGTAGTAGAGTGCCTGCTTAGCACGCACGAAGACCCAGGTTCGATTCCTCAGTACCACAAACATAGAAAAAAGCCAGAAGTGGTACAGTAGCTCAGGGTAGAGCTATAGCCTTGAGAAAGCCCAAGGACAGTGCTCAGGCCCTGAGCTCAAGCCCAGGACTGGCAAAAAAAAAAAAAAAAAAAAAAAAAAAATTTTGTTACAAATTAAAAACTGAAAGTATAATTTCCTAAACAAAAGTTCTTCAAGGTAATCACCAAATGAAACATACAAGCCAAATCCCTGATTCCATAATAAATGATAATTTGCATGTAGCAAAGAAAACCCCAAATACCCTAGAAATGTCCCCAAAAGAGAATAGTGTGACATTTAGAATTCATAATAACTTTAAAAAATTCAATGCAATATGGATGTTTAAGCATTATCCCTTTCTTACAAAACAAATTCTTCTCTTAACTTTCGACGATACTGCTTCTTTGGTTTCATGGTGTTGAAATATGGTAGTTTGATTACATCAGGCCACACTGCAGGACACGGACTGCCACATATACGGCTAAATAACACACAAAAAGAAGTGCATCACTATACACTACACAGAAATAATATGTATGTTATATGAAACAGCAACTCATTTTTAATATGAACAAATGTTAAATCCTCAATATAAAATATAAGAGGCCTAAAGAAATATGTAGGCCATCCATTTAGTAGATATGTCTAACAATTCAAACATTCCAGCTTTAGAAAAGGACCCTTTTTTCAAAAGTAAAAATCTTATTGTGACATTCAAATCATCTGGCTTATGTCTTAAAACCAACACCAACACACATGTGCATGCACACACAATCATGCCAAGAAATTAAAGAATATTTTTTGCCCTCACTTTTTCCACGAATAGAAAGAACTCTATAATAGCAGAGGGCTGTAAGCATAGCTGAAAAGTAGAATACTTGCCTACCAAATTCTAGGCCATGAATTCAAACTCTACTGCCATCAAAAAAATTTTTAAATAATATTATGAATAATTTATAGACAGCAGATACCTGGCACTAGTGGTTCAGATCTATAATCGTAGCTACTCATAAGGCTGAAATCTGAGGATCAAGGTTCCATACGAGTACATACAGCCAAGTTTGGGAGACTTTTTTTTTTCTTTTCCCAGTCCTGGGGCTTAAACTCAGGGCCTGCACACTGTCCTTAGGCTTTCTCAAGGCTAGAGCTCTCCCACTTGAGCCTCAGCACTACTTCAGGTTTATTCTATGTGGTACTGAGTGAGGAAAGGAACCTGGGTTTTCATGCCTGTTTGGCAAGCACTCTACCAATAGGCCAAACTCCCCACCCGATTTATCTCTTATTAACCACCAAAAACAAACACCAAAGTCTGTCTAACTATGGCTCAAATCTGGTGCAAAAAAACTCAGGGATAACACTCAAGACTTACTTAGTTCAAACCCCAAATCTGGATTTTAATAAAACAAAAAAACAAAATACCTGCTGAAGACGTATTATTCTTATAATCTTTGTGAAACAATCTCAAATTCAGAGCTAGATACCTCAGGTATTCACGAGGGTAGTACCTGAAGGATCACAGTTTGAAACTAGCTTGGGAAAAGTCTGTGAGACTCCATGTCTAATTAACAGCCAAAAAAATCCAGGCTGTAGTAGAGCTCCAGTGGTGTGATACAGAGTATCAACTGTGAACACAAAAGCCACACAACTGAGCAAAAATGAAGCTCTTACGTTCAACCCCAGTACCACCAATAAAGGGCAAGAGAAAAAATGTTAAAAAAAAAAAAAAAAAAAGTGTAGGGGCCAGGAGTTTGGCCTAGTGGTAGAGTGCTTGCCTAGCATGTACAAAGGCCCGGGTTTGATTCCTTGGTACCACATACCTAGAAAAAGCCAGAAGTGGTGCTGAAGCTCAAATGATAAGAGTTCTAACCTTGAGAAAGCCCAAGGACAGTGCTCAGGCCCTGATCTCAAGCCGAGGACTGCCCCCCCCCCAAAAAAAAGAAAAAAAAAAAGGTGTACTACCACAAGGAGAACAACTTGTGGAGTTATTTGAACTGCAGACTAAGTGGCTACCTTTTATATGAGCCACTACTTTTAGCTACAGAAACCAACTATTGCTCATAACAGTTCTACGTATCTGTCAAGTATTTTCTCAAATGTAAACCAAGACAAGGAACACAACAGTTCATTTCAAGGAACACAACAGTATTATAAATTAAGAAAGTCTACCTTTCAAAGGAAAATTAGAATGCTGGAAAATGTAATGAGCTTGAATGATGATGGCTTTCTCACAAGTTTAGGGTTATAACAAACCATACAATGTTACATTTGGAAGATCTGCTCAATTGAGTAAGTCAATATTCCTCCCAACAAAAGTAATACATAATGTTACAAAAATCATCACCATAAAGATTCAGCCTTCCAGAATGGCTGACTCCTGTAATCATAGCTACTCCAGGGGCTGGGGCCCGAGGATCTCAGTTCAAGTCAGTCCAAGAAGGAAAAGTCCATGAGACTAAAAGGCCAGAAGTGGAGCTGCAAATCAGGTGGTAGAGCTCTAGCCTTGAGTAAAAAATTACCAAGCTCCAAGTTTCAGTCTCAGGACTGGTGCATGTACACACACATGCACACGCATGTGCATGCTCACACACACAAAGATTCATGCAGTGAAAAATAACACCAATGAGCTTCAGTAAAATCCAGTATAAAACATTCCTTCAGGGGCCAGGAGCATAGCCTAGTGGTAGAGTGCTCGCCTAGCATTCATGAAGCCCTGAGTTCAATTCCTCACTGCGACATAATCAGAAAAAAGTGGTGCTATGGCAACTGGTAGAGCACTAGCCTTGGGCAAAAACTATCCAAGGATAGTGCCCAGGCCCCAAGTTCAAGCCCCACGAATGGCAAGGAATAAAAAAAGACTTCAAGTAAGTTAAAACCTGTACAAGACTACTATTACTTACTTGCTTTTGAGTAATTTCAAAATACACAAAATTAAAAGACTATTGAGAATAACACATCACAGATAAGATCCAAGTGTGACTTCATTAAACCAGACATTCAGAAGTGTGAGCATGCCAAGAATTCACACCAGCAATTTTTTTGGGGGGGAGGGAGAAAAGGTATGTAACTTTTAAAACTAAAATACTGTTAAAGTCAATCCTTTAACAGTTAAAAACCTTTACTAGGCCTGTGGCTTTGTATATATGTGGCAAAGGGGAGAGGGATGTCAGAACTTTTAATTCTAATCTTTTAATTTCTTCCATAATTTAGCTTTGTTATTTCATAAGCATGTGCTTTGCAGAATATAAAGGCTCTAGTGATAGATCTGGGCTGAAAATGACCTTTGTGTAATGGATATTCCATGTCTAACCAAAAACATTTTTACCCTCATTCATCCTCATTCATGTCTGTTTTCTATACTCTCCACATCATTTTTAACCCACAGTACTTCTGTAACAGAACTCTATCTGCCTATGGTATCTTCTAGAACCATCTAGCAAATTACAAATAAAATAGAACTATCACTATTTGTGAAATTCTCTAACAGGTTCTGATTGGTATTACCATTCTTTAACAGGTTTACATATAATCATGTAATGCTGATCCTTTAGATCAGGGAAACAAACATTACTGAAAAGAAGATCAGCGGGGAAGTATGGTCTAGGAAACTTTACTTTGCATTTTATTTAAAACTCTAGCCTAGCCTGTTTTGTTTTTGAACTCAGGGCATCTTACTCGCTAGGCAGGTGCTCTACCCATGTACCCACCTGGCCCTGGCCCTGCCCCTGCCTTGTGTTTCTGACTTTTTAGTTCTATTTCAGGTGGGTGTCAAGGTTTTTCCTCAACACTGCCTTTGATCCGCATATCTATACCTCTTGAGTAGATATTACACATATGTACACTACTGTATCTGGCTTACAAAATGAAATGAGGTCTAGCCTATTCTGGTCTCTGCCTTTCTGAATAGTTGAGATTATGTACACAAGGCAAGGCGTATCTATTTAGTCCTATTTGTGAAGAAACAAATTCAAAGCAGTATAGAACTTATCCTGATCCACTAGAGTTTAAAGTTTGCATGTGAACCCAGTTTATAGAAATCTACATCTCATGCCTCTTTTCACTATACTTTGCCACACCGAAGTATTTATTTCTGTTATCACAAAGTTTATTTTCCTAACTTTAAATGGAACCATCTTACTATATATAAAAATATGCTAATATATAAGCATGGTAAAATTTTCTCTTTATTCTCTCAAATCCCTATCAGGTTAACAATTCCAGGTTCTTCGTGAGGGTGTTTTGGTTTTTTTTTTTAACTTAAATGGATTAAAGCTAAGTTAACAAAGCTTTCTGAAATACTGCTCGTCCAAGTGAGAATCTGCTAGCCCATCATGTCCCTTCTGTTAACTGTACAGTATACTACCAAGTGGGTGGACTTAAACATACCCAATGAATACATTCAATACTTCCATGTCAGGGTCTTTACTACACTGTTTTCCACTTCATTCAGACCTCTGGCTCAAGTATCACCTTATGGGGGACCTTATACATACCTCTCCCAACACTCTCCACTCCTCTACCCTCAAAATCTGGTGATTTTCATTATGTTTTATCAGTACACTTTCCCAAACAGAAACTAGAAATAAAACAAATGGATTCCTCCCCCCCTCCCCCGTCTCTACTGTATCCTCAGGGCTTATGAAGTAGCACACAATAATCAATAAATATTATCCATCCTTCCACTTGATTTACCAATACTATATTCTATGATCTGTAATTTATTTATTCCTAGTTTTCTCTTACAATTCTACAGACTCAGCTACATACTGACTGTGTCAAAGTGAACTTAGTCACTACAATCAGGACAATTTGGGTTTTATGTATTTATTTTGTCAGTTGTGAAGCTTGAACTCAAGGCCTGGGCACTGTCTCTGAGCTTTTTCCATCAAGGCTACAGCTCTACCCCTTTGAGCCACAGCACCTCTTCTGGTTTTCTAGTGGTTAAATGAAGATAAGTAAGGGTCTCGGGAACTTTTCCTCCTCAGACAGGTTGCAGAGATCCTCAGATCTCAGCTTCCTGAATGGCTAGGAATATAGAAGTTGAGCCACGGTGACTGTTCTCATCACTTCCCCAGATATTTTCATGTTAAATGTCCCAAACATTAATTCTCCAATTTCAAACAAGTATTTGAAAATTCTTACTAGAAATGTTAATATAGGATAAACTACTAGCTTAAAAAAAAAATCAGCCAGGTGGTGATGGTTCACACCTGTAATCCTAGCTACTGGGGACGCTGAAATCTGAGGATTGTGGTTCAAAGCCAGCAGTGGTACTGTGGCTCAAAGAGGTAGAGCAAAAGAATTCAGAGACATGACCCAGGTCCCAAGTTCAAGGACTATGACCAATCCCCACTCTGCCACAAAAAAAAAAAAAAAAGTATCTGTGGTCTCCTAGCCAAAAGCATTTTGCTTTCAAGTTTTTCAAATCACTCTAAAATTTAAGTGGACTGTTACAGTTTTTATATTACTGGATTACAATCAGTAATGGCTTTATTAAAGGTACCTTTTCTCTTCACTGCATTTTCTAAAAAGTTACTGGTCTTGGCTGGGCACCAGGGCTCTCACCTGTAATACTATCTACTCAGAAACTGAGCTCTGAGGATCTCAGTTCAAAGTCAGGAAGGAAAGTCTGAGACTCTGGTCTCCAATTAAGTAACAAAAAACCTGTAAGTGGAGCTGTGGCTCTGATGGTAGAAAGCTATCCTTAAGCTATCTAGAACTGCACCAAAAAAATTATAGCTCTTAGTCTCTAGATGTAAGATAACACATTTCCTGTCATTTTACCAAACCTTTTATTCTGAGGCACTTTAAGTCATTCTCTGATATATTCTATGTACATATGTGTTCAGTGTGACCACATTCAAACACGACAGTCCTGTCTTTACTTTATACTCAAGTTTACATTCGACATCGGTGGCTCATTCATGTAACTCCTAGGTACTCAGGAAGCTGAGGTCTGATGATCACAGTTTGAAGGTAGCTGGGAATTAGACTCCAATTAACCACCAGAAAAAAAACAGCATGCAATATTACCAGGACCAATTACAGTTTAACTGAAAAAATGAGCCACACAGAATAGCAAAAATAAATAAATAAGTACACACACACATAACTTAAGCACTTTATTTTCAGGAAAAATTTATAAATGTACATTCTCTAATCTTCGGACATTTGGCTTTGTCTTGAACAGAGGAGTCATTGAATGGAATTCTGCATTAGTGTTTTTGCATGAGTCATACCCATAAGACAGCATCAAAAATTTTTGGTTCTTTGCATAAAGTCAGAAATTAAAAACATTTTCTATTCAATCAGTATGCTAAATTCCTCTAGGTTTTTACATTTTTTTCTACTTTTGAATTCATATACTCATTCTTAATTATACATCAATGTTTTTTTTTTTTTGCAAAGAAATGCATTTGTCCATTCTTACCTAAATCAAGTTGGGAAAAAAAGAAAACTGAACTATATCTACCTCTTTGGTCATCCACTCAAACTAATGAGACAGTTTGTCCTATCAGCTAGTGTTTACTTACAGAGGGGCTAAAGTTTGGATAAGCTTCCTTCTAACTGCATTGTTACGAAATGGTTGAAAGAATGTTACAATTACTTGTTTCTGCAAGATTTATAAGCCTTTTATCCATGAAAATGTTGCGGCCTGATTCTTTGAGTAATGCTTTGATAGTACTACTTCATATGCTTGGATTTTCTGTTGTAGGGGCAATTTAGAGGAAATAAGTGATCTCAGAAATTTTACTTTATAGCTAAGGTCAATTTCTATCTAATTTTCATTTTATTTCTTTTTAATTTTTAAATCTTCAAATGGCGGTACAAGGTCACAATTTAACATGTCCCATTAATGTGTCCAGTGCTTCTTGACCAATCACCCTTCCAGTATTTTTCTACAGTCCTTTCATAAGAAACTACATTTATAGTTATATTGTTCATGTAAGTAATACAAGACTCAAACTTGGGTATATTGTGAGAACTATACCATTAGATGACTGTTGGTATAATCATGATAGAGTTTACTTACACAAATCTAGATGGTACATGATGGATGTTATCAGCTGATATGAACTCAATGCATCAAGAGGCAGTACACAGATATATATTGTTTCCCATGAAACATGGCATACTGCCTTATAGTAAACTTTGTTCTAGTAAGTACAAATACTATACACTAAAATTATAAAAATTATTGAACATTTATACATAAACCAACCAAATAGTTATTATTCTCAAGTATTATGTACTTATCTAATTGAACATGCTATGCTTCTACATGTCTGGCATCACATTAGGCTCATTTGGCAACACTATAGACATGAATAATCTTTGCACTATGATATCATCACTAGGTGACTGAAAATGCTTTAGCTCCAATATAATCTTATGGAACCACCATCATATGTGGACCATAGATGAATGAAATGTCATTACTACATTTAAAACTAAGCACAGGTCTAACCTGTGAACTAATATAATTGAGCTATTACTCTCTTTTTTTCTTTCCTTCCTTTTTTTAATAAAATCCTCTCTTCTGAATTTCTGGTGGTTAACTGGAGAAAAGAGTCTCAGGGACTTTCCTGCCCAGCTGACTTTGAACAAGATCCTCAAATCTCAGCTTCCTAAGGAGCTAGGATTTACAGGCATGAGCATCAGCGCCTGGCTATCACTTTTCAGATATTGAAGAGACTGTTTCTTTGCTTTGCTTTATGCCAATTCTAGACCTTGAACAAAGGCCTAGGTGATGTCTCTAAGCTTTTTTGTACAAGGCATTGTCATTTTTAGCCACAGCTCCACTTCTGATTTTTTGGTGAATAACTGGACATGTGTCTCACAGAATTTCATTGCTTGAGTTTATTCTCATTCTCCTTTTATATTAATATATAAGACACTTTTGTAAATGTACACTTATTATTTTTAACTCTGGGTTACTTGTCTGTCACATAATAAAAAAGTTATGTAAGATAACTATTTTAGGTATTTACAGTTAGCTCTCATCCTCTTGTAGCTTGGTTTGAAAATGTCTTCTGAATTTCATGTGTTTTCTAGAAACTTAATCCTGAGTCAAATATCAATGGTATTTGAGAAGTGGAACTTCTAAGAGGTAGGAAGATTGTGAGGGCTTCATTGATTGATGGATTATCAAGGAAGGGCCTTTATTTAATAGCTAGCTCTCTCTGGCTAGCTTAAGCTGCCTCTCCCTGTGCCACATTAGGACTTTGCAGAGTCTCAATAAAAGCCACCACCAGACGCAACTTGCGGCTTTCAGAGAATCATGAATACTCTTACAAATTCTCCAGTCTGAGGTATCCAGACAATAGCAACCAAGCAACAGTACTGGGCCAGGCACCAATAGGTCACACCTGTAATCCTAGCCAGTTAGGAGGCTAGGATTGTAGAGAATAGGCTAGGATCATAGAGGCTAGGATTGTAGGATACAGAGGATTGTAGTTCAAGAATTTCCAGAACAGAAGAGTTTGCTAGATTCCACCTCCAAAGTAACCAGAACAAGCAGGTCTATAGGCTTTATTCGAATGGTAGAGGCACCAGACTAGCAAGCTGGAAATCCTAAATAGTACCCCATAAAAATTTTTAAAGGAACTGGGATTCTCTCCTGGTCATTTTATTAAACTACTGTGTTTCAAATCCCCTCAGCCATGTCTGAGACATTTGCTTCAAGAGTAGGTGAGGCCGCCTGGGATGTAGCTTGGTGACAAAGCATTATAGCAAGTCTAAAATCCTGGGTTCGATCCCCAGGACCAAAAAAGACTTAAGACCCCCCCCCCCCCCCCCCAAAAAAAAAACAGAGTAGGAAAAGCAACCAGTTGCTCTGGTGTTGAAGTGAGCTAGTTTCTTTTTATTTTCCCCTTGTCATTCATGGTTAAAGGGATTGCCTACAAGTGGCAGGTGGCCCCAGTTATGTATGAATCTGTACTCGGACACCACAGCTGGATAAGGCATCCTAATTTCTAGCTTGGGTCTTAACAGGCTAGCTATAGTATACCTAGAGAAGAAATCAGCTCTAACGTATCTGCCATACCCTATAGTAAAACAAATCTTACCCAAAACATAAGAACAGAGTGCAAAAATAATTACTACCAACCTATCTAGTAATGGGATCTTTTCTGTTTCTGAGTTATATTTTTCAGATTAGGAGAAAAATTAGGGATCTTTCTCTATTTGTTGCTTCACATTCATTTTGTTCAATTAAGGAAAGTAAAATTCTATAAAACCACACCTACTATCAAACATCTTTTTTGGGGAGGGGATTCAGTCCTGGGGCTAGGACTGAGAGGCCTGGCCTCCGCACTGTCTTTGAACTTCCTCAAGGATAGCACTCTACCACTTGAGCCACTTCCGGCTTTTTCTGTATGTAGTACCAAGAAATCAAACCCAGGGCTTCATGCATGCTAGACAAGCACTCTACCACCAGACCATGCTCCAAGTCTTAAAAAACTTTATTCTTGGGGCCGGGAGTTTGGCCTAGTGGTAGAGTGCTTTGCCTAGCATGCACGAAGACCGGGTTCGATTCCTCAGCACCACATATATAGGAAAAATCCAGAAGTGGTGCTGAGGCTCAAGTGCTAGAACTCTACCCTTGAGAAAATCCAAGGACAGTGCTCAGACTCTGAGCTCAAGCCTAGGACTGGCAAAACACACACACACACACACACACACACACACACACAACTTTATTCTTGGGGCGGGAGTTTGGCCTAGTGGTAGAATGCTTACATGAAGACCAGGGTTCGATTCCTCGGTACCACATACATAGAAAAAAAAAGCCAGAAGTGGTGTTGTGGCTCAAGTGGTAGACCTCTAGCCTTGAGAAAGTCCAAGGTCAGTGCTCAGGCCCTGAACTCAAGCCCAGGCCTGGTTTAAAAAAAAAAATCTTTAAATTTACTACAAGTATGGAAGAATTTGAATTTTTATTCATCCTCCATTTAGAAATCATTCCACTTCAAGAGAAATATGCTGTTCTGAAAACACAAAAATGAAACTTGAAAATGTTTTACCTTCCTATGGAAAATCCACAGCCCTACAAACATACTCATTATTAGCTTACCTTATTAATTCTAGTTGTGCAAGTTCCTGATTTGCTTGAAATATAGGTTTCTTAGTGAAGAGTTCACCAAGGATACATCTAATGAAAAAATAAATTACATCATTACCAAATATCCTGATTTTAACTCCCCACCAGATTTATTTTAAGTAAAATAAACCATCAATGGACCCTATCTTACCCACAGCTCCATACATCAATAGCTGGTGTATATCGTTCTTCTCCCAGCAGCAGTTCAGGTGGACGGTACCACAGAGTAATTACTTTGTTAGTATATGGCCGGCTAAAAAACATAAACGGCACTCTTTAGAGTTAGTATTTGTTGCAATATGATATTCTTTTGGAAAATACGAAAGTGTCTTAGAAAAGTCTATGAAGGGAGAGTACAAGGGAAGGGGTGACATTGTCAACAACAAGAAATGTTCTCTTTATCTGAGTTATATAACTTTAACCCCTCTATATATTACCATTTTTATAACAAAAAAAAATTTTTTTAAGTCCATAAGAGTTTTAATCCCAATTGATCACCAAAAAAAGCCACAACTAATGATATTCCTGGAGGAATACAGTGCCAGCCTTGAAAGAGAAAGCTAAATGATAACGCCAATGCCTTGAGTTCAAGATCCACTATTGGTACACATACACACATACGCGCGCGTGTGTATGTGTGTATGGGTGGGTCATGGAGGCTTGAACTCTGGGCCAGGGTGCTGTTCTGAGTTCGTGTGTGTGTGTGTGTGTGTGTGTGTGTGTGTGTGTGTGCGTGTGTATGGGTGGGTCATGGAGGCTTGAACTCTGGGCCAGGGTGCTGTTCTGAGTTCTTCACCTCAAGGCTACCACCATACCCCTTGAGCCACAACCCCACTTCCCATTTTCTAATGATTAATTAGAGATAAGAGTCTCTCATTCTTTAGTGCCCAGGCTGGCTTTGAACCGAGATCCTCAGATCTTAGCCTCCTAAGTAACTAGGATTACAGGCATGAACCAGAGCCCAGCTAAATAAATATTTTTAATAAAAATTCTGAAAAAATAAATAAATAAATAAAAATTCTGGGGCTGGGAGTTTGGCCTAGTGGTAGAGTGCTTGCCTAGCATGCATGAAGACCTGGGTTCAATTCCTCCGTATCATAGACCAAAAAAAGGTCAGAAATGGTGCCTTGAGAAGTTCTAGCCTTGAGAAAACCCAAGGACAGTGCTCAGGCCCTGAGTTCAAGCCCAGGACTGGCAAAAAATAAATGAATGAATAAAAATTATAATAGAGCATATCTTTTGGCAGCATTTCATTAATGTGGATACACTCTGATTTGCACATAGAAAGCAAAGAAATGCAGCCTCTGGAAGTCTATTTCCCAAAGAACCACTAAGCAGTAGGCATAATATATTATAGGATAATTTCTTTGTCACTTTCTAAACAGAGTCCATACACATATACTGTTTTATTTGCTACAGAAGAGACACTTCCTAGCCAAGTCATATTACAAACAAGTTTAAGCATTACAATACAAACTTGCCAGCTAAACGTTATTAAATACAGAGAAGGGCCACATTCGTCCTGATTTATACAAATGAAGCAGGTCCTAGGAAATCTGAGGAGGTCCTGCAACTGACGAGGGTTAAAAGTATACACTTCAGGGTGACCAAACAAATTCTAAATTTCATTTTTTCTAGATGCCATTTAAATCACAAGAACTCAGAAGGCGTATCATAGGAAATTTTTTTCAGAAAGGCAGTGTTGTCAGTTCACGCTGATCTCAAATAAATGGGCTGACATCAGTTTGGAAACAAAGAAAAAGGATATAACAATTCCCTCTTACCAACTACAGATCTGAAGTTCCAGACAGGGAAAACTGTCTGATCTGCTTTGTCCCTCTTGGTCAAATTTCTCTCAATAATTTAAGCATTAGAGTCAAAAGCAATCAACCTGGGCATCACAATATTACCACAAACAGAACATTATTAACAGTATTCCACAGAAAAATGTTCGCGTTAGTACAAATAATATAGAGGATTAAAAGATATATATTTTAATAGCAAATTAACATTATTTGATCCTTAGTGATTTTTTTTGCGGGGGGGGGGGGGGGGGGCGGTAGTCCTCAGGGCCTGAGCACTGTCCTCGGGCTTTTCTCAAGGCTAGAGTCTACCACTTGAGCTTCAGCACCACTTTCAACTTTTCCATGTACGTGGTACCAATGAAACTAACCTGGGTCTTTGTGCATGCTAGGCAAGCACTCTACCACTAGGAAAAACTCCCACCTCTTCCTTAGTGATTTTTGTTCACTGATATCACTTTTCTTCACACAATGCGAAAGGGTTTGAACTTTAATTTAGTTCAAGTAGATTTTAGTCACTTTTAAAATGTTACCTTTTGTGCCTTAACTGCTTTTAAATTCCTTCCTGACTTTTCCTCAATGAAATCCTGTACCTCCTTCACAAATAGTAAATGATCCATCTCAATAAAATCTAATTTCTAGTCTCAGTAGTTTATCTCCATATTACTTCATATTTTGTACTTCACTGAACGTCAGCGCCCCAACCCCATTAGCTGCCACCAATATGACCCCCTGCACAGCACACAAGGCAGCACCTTAATGTACATGGCCCTAAAACATCAGATGACACACACAAATTAACTGGAGAACAAAATCCGTGTGTGTGTGTGTGTGTGTGTGTGTGTGTGTGTGTGTGTGTGTGTGTGTGTGTGTGTGTGTGTGTGTATGAGTTTTGAAGACATTTCAAGCATCTATAAGCATTCAAGCCCTATAATCAAATTATAATAGGTTAACTAGATAACAATTCAAAGAAATATCTAATATAAATCTGCAATAATTTTACTTAAAATTACATGGGGAAACTACACACACTCAAGAGAAGAAATTTATTTTAAAGGGATCAAATTGTATATCAAACTGTAGCCAATATTTTTTAGAGCAGTTAAAACTAGCTTTTTAAAAAGATTAACTTCCTTATCAAATTCAGCAGTCCATCTCTAAAAATGAAAATATAAAACTAGATAAAAATATCTTCTAATTATACCAGAGAAAAACATATAAGCCATATTGGTGGTTCATGCTTACAATTTTAGATATTCAAGAGGCTGAGATCTGAGAATCATAGCTCAACAACAGCCAGGGGCAAGAAAACTCGTGAGACTTACTAAAAGTAGACCTGTGCCTCAAGTGGTAGATCACTAGCCTTGGGGAGGTGGGGGGGAATAAAACGTAGGACCTGAGTTCAAGCCCCAAGATCAGCACAAAGAAAAAAATTGCATATCAATTAAAGAGTTTTCCAAATATTTCTAAAAGATTCATTTTTGTCATGATTTGTATTTGGTAACAGATTCCAATACTTTGCTTCTATTCTAGTCATTAGGAAGAGGGGGTCAAGGGAAATGATAAACAGTTGTGGTCTTCCCTACAAGGCTTGACAAAATCACTCTAAGAAATTAAAATAGAATCACATAGAAGAATATACCTGGTAGAGGTGTGGCTTGGTGGTAGAGCACCTGCCCAGCCCCAAGTTCAAAGACAGTATTACAAAAATTTAATTAAAAAAAAAAAAAAAAGAAAGAAAGAGTGGCCGGGAATTTGGCCTAGAGGTTAAAGTGCTTGCCTAGCATGCATGAAGACCTGGGTTCGATTCCTCGGTACCACATGTAGGAAAAAGCCGGAAGTGGTGCTGAGGCTCAAGTGGTAGAGCTCTAGCCTTGAGAAAGTCCAAGGACAGTGCTCAGGCCCTGAGCTCAAGCCCAGGACTGGCAAAAAAATATTTAAAAAATACAAAAAAAAATTTTAAAAAAAGAAAGAGAAACCAAACACCTATACAAGCTCTAAGATGCTTAGCTCTCTAACACCAATAATACTTTTCAGACAAGTAAGGAGTCTTCAGGTAATAACCCCAAAATATATTCCAAGCCTCCTTTCAATAGCTACCTACCTTTTGCAATGGGGCGGGAGGGGGGGGAGACTTAAGAGCCTTTTGTTCCCTTTTTTTTCTACTTTCTCACCTTGTCCTCATTTCTTCTGAGACATAGTCTCCCCATACAGCGCAGACCTTGAACTCATGATATTAGTGCCTTAGCCTGAATGTTAGCACTATCGGTATGTAAACACCACACCTGGCTAGAAATTCTTGATTCCTCTCTCTCCAGATTTTTATAAACAAAGTAGATCCTAAACCTCACATTTTGTGATTTTAAGAACTACAATCCAAGTCTGAGACTTGTGTAGGTGTTGGCAGTAACTTTCACTTGTACTACTCCAACAATGTATTCAGGGATTTTTTGTTTGTTTCAATCCCTTCCTTTCACTTCATTGTTAACATTTCAATGTGTTTTTTTTTTTAAGAGTATTAAGCTAAAATGTATCACCCTCCTTCAAACTGTCCAGAAGTTCCCTAGCAACTAAGTAAAACTTAAACTCATCTCGGCTGATATTCCTGAACACTGAGGTTGGACTGAACTTGTGTCTCTCCACATGACAGCCTTCTCTCTCAACAATCCCCTTGGCTCCAGTAAGTACGAATATTTGAACTCGCAACCTCACACTTGCTTGGCTGATTTTCTACCCACCTGAGCTAAGCTAAGCCCCCAGTCCATCTTTTTGCTGGTCATTTTGGAGATGGAGTTTCTAGGACTTCTCTGCATGCGCTGGCTCCAAACTCATCTTCTAAATCTGAGCCTCCAGAGCAGCATGGGTTACAGCACAAGCCACCACCACCCCCCCACACCTGGCTCAGGCAAACGTCCATCTTTTGCTCTTCCCAGGCTGTCCACCAGCTAACTTCCTTCTACCCTCTATTTAGAATGCTCTTTGCCCAGATCTTCATTAAACTTTCTTACTAATCACAAAGGTCTCTGCTCCAGTTTACTCAAAGAAATTAACCATTCTGGTAAAAATTACCCCATATGTCCCTTTGCAGCCACTGGTCTTACATGCTCTGTAGGGCTTAGTAGTTTAAATTCTGCTAACTCTTCTTATTACCATCTAATGTGTGCTAACAGCTCCATCTCTAGTACCTAGCTATTAGGTATTTCTTAGGTCAGCATCTGGCAGAGTAAGCACTTATCAACTTTCCATTTATGTCATTAACTATTACCTTCTTCCCATTTTCACTCCCCCGCCCTTTCCTCTTTTTCATTATCATCTATAAAAAATAAAGGTGTTTTCCAATTGATCCTGTCACCTTCCTTGTCTTATCTGTCTATTCTTATTACATATGTAAATTACAGCTCCTATAAGTACCTACAAAATAACACATTCAAAAGTAATTACCTTTTTGCTGTAAACTGCTTCTCTCTTCCTGTTGCCTGTCTCAGCAAACAGCATCACCATTTGTGGCAGAGACTGTTCTCTAAAATCTGTTCTTCCTTTCTTCTATGGCAGCTGCCCAGCTACCCTACATTCCCAGCCTCACTGAAGTGAGGTGTGGCCTCATGACCAAGTGCTCTCCAGCAGAACAGGGAGTGTATGTGGTAAGTGTCATCGCTAGGCCTGGTTTCATAACATTCCTCCCTCTTTGCTCACTTCTGGCAACAGCCGTGGCAGATCTTCCAACATGGATTCCTGGATGACTGTATGAAACAGTCACCACTTGACCTGATGATATGGTTACACATTAATGGTGCGCTAAGGTAAGCAACAACCATTCAACAGTAAAGTGAAATATACAGAGGCCTCTCATTTTTTAACCACTTCTATATTTCATAGCCCATATTTGTCACCAAGTTTTAGCCTTTCCTAACTAATAATACATCCAGCAAGGTTATAAGAATAGGCATCAGGATATACTTCACAACACATATTCAGTCACTAAACACTAACAATTCTCCACTATATCCTTATGATATAATTTACCTATCTTTTCAACTGCTATGCCAAAATCCTGCTTTCTTTCTAAATTTACTACATCACTTTCCAGTTGCCTGTCCTTGTTTTTAGTCTTAAAGACCAATTCACTCCTCAAAATAGTCAAAATAATTGTATAAAATGTAATGACACTGTGTTACACCTTTAGTACACATTGCTTTCTTCTAGTATTACATAATGTTTCTTGTTCTAACTACAACGACTCTTTGGTTCTCTGACAGGGCTGAGCAAATGCATTTTCTAGAGTAATAAGATAGAAAAATAAAAAATAAAATAAAAAACTTTACAGAAGTTAGTGGTGCTTTACCTATGTGCTAAATGCATTTATAATAAACTGATTTTTATACTCATGATAATTTAAGCAAAAATTTTGCAAAATAAACCACCGATTATCCCAGCACTTAGGAGGCTAAGACTAGAGCATGAGGAGTTCAAGGTTAGCCTAGGCTACCGAGCAAGACTATGTTACAAAATAGTAATAAGGGTTTTTCTTACAAAATCAGCACTACAACTCACTTTCAACCTACCACTTAATTGGCAAAGGGGAAATTGAAAAACTAATATTTTAATCACAAAAGCAAATTTGAAGATAAGCAGAGCTAGAAGAGAATTAAGGATAATTTCAAGATAAACATCATTCAATAATACTTATTCTATATTCTTATTAACAAAAAAGTAACAGATAGAAATTACATTGCTTGTTTTGTTTTTGGTGGGTCATGGGACTTGAACTCTAGGCCTGGGTGCTATCCCTGAGCAATTCAGCTCAAGTCTACTGCCCTACCCACCCATCCTGGGCCTGGGTATTGTCCCTGACCTCTGAAGAGCTGCCCTGCCCCAGGAACCACAGCCCCACTTCTGGTTTTCTAGTGGTTAATTGGAGATAAGAGTTATTCTTTAGTGCCCAGGCTGGCTTTGATCCTCAATCCTCAGATCTCAGCCTCCTGAATAGCCATCGCGCCCAGCTGAAATTACGTTTTGAAGTCAAAAAACTTAAATCCTGGGAAAATTTTAAAGCACTACTATAAAATGAAAATAGAACATCCAAAGGCAAAGGAATGAAGTTTTTGAATCCTCAAAAATGAACATTTCAAACTTGGTCCCTCTAAATCTGGGTACCTGTTTTCAGTATCCTAAAGATTAATTCATTTACCAGATAAAAAGAATAAACAGGACACGAAATGTGGCTTAGTGGTAGGTAGAGCACTTCCCTATCATGCGTGACACCTTGGGTTCGAATCCTCAAAACAATATAAACAAAAAATAAATAAAATTAACAAGAGCAAAAATAAACATTAAATGTTTTAAAAGTAAACCGAATTAACAATTTTTCATTTTAAGAAAAAATTTTACTTTTATACTAACCAAGTCTATACAAAAAGTAAATTAACCCCTATTGAACACACAGTACTGAAAAACATGTAGTCACGTCCTTAGAATTTATACTTTGATTAGAAAATCTGATTTGATTAGAAAATCAAAAGAGTAAATTCAAGAAAAGTGCTACTTGTAAGTAAAAACTTAAAGCCTTGTAAAGTCTCAAAAATAATGATCTGGAAGGTAAATATCCTAGATTTCAATTTCAACTAAATAAACTTCTTACATCAATGTCATTAGCAAGATAAAAATAAAATTCATCACACTTCTAAATAATAAAAACTTCTCAGATCATTTTAAATATTTGGTGGTACCAAAATACTCTTCACTTACAGATTGATCATTATTAGGTAAGGAGCTTTAAAGATGTTTTAAAAACAACAAAATTTGTTATCTGAAATTCACAAATGTAAACACCACACAATTAGCTTATTCATTAGTCTAAAACTAAAGTATAGCTCCTTAGAAAAAGAAAATTACTACTTTTAGAGAGCTGAAAAGGCAGAGAGTAAAATTCCACAGACCCGTTGCTACAGAAGAACTCTTAAGATTGGCCACTAGGCAATGATACCTGCTAAAGAATGATACCTTCTAAAGATGACTATGAGGTTTCTTGGGCAATCCATATCTGGAATGTGAGCAAAGTTGGTGACAAGGTCTCAACCAAGGAATCACTAAACATAATGAAAATCGCCTTTTATAAAAATACCTCGGTTTAATTCTTTGCTCCACCAATTGCTGGTGACCTTGCAAGTGCATTACATTTCCCAAATTTCAATTTATCTATAATGTGCATAAGAATAATGGTATCAACACAAATCATCTCAGGAAACTTTTTGCAGTGACTACATACATAAATGCTAAGTGAGTTTCTTCCATTTCCTTTCTTTATAAACCACACACACACACACACACACACACACACACACACACACACACACACACAGAGCTACGTATTTTGATAAACACTAACAGTAATGTCTAATTAATCAATAAACCAGGATACAATCCTAGAAAGAGTAACAAGAGCACGATTAGTAACTACTTGAGTAGATGAAGCAATTTTAATGAATAATTTCATCATGTTCCAAAACAAAGTATTCCTTATCTGACTTATGTAACTGTAACACCTCTGTATATCAACTTTATAATAATAATTTTAATTTTTTTAAATTTTACCTAGTCCAGACATGTGGTACATATAGCCATTTAATTTTGCTTTTAACGGTAATCTTACATTAAGCCACTAGATGGCGCTATCACCTTCAAAATAGTATGTATGTGAGGCAAATGTGTTGAAAAACCAGTACTCCTTATAGACTCATTACATATAAACACAGTAGACTTTCATAATCCATTAAGAAACTACTCTATTTGGACTGCATTAAATTTTAGAATCATAAAAGGTATACTTCTCAATACTTTTGGAAATTTTTATCTTATTTTTGTTTCTTGTTTTGTTTTGGCGATGTCTGTTTGCAGGCCTAAGATCAAAGACAAGGCTTCATGCATACTGGCAAGTTCTCTATTCTCAAAGCCCAAGATTTGGGAGATTTTTAAATGTTTCACGATACATTGACCATAATGAGGTTCAAATGCGTGGCAAGCCACCTGACCAAGATAATACAATTGGACTAGGGGGAAAAAAATCAGAACTACAGTTTCCCAAGTTAGGACCACGGGTTTTTATACTCATTGAATTTAAAACACATTACATTTGGTATGTAAGAACATGAAGTTAATTTCAACTTATGTAGAAAACTTTTTCATATGGAAGTCACATAAAGACAGCCCAACTACTATGTATAATTCCACCCAAGTATTTCTCATCATGGAAATAAACTAAACATCTTTGGGAAACAAATGCAACCCACAAAACCAAATGAGATGTATCTGTAATAGCATCAGATATATAAACTAAAAGTTGTTTGGGGAATACAAAAAAAACTGATACTAAATTATCGAATGTCACAATTACTCTAACTACAGCAGTTAACTAGAAAATACTTGAAGACAACTTAATATCTTTACTGCTATGTTATGGTAAAGCTTTCCCTTGTTCTCTAATTGCAATAACAATGTAGAAAGTTCAGGAAACACCTATGTATTTCCAGAACATTTGGGAAAATACAATCACTCTAATAAAGGTAGATTTTAAATTATTTAAATTCACTAGGATAAAGTATGTATCTCTAAGGCATTGTATCATACAAAGCCTACTTTACAAATGGAATTTTAAGTCAACTATTCCAATATAAGGGAGGAAGGGGGAAGGGAAGGAGGGAAGGAGGGAAAAGATTTTAAGTATAAAGCCATTTCAAGGCCAGGGCAGGGCCTAATGGTAGTGTTTGCATACCTTGAGAAAGCCAAAGGACAGTGCTCAGGCCCTGAGATCAAGCGTCAGGACTGGCAAAAAAAAAAAAAAAACCCGCAAATAAATAAAAGCCCTTCAAGAATATAGAGGGGCCAGGAGTTTGGCCTAGTGGTAAGAGTGCTTGCATAGCATGCACGTACACCCAGGTTCGATTCCTCCATACCACATACATAGAAAAAGCTGGCAGTGGTGTGACTCAAGTGGTAGAGCACTAGGCCTTGAGAAAACTTAGGGACAGTGCTCAGGCCCTGAGTTCAGGCCCCAGGACCAGCAAAAAAAAAAAAAAAAATGAAAGAAAGAGTATATTTGATAGAACAAAAAAACTTACTCCATATTACCCGAAGACTCAGTTATGTAATTTCAAATTTCCTATTTCTCTAAACTAAAAAAATTCCAACATTAGGGGACCATGAGCAGTAAAATGCTGCAACTCCAATCCTCTACTGAAACCCAATATTGCATTTCAAATGGAAAACCAGTGGGAAAAAAGTGCTGATATATAAAATGTGGCTGTACTATAAAATTTACTAGACTAAAATCCACTCAAAATTGCCTGGATATCTGCATAATAAAATTTATTAGGTGGGAATGGAAACTAGGTGGTTCCATCTTCACTGAAACCTAACAAAAAGGAAGGGACTCATATTCAAATATAACACACTCTTATTACAGATAAAGCAGACAGTGAAGTCTCATCCAGCTAATTAAATAGAATGCCTAACCAGAATTTCCCCCAAAAAAAGAACAGCCAGAGAAATTCAGTAATTTCATAGTAAGTCACTCAAGCTGTTTTAAATTAAATACACATTAAGATCAAGTTCTACCAAGAGGCACTATTGTATATGATGTAAAAAATTTTAAATCTAGAGTTGAAATCTTGAAACATAGGTCTCTTACCTATCCAATTCTTGCCTCAGATTTACAACCATCTGCCTCAACTACTAGCCAAATAGGGGACCGTGGGTGTACATTACAACATGAACCCACTTTTTTTTTTTTTTTGCCAGTCCTGGGCTTGAGCAAAGGGCCTGGGCACTGTCCTTGGACTTTCTCAAGGCTAGAGCTCCACCACTTGAGCCTCAGCACCACTTCTGGCCTTTTTCTATGTATGTGGTACCAAGGAATTGAATCTGGGTCTTCGTGCACGCTAGGCAAGCACTCTACCACTAGACCAAACTCCCAGCCCTGAAGCCACTTATTTTTAAAGTAATTTAATCCTTCACAACACAATAGACATGGAATCAATGTAAGTGACCACCTATAGATGAAAGGGTAATGAGGATGTAATGTGTGTATGTGTATGTGCACACACACAAAATACTATGCTACCCTAACCTTTGATACAACATGGATGAACTCAAAAGACGATTATGTTAAGTGAAAGGAAGCTTAACACATGTAATCAGGAAAAAAAAAATAGATAGATGATAGATAGATAGATAGATAGATAGATAGATAGATAGATAGATAGATAGATAGAATACAGTGGTGGTTCCATGGGTGGGACTTGGAGGCCGACCAAAGATCATAAAATTTCAGGCCAGGCATGATGTTGCATGCCTGTCATCTCACCTATGTGGGAGGCAGAGAGAGAAGGAAAGAAGTTTGAGGTTGCCCCTAGTAACATCACCAGACCCTATCTGAAAAATAACCTAAGGCCAAAAGGGATAGTTAAGAGCATGGCTTAAGCAGAAAAGCACCTGAGTTCAAAACCAACACTTATCACTTCAAAGTAATGGTAGTACTCAGGCACTACCAAAAAAAAGAGGGGGGGAGTACATATTTTCAATTACTAGAAATTCAACAGATACTTATACAACATGGGGTATTTAAATAGAGTTAGTAAGACATTATACTCTTAGAAATTGCTCAGAGTAGATTTTAAGTGTCCTGGACATAAAAAATTTCTTAATTAGCTCTACTTAATCATTTCATAATGCATACATACTTTAAACCAATAAACATAAATAACAAATATATACAATTTTTATATTCTAGCTAAAAAATAAAATTTTAAAGTGAGAAAAATTTGCCCAACCTTCTCTGGGTTTTGATCTTTCTCAAATACAAATTTACTCCCTTGGGCTATTTTACATTTCTTTCACAGACATACATATACACACGTGCGCACACACACATGCACACACATAACCCTTTCTTAAAATAATATATTAAGCACATGTGTGAGTTTAAGAAAGAAGGAAAGGAAGAAAAAGAAAGAGAAGGGAGGGAAAGGGGAGGAAGGGAAGAAGGGAGGGAAGAGAAAGAGGGAGGGAGGGAAGGAAGGAGGGAGGGAAAAAAGGGAGGGAGGAAAGTCTGTGATAGAATGCTTGCCTAGTGTGCGTGAAGCCCTTGGTTTGATTCCTCAATATCAAGTACTCAGAAATGGTGATGTGGCTCAAGTGGCAGAATGCTAGCCTTGAACAAAAAGTGTCCAAGGACAGTACCTAGGCCCCTGAGTCCAAGCCTCAGAACTGGCCAAAAATTCCAGTGAAATAATTCAGTAGTATGATTCAAAACTAAAGTTTTATTTTCTTAGCAAGATATCTATTCAATAATAATATATTCAATTATGTCTAATTTAAATATTACCTTATAATGGTAAATTCTCGACTATTTCCTATCCCCTCCATTACATCAAAACATAAATCTTATATTAATTAATCTTCTATGTGAATTTTACCTTAATAAGCATTGGGCCTTATTTTATTAAGTTGTTTTGTTGAAATACAGCTCTACAGTTTGGGAAAATAGCAGTATTTTGCTCTCATTTTTTAATTTATTTTTAAGTCATGGAGCTTGAACTCAGAGGCCTAGCCACTGTGCCGGAGCTTTTGTTTGCTTAAGATTAACAGTCTACCACTTTGAGCCACACAGCCACTTCTGACTTTTCTTTGGTTAACTGGTGATAATAGTCTCACAGACTTTCCTGTCCAAGCTGGGTTTTAAACTGTGATCCTCAGATCTCAGCATCCTTAGGAGCTAGGACTACAAGCATGAGCTACCAACGCTCAACCAGTATTTCATTATTAATGAGTAAGAATTTATTCTTTTAAAAGAGTAAAATACATTGTTTATATCTGCCTATTACATCATTGCTTATCCATTTACTGAATTTATTCAATACATTAATCCACTAAAATGAAATGGTGTTTCAGTATGTTAAAATTAAAAATACGGTAAATAAATCTGAAACTATGTCACAAAAAATGGGCTAGGCTGACTAGATTTATTAAATCTAATTAATTCCAGGGTTTATTTACATAATATTTAGTCCCTCCCAAAATAGTGCATTTTGAAGTTTCATATTAGTTCTAGGTACAGATGGAGCCATGTTAGAAACACATCCCAGCTTCAGCCAGGGATCTCACAGTAGGTTGTTTAAACAGTTTCAGGAAAAGAGGAGGGGAGGGAGAAGAGGGAAAACACGTAAACAGAGAAAAAAACTAAGATCAAAACGAAGATTAAGTCTAAAACAATAATGAAAACAAACTGTGTATGTTTAATTTTTAAAACTCAAGTTTTTACAAAACAAAAATTCAGAACATATTAATATCTAGATCTGCATTAGAAATCTACAAATGAATTTTTAAAGTCTTAAGTTATAAGCATTTTACAGAAATTATATTCACCTGTTAAAAATCAATTAATTTTAAATGAATATATAACATTATAGAATTAAAATAGTCTACCCAATATGGTATAAATTTATTATTTTGTATATAAAGACATAAAAACTAAAAAATTATCAATAAGGTACCCTAAACACAGCTTCTAAAACTAGACTATAATATCTACAGTATTCATTTGAAAGTACTCTTACCTTTCTTCTGAGCTATACAATCGAGCAAGTCCAAAATCTGCAAGTTTAATCTGCCCTCTGGTAGAAATAAGACAAAATGAACCAAAGGTATTAGTCTATTCTGAATTGATAATGTATACTTCATACTCATGAAAAGCCTACATATAAATTTTAACTTTGATCACACTGAAGTATAGGAGATATATTCACAGAGTAACAGTTAACCTTGCTCTCACATTTCAGTTGTCATTATTATTAATACATTAACCCACTTAGTTCCCCAGGTTTTGAATCTTCAAACTATTATAAATGGAAAATATTCCCCCCTCAAAAAAAATATGTGTCTGTACTGAACATGTGCAAGCTTCTTTATTGGTATTAGTATTCCCTACATAACTGTAAAACTATTTATACATCATTTCCATTGTACTATCAGTAATACAGAGTACATAACACAATAATACCTGGGAGTACAATACTCCATTTTATATAAGGAACTTGGAATCTACAGATTCTAGAAAAGGGGTGAGTAATCTTAGAACCAAACCCCAATGATCCAAAGAAAATGCTTAAATATTAGTTCAAGTACTATTCATTTCTAATTTAGAACACATTATTTACTCAAGCCAACAATGCCCAAGAATAAGGTCAAATTAAAATTTTATTTAATTTTTAGCTCTTGGAGATGCTAGCTACATCCACTATTTCCTACTGTTTAAAACCAGGACCATGCCAGGCACTAGTGGCTCAGGCCTAGCTACTCAGGAAGTTGAGATCTAGGCATTGCAGTTTAAAGACAGTCCTGGCAGGAAAGTCTGTGAGACTCTTATCTCCAATTAACCACCAGAAAACCAGAAATGGTGCTGTGGTCCAAGTAGTAAAGTAATCAGCACCAGGTCCTAAGGAGCAGTAAATGAATAGATAGATAGATAGATAGATAGATAGATAGATAGATAGATAGATAGTGAATAAATAAATGTGTAAATGAATAAAAATAAAACAATGATTCCAAACATGCTCAGTTAAACTGAAAAAGTACTACTATAATTACAAAATTCACCAGGGTTCGTGTTATATTATTACTAACATTGAACATAAGCATCATGCATACTTCAGGAAGAAAGAAGTCATGTTAAACCATGATAAAAAAAAATTTTAACCAATATGAAGATCATTCACATTACTTGATATCATAGTAAACCAAAATCAACAACAACCAAACCAACCCAATTAGGTATTACTGTGTATGTGCCTTAAGTTTATTTCAGTCATATTTAAAGTTCTATATTAATACAGAAATTTTGTTTTCCTGTGTTAAAGACCAACTATTTAGTATCTTTCCATTACATGACAGTATAAACTGTCATTGAAAATTAATCTAACCAAGAAAATACAACACAACAGGAAACCAAGTTTCAGGGCTGTTGATTAGACATCTGGAACAATAAGTTTTCAACAAAATCAAGACAAGCATTATATAGTACTCCATTTGAACATACAGATGAAGCTCACATCCATACCTATTATTTAGAAGGATATTTGAACATTTAATATCTCTATGCAAAAAGTTCTTCTTATGACAATAATTAAATGATTTGATGTGACTTTCATTAAAATGAACCAAGCCTGACTCCAGTAGTCCCATTAGATCATGGTCCATATACTCAAACACCAGATAAAATGCACCTAAAAAGCAAGAATAATCCATACATTAAAAAACTTGTACAACTTATCTTTATAGATTGGGGGTTTTTGTTTTTTGGGGTTTCTTTTGGGGGGGGGATTTCTTTTTTGTAAGCTGGGCTTGAACACGGGGCCTAGGCGCTGTCCTTGAGCTCTTTTTTGCTCAAGGCTAGCACTCTGAATTCCAGCACCACTTCGTGTGGCTTTCTGGTGGTTAAATGGAGGTAAGAGTCTCATGGACTTCCCTGCCTGGGCTGGCTTTGAACCTTGATCCTCTCAGATCTCAGCCTCCTGAGGAGGTAGGATTACACAGACATGAGCTACCAGAGCCCAGCTAGTTGTTTTTTTTTTAACTATACAATTTTATTTCTATTATTGAAGTATATACAGAGGGATTACAATTTCATAATTCAAGAAATATGTATTTCTAATTTGGACAGTATCACCTTTGGTTTTCCCCTCCTATCCCTACCCACAAGTTACATAGCTTATTTTCTGCACAGTGTACACTAAATGTTTAGGTTTTATTTTTAAAAATAAAATACCTGTAGTGGTACTGATCCTTGAAAAGAAGTGCTATTTTATCACCTTAAAAACATTCATCTTTTTCTGAAAATTTAACATTAGGAGATTCCATCTCCAATTAACCAGCAAAAAGTCATGCTGAAGGCATGGCTCAAATGGCAGAGCACCAGCCAAGCAAGCATAAGGCTCTGATATCAACCCCTAGTACCAAAAAAGAGAGAAAAGAAAAAGAATTGCTTTATTGCTTTTATTGGAAGAGTGTATACCTACAAACACTTTTATTAAATTTTCTACTTTTCTACTAAACATACAATTTTTGTTCGTTTACATATATATGAATGAATTATATATTAATATATATAAAAATCCAGATCATTTTGAAAGAATAAAAATTATAACCATTTTCGTAACTACTGTAGGCCTGCTAACTTAAAATAGCACACAGTATACATAACTATGCAACTGTATGTTAGCTTTTTTAAAAATCTTAATTAAATTTGTACAAATTGAACCCAAAGCTGAAAGAAGAGACCTAATAATCAGGGTAGGTATGGTGATATATGCCTGTAATCCCAGCTTACTCAGTAAATTAAGACATTGTTCAATACCAGCTTAGGCAAAATCCTAAATCAAAAAATAAATGAGGGGGAGGGGAAGAGAAAAAACATGGGAAGGGGTAACAATGTTTGAGAAGTAATGTACTCATTACCTTACAAATGTTAACTGTAACCCCCCTACACATCACTGATAATAAAAAATAATAATCAGGAAAAAAAGCCAAGTTGGTGCCACATACGTATAATTCTAGTTTATAGGAGTAGAGGTAAAAAAATTGTGGTCTGAAGAGGTTTAGGCAAAAAGCCTGATATCCTACTTAAGCTAAAGCAAAAAGGGCTGCAAGTATGATTCAAATAATATAGTGCTCCTAATGCTTGGTCATGGGGCTTGAACTCTGGGCCTGGGTGATGTCCCTGAGCTCTTTAGCTCAAGGCTACTACTCTACCAGTTGAGCCACACTTCCAGTTAAAAAGCAAGAATAATCCATACATTAAAAAAAAAAAAACTTGTACAACTTATCTTTACAGTTTTCTGGTGGTTAACTGGAGATAAGAGTTTCACGGTCTTTCGTGCCCAGGCTGGCTTTGAACCATGATCCTCAGATCTCGGCCTCCTGAGTAGCTAGGATTACAGGCGTGAACCACTGGTGCCCGGCAAGACCTTGAATTTTAAATAATAAAGAGCCAGGAGTGTGGCCTAGTAGTAGAGTGCTTGCTTAGCATATATGCATCAAGCCCTGGGTTTGATTCCTCACTACTAAATACACAGAAAATCTAAAAGTGGTGCTGTGACTCTAGTGGTAGAGTGTTAGCCTTGAGAAAGTTCAAGGACAGTGCCCAGACCCTAAGTCCAAGCCCCAGAACTGGCAAAGTGACAAATGAAATAAATAAAATGAAGTATCATAATCAAATAAAATTTTATTTACAATTTAAGAATGGAAAAGCTAGCAAAACTTGTATCATATTAGAAAAGGGAAAAACTGTATCCTGACAAGGCATCTGAACATAGTTCATAAAACAGTCTCTATGGCTCTTGCATGGAATCCTAGCTACTCAGGAAGCTGAGATCTGAGGATGGAGTTGTTCAAAGCCAGAATGGGCACAAAAGTTTATGAGATTCTTATCTCCAATTAACCACCAGAAACCCAGAAAACCAGAAGTGGCTCTGTGGCTCAAGTGTAGGATGGTAGCCTTGAGCTAAAGACCTCAGGGATGTCCAGGCCCAAAGTTGAAGCCCCAGAATCAAAACAACAACAACAACAACAAAAAAAAAAAGCCTCTATTTTTAAATGAGCAAAGAACTCTTACTAAACTTGTAAAACAAAGGTAATCATTTTTCAACAGGGTTCAAGAGAGCCAGTACTAGGTTTTGGATTCAGGGCTTTGCCTTACTCAGCTTGCTTGCTCATTTGCTCAGCAAGCATTTTTAATACTTGACTCATGTCTCTAGCCTTGATTTTTACTGGCGATATTAAACATGGATTCTTTTGTATTGTCTGCCCAGTTGGCACTGCAGTCACAAGCCATCAGTGCACCTGGCACTGTCCCTATGCTTCTTTTGCTCAAGGCTAACACTCTACCACTTAAGCCACAGCTCCATTCTTTTTGGGGGGGGAGGGAATGAGAAGTAGTTAATTGTAAATAAAAGTCTCACAGACTTTCCTGCCATGGCCGGCTTTGAATTGTGATCCTCAAATCTCAGCCTCTTGAGTAGCTGGGATTATAGGCATGAGCCACCAATGCCCAGGTTTCAGCTATTTTTTGTTGCTATTGTTCCCTTCTTCTGTACTGCAGTTATAATTTAGAGCCTTGTGATTGCTAAGCAGGGAATCTATCACTTTAAGCCAGGCTCCTGACCATTTTTACATTATGTTTCAGATAGGGTCTCACATGCACACTTTGCCCTGGCTTGGCCTCAGACTGTGATATTCCAACTTGTATCTCCCACATAGCTAACAGACATGCTGTTTCCTTTTGTTGTTGTAATGGGCCTGGCTAACATTTGGCTAGATGGGGTTGGAATCAATCTTTCATTTTCTCCATTCCCACCTCCTAAGTAGCTGGGTTTACGGGCATGAGATACTATGCCCAGTTGAAACATTCTGTTTTGAAAGGTTATAATACTACCAAAGCCAAAATGTTGTATGTATTAAGAAAATGTCAGGGGTTGTATATAAGACAACATCTCTGTTCAGAAGTTAATACGCAAAAATCAAGGCAAATTATAAATATTAAGAGAGAAAAATATAATAGGTACATGAAATAACTATATCCTGAATACAGAAGATGTAGGAACTATGTTAGGAAAGAAAATCAATCTATAAAAAACAAAACTTCATATTGCTGCAACATGTTACTCCTTAAAAATAACTTTTAGGGCTGAGGGTATGGCTCAAGTGATAGAGCAATTACCTCACAATCACAAGGTCCTGAGTTCCAACACCAGAGTTGCCAAAAGAGGGGGAAAAAAGATCAAAAGAAAATCTAATGACCCTCACAATAGAGGGGAAAAAAAAGCATAAATGACTAGGAATAAACTTCATCATCTAAGACACTGCTGAAAATGAACACATACCGTCACACATAAGGACAGATGAAACAAATATACATAGGAAAATGAATTCCAAAAGAAAATATCTTGTTTATAAAGTAAGTACACTAAGCCAAATGTCATGTAAAATGCTTGTAGTACCAGCACTCTGGAGGCTGAGGCACAGGAATCCTAAGTTCAAAGCCAAACAAGAAGCTGGGTATCGTAGCTCACGCCTGTAATCCTAGCTACTTAGGAGGCTGAGATCTGAGGATAGTGGTTCAAAAGCCAGTCCAGGCACTAAAACCTAAGGGACTCTTATCTCCAATTAACCACTGGAAACTGGAAGTGAGACTAAGGCTCCAGAGGTAGGGTGGTAGTTTTGAGCTGAAGAGCTCAGGGACAGTCTCAACCCAAGAATTCAAGTCCCACGTCCGACCCCTCCCCCCCCCAAAAAAAGCCAAATGGGATTTTGTGGAAAATACCAGGCCAGTCTAGGGTATTATACTGAGAAGTGTCTAAATAGTGATCTAAATAATGACAAAAACAGCAACAACAACATGTTATACTGCCTATACAATGAGTAATCCATTTGCCATATGGACTAAATAAAACATTGATAAAGGCTTGAGCGTCGATGGGCACATCTGTAATCCTAGCTACTCAAAAAGCAAAGATCTGATGATCACAGTTCAAAGCCAGCCTGGGCAGGAAAATTCAATGAGACTCTTGTTTCCAACTAATCACCCAAAAAGCCTCAAGCAGAGCTGCGGGTCAAGGGTAAAATGCCAGCCTTGAGGGTCAAGGGTAAAATGCCAGCCTTGAGCAGAAAAGCTCAGGAACAGCTCTGGTGAGTTGAAACACCAGGACCTGCATAAGTGTATAACTGGATATCTAATTTATACATACACATATATAATTTTATGTTTTTAAGGGAGTCTATCAAATTATTTTGAAAACAATAGTTAATTTTCTATTTTTATTAAATATCAGTAAATTAGAGGTAAAAGAATCAAGAGTAGGACAAGACAAAATAATCTCTACATGAAGATATGTAATCTCTGGAAAAATTACTACACTGTTACAAAATTGACAACAGTTCAGTATGACATATCCTAGGAATGAACATTAGCTTCAGCCTAAAGATAAAACAGAGGATACCACCAGTAGAAGCAATTAAAACAAATAGTGTAAAAGTCACAATAATCTTTTAAAAATATACTCTAAGCCAGGAACCAGGGATTCTTATCTGAAATCCTAGCTACTCAGGAGGCTGAGATCTGAGGATCATAATTTGAAACCAAACCAGTCAGAAAAGTGCGAAGATCTTATTTCCAATAAACTATTTTAAAAAAAAGAAGGCCTGAAGTGAAGAAATAGCAAGTAGTAGTACCAGTCTTGAACAAAAAATAAATAAATAGGGCCGGGAGTTTGGCCTTGTGGTTAAAGTGCTTGCCTAGCATGCATGAAGACCCGGGTTCGATTCCTTGGTACCACATACATAGAAAAAAGCCGGAAGTGGTGCTGAGGCTCAAGTCGTAGAGCTCTAGCCTTGAGAAAATCCAAGGACAGGGCTCAGGGCCTGAGCTCAAGCCCTAGGACTGGCAAAAAATAAATAAATAAATAAATAAATAAATAAAAAATAGACAAATACCTTATCAAAAAGAAGGTATATCATCCTCCAACAAAGAGAGGGTTGTTTAACTATACTTATCACAAAAACTGGCAAACATCAAAAGTATGAATCAAGAGTCTACTCCAAACCGGGCGAGGTGGCTCACGCTTGTAATCTTAGCTACTCAGGAGGCTGAGATGTGAGGATCACAGTTCGAAGTCCGCCAGGGCACTAAATATCATGAGACTCTTATCTCCAATTAACCAGAAGAAAACCGAGAAATAGCGCTGTGGCTCAAGGGGTAGGGTGTAGCCTTGAGCTGAAGAGCTCAGGCACAACATCCAGGTGCCAGGATAGATCCAAGACCCAGGATAGATTTAAAAAAACAAAAACAACAAAAATTCTACTCCAAATTCTAGGAACCAAGACTTCTTTTTTTTTCCTCCTGATCAAGAGGAAATGGAGTCTGGCAGATGTTTCTGTCTGCACTGGCTTCCAGCAAGCTTCAACCCTCATATCTCAGCTTCCTGAGCAATCAGGATTACAGATGTGAGCCATCAGCACCTGTGCATAACTGGCTGAAACTAGGACTTTTAGGTTGTTCATTTTTTTAAAAAATTAAATAAATAGAACCATAAGATCAAATAAGTACAAATCCTGAATCTTAACATTTGAATTAAACTGGGCATTAGTAGCTTACACCTGTAATCCTAGCTACTCTAGAGGCTGAGATCTGAGGATCACAGTTCAAAGCCAGCATAGGCAGAAAAGTCTATGAAATTTTCATCTCAATTAACCATGAAAAAAGCTGCAAGTGGAGTTATGGAGTTGTCACCCAAGTAGAAGACCATTAACCTTGTGCACAAAAATCTTAGGGACAGCACCCAAGCCCTGAGTCCAAGCCCCAGACCAGCACCAAAAGCAAAAATTGAACTCAACTTCCTCCACAAACTAGTTTCCAATGATCATAATTTCCAGCTATCCATGCCCTCCCACAAGTATGGTGTGTATGTGTGACCAAGAGAATATCACCAGAAGTGACCATGTAATCTTCTAGACTAGGTTACAGACACAGAACCTTCCACCTTTCTTGGTTTATTTGCCCTAACAAAAGGCAGCCACCAAACATGTGAAAAATGATCTTGTGGGGAAAAAAACGTGAAGGTTTATTTGTCCTAACAAAAGGCAGCCACCAAATATGTAAAGAACAATCTTGTGGAAAAATACATGTGAAGAGAAGTAGAACAACCACAACTTTCAAACCATGAGTAGAAGGAAAGACCACTCTGAAAACAGACTGTCCATGTGGGTAAAGATATGGCTGAAATGGTAGAGCATCTGCCTAGCAAGCACAAGGCCCTGAGTTCAATCACCAGAATCTTCCTGTCATTCCTCCTCTCCCCACAGAAAGAGACAGTCCAAACCAGTCAAGTCTTTCAATGACTAAAATAACCTCAGCAATCTTGTAAGAGATCCTAACCAAAAACCATCTACCAAAAAATGTTCCCATAGTCTTGTACAGAAACAGACATCCCATATTCTTTTGTACAGAAACAAAGACATAACTCATAACAACACCATGGAAAATTACCATGCAGCTCTTCCCAGCTTAATATACATATTTATAACACAGTCCAAATGGAAAAAATAATAATCATAGCAAGTTATTTTGTGAGCACCAACTGATTGTGAAGTTTACATGGACAGCAATACAATATTGAAGAAGAACATGGTTACAGAACAACAAAGATGTATAAAGCACAATAATCGATACAACGTGATGGTGGGGAAGAGGGAAAGGACAGACAAGCAGACAGATGGAACCAAAAAAAAAAAAAAAAAAAAAACCCAAACAAACAAAAAAACAAAAAAACCTCCTGGAAGTAGACCCACAAGAAAACAGTCCAAGTAATATTTCAACAATGGAATACAGGCATCTCAAGGGAGAATGTCTTTCCAACAAATTCTGTCAGAACAAATGGCTATCAACATACCAACAAAAACAAAGACCTTACAAAAATGATGTAAAAATGGAGCACAGACCAAGTATAAAATGCAAAGTAAACTACTAGAAGATAACTCGGAAGAAAATCTAGGTTTCATGATGACTTTTTAGCAATAATGCTAAAAACCACCGTATGTAAAAGAAAAAACGGATACAGTATAGGTTAATTTTTCTCTAAAAGGCACATCCTTAGGAAATAAAAAGATCAGAAGCTGGGAGGAAAGCTTCACAATATTAGTATCTGTTAAAGACTGGCATTTAATATATCCAAAAAACTCTTCTTAAAATTCAGCAACAAAGATGAGTATGGTGAAGCCGCTTCTAAACTCAGATACTCAGGATACTGAGGTAGGGCAGTTGCAAGGTAGAGGTCAGCATGGACAACATAGCAAGACCTTGCATCAAATTAAAATTTTACAAGGGCATTGAAATGGTATTTAGTGGTGGGGCATTTTACCAAGCATGTGGGAGGTTACAAATTATTCGAGTACTTCAACTAAAACAAAATAAACGCAAAAATAAAAAATAAAACAAAAACAGAAGATATAGGGATGGTAAATAGACATAAAAAGATGCTCAGCATGACATTTCAACAGAGAATAGCAAACTGAAATTCTACTGTATATCAGGATTACAAAATCAAAAATACTAACATTAGGGGCCGGGAGTTTGGCCTAGTAGTAGAGTACTTGCCTAGCATGCGCTAAGACCCGGGTTCGATTCCTCGGTACCACATGCATAGAAAAAAGCTGGAAGTGGTACTGAGGCTCAAGTGGTAGAGCTCTAGCCTTGAGAAAGTCAAAGGACAGGGTTCAGACCCTGAGCTCAAGTCCAGGACCGGCAAAAAATAAATAAATAAATAAAAATACTAACATTAAATGCTAATGAAAAAATGTGGTGCAAGAAAATCTCTCAGTTGTCACCTGTGGGATGCGGAACGGTATGGACAGCTATAGAAAGTACATTTTTAGGCCAACTTATACCCCAGAATACTCTGACCACATGACTCAACAATCTTGGATCATATTACCCAAGAGTTGAGAACTATTATACCCACACAAAAACTAGCACAGGAATATTTATTATTGCTCTGTGACAATCACCAAAGCTTGGAAGTAATTACAATGTCTTTACCAGGTGAATGGGTAAACTATGGTATTTTTAGATAAGATATGTATATGGGGGGGGGGCTTCAGTCCAGTATAGAGAAAGAAGCCAGTCTGAACAGGTTATTTACAATATGATTACAATTAAACATTTAAGATAAGAAAACACAAACAAAAACATTATTGACTACCAGGGGTTGCAGAAATTGGATGAATGAAGTCAACTTGGAATAGTTAAGGCCAGGAAAGAATTTTGTAAGTATTTGATTATCTGTCAAACTGTTTCTTTCTAGTTGATTGACTTCAGAGTGTCTCTCTTGACACACATTCTCGGTCCACATATCTGCACTTAAAATATTTTCTATTATTTCTAATTTTTTAAGTATAAAAGTGCTTTAAATCGCATAAAAGGCTGGTAATTCTGGATTGGGCAGAAAATGATCTGAGAAAACATGGAATGTTTCTTCTTTAGACATTTGTGCATTATTTTCGTGGTTATAATAAAACCAAACTACCAGTCTACTTTTAAGCTTCTGAGAGAAATTTTACTTCTACAAAAGTATTAAATTTAAAATAGTTTATGGCTCAAAGTGCCTAAAATACAAGGGATTTTAAATGCAGTCAAAGTTATATCACAATAAACTAACTTCACAGACAAAGCCAAGAGGCAGTAAGACCACCACCACGGAGAAAATTTATTGTATTACTTATGCTCTTCAATAAGATCAACTAGGCATAATCACTCCCTACAGTTGGACTGAACTCTTTAAACTGTCTGCCCCATAGCTCTGTATAAAAAAAAAAGGGGGGGGGCTGGGAGTTTGGCCTAGTGGTAGAGTGCTTGCCTAGCATGCACAAAGACCTGGGTTCGATTCCTCAGTACCACATACATAGAAAAAAAGCCAGAAATGGTGCTGATGCCCAAGTGGTAGAGCTCTAGCCTTGAGAAAGTCCAAGGATCCAAGGACAGTGCTCAGGCCCTCAGCTCAAGCCCAGGACTGCAAAAAAAAAAAAAACAAAAACAAAAAAAAAAAGGGGGGGGGGGCCGGGAGTTTGACCTAGTGGTAGAATGCTTGCCTAGCATGCACAAAGACCTGGGTTCGATTCCTCGGTACCACATACATAGAAAAAAAAAGCCAGAAATGGTGCTGAGGCTCCAGTGGTAGAGCTCTAGCCTTGAGAAAGTCCAAGATTAGGGCTCAGGCCCTAAGCTCAAGCCCAGGACTGGCAAAAAAAAAAAAAACAGTAGGGGCCAGGAGTTTGGCCTAGTGGTAGCATGCACGAAGACCTGGGTTCGATTCCTTGGTAAGCCGGAAGTGGTGCTGAGGCTCAAGTGGTAGAGCTCTAGCCTTGAGAAAGTCAAGTGACAGTGCTCAGACCCTGAGCTTAAGCCCAGGACTGTTGGGGGTGGGGGGGGAAGAAATATCACAATAAGCCCCCAACCCAACCCTGTATAATAAATACTTTAAAAAAATTAAAAACTCATAAAGGATAGTTAAACTCTTAAGGAATCTTTGGCTGTGTGGATTCATGGTATGATGGTTCATAGTACCTAATGGCATTAAAAAAATTCAGTTATAAATTATGTAACTTAGTACTTAAAAGAATTCATTTTTATGTATCACCATAAGTTGTTTAGTAACAGTTCTAAACTCTTATAGCTGGCCTCTCTGATTTGTTTTTAAATTGGAGATGGCACTTCATTTCAAACATCTGGTTATTAAGATCAATGTGTATAAAGGTAATATCTGAATATTTTCTCCCTAAAAGTATACGTATATATGAGTTTATCTTGGAGGAGTTTATCACAGGAAGAGAAAATAATGACTTAGGAAGATTTTATGTTTCTTGAATTTTACTTTCTTTGTTCAGTTGTGGTCAGTTTATATGAAATTTATTCACTGTGCCTTAAATTTTTATGCTTTTTGTTTATACAAACTAAAATTTCTCATGAGTGCATTAAATGGTTTCTCCCCCCAAAAAAAAATAAAAATAAAAACTGCTAGGCATCAGGCATCATTACAGGCTCCTGCCTGTAATTCTAGCTACACAGGAGACTGGAATCTGAGAATCACAGTTCAAAGCCAGTCCAGACAGGAAAGTCCGTGAGACTCTTAGTTCCAATCTATTCTCCCCCAAAAAGCTGAAAGAGAAGCTGTGATTCAAGTGGTAGAGCATTACCCTTAAGCAAAAAGGCTCAAGGACAGTACACAGGGCCTGAGTACAAGCAACAAAACCTAGTCAGTCAAACTCAAGCATCTCAGGGGGTAGATAACACAATGGACCTCAATTTTAACTAATGAAACCCTCTAATCAATCTCCCAACAACTCTCTATAACTGCAGCACTGCACTCCTCTAAGATTATAAAGCTATTTTTTCCAAGAAAGATATCCCCTAATCCGTATCTCTTCTACTCTTGAAACTTTCTACTCCAAATAGTAGAACAAAACATTGATTTGAATACCAAACACAGGCTTCAACTACTTCTTCAAAAATGTAATTTACAGGCCGGGAGTTTGGCCTAGTGGTAGAGTGCTTGCCTAGCATGCACAAAGACGGGGTTCGATTCCTTGGTACCACATATGTAGCAAAAAGCCAGAAGTGGTGCTGTGGCTCAAGTGGCAGAGCCCTAGACTTGAGAAAATCCAGGGACAGTGCTCATGCCCTGAGCCCAAGCCCAGGACTGGCAAAAAAAAAAAAAAAAAAGTAATTTACAGCTGGAGTCCAGTGGCTTACACCTGTAATTCTAGCTACTCAGGAGGCTGAGATCTGAGGACTGAGGTTCAAAGCCAGCCCAGGCACTAAAGTCCCTGATACTCTTATCTCCAATTAGCCACCAGAAAACTAAAAGTGGTGCTGTGGCTCAACCAGTAGGGCCTTGAACTGAAGAGCTCAGGGACAGAGTCCAGGCCCAGAGTTCAATCCCCAGGACCAACCAAAAGAAAAAAGTAATTTGCAGCAGGGAATGTAGCTTAGTAGCAAAGTGCTTGCCTAGCATGCATGAGGCCATTAGTTCAATGCCTCAGAACCGTATCAGCAAGAAATGAACTTGTCTGGGCACAGTGGCTCATGCCTGTAATCCTAGCTACTCAGGAGGCTGTGATCAGAGGTTCAAAGTTCAAAGCCAGCCAGGACACAAAAGGACCTGACAGTCTTTATCTCCAATTAACCTCTAGAAAATGGGAAGTGGGGCTTGACTCAAGGGTAGGGCAGTAGCCTTGAGCTCAAGAGCTCAGGGACAGCGCCCAAGGCCAAGTTCAAGTCCCAGGACCCACCAAAGAAAATTATTGGGCTGGGGGCATGGCTTAGTGATAAAGTGTTTGCCTAGCATGCACAAAACCCTGAGTTTGATTTCTCAGTACCAAATATACACAAAAGGCCAGAAGTGGTGCTGTAGTGCAAGTGGTAGAGCGCTAGCCTTGAGGAAATTCCAAGAACAGTATTCAGGCCCTGAGTTCAAGCCCCAGAGCTGGCAAATAAAAATATATATATAACTATATATATATATATATATATATTTAAATATAATTTACATCTCTTTTTCCATTTATCAATGATTATTAAGTCTATATTATCTCAACATGGCTGTTAGCAGTAGGCCTAGGGCTCACAGTTCACAGTAAAAGGTCCACATGACACACATGGGATCAGCCTCCCAGAGAGCCAAACCTTACAGCTCTGAAATGGCCAATGTGCCTTTAGGAGTAGAGGAAGCTGCACAACTACATGAACTAACAAAAATAATAATAATAATAACAACAACAAAGTAGATACCAAGAACAAAAGGACAAGGGGTAATCCCAAACACATCTAATTAGATGTGATATCTAAGGCAACAACATGTACTCAGAAGGCATTTTGTTATAACACATATAGCTGAACATTTTAACTGTGGCTCTATTCAGTTAAAACACAACACACAGTAGATTTTCAAAGATCTAGTACAAAATTTACAGTCATTTTTTTACTCGGGATTAAACATATTACTGTAGTAAAACTACTTTTGTTGGTTTTTTACCTTTTTATGATATTTCTAGAAGTATCTGAATTCACACACATGGCCAACATTTTTTAATTAAACACAGTTCTTGAATCAGAAACACATGGAGCCACATGAACAGTCAACAATGGAAACAAGGCCAGATTAATTCATATATAACTTGAAATACAGTTATTTTAAGTTAATAAAATACTTTGAAGCAATTACATCTTAGGTACTATCGTATTTTATTACTTGGATTTCTCCTTAATTTTCATTTTGTAGTTTTTTTGTACTGGAATTGGAATGGTTTATCACTTCGTTTTATGTCTGGGGAAAGTGGTATTAACAAGCTCTGAAATAAAGCAAAGAGTCTATGAAATCTCACCAAATGTATGGTGCATGCCTGTAATGCCAGTACTCAGGAGGGCAAGGCAGAGGATACAGAGACATCAGTAAGGCAGTTACTGAGACAATATCTCAGAATAAAAAAACCCAGAGGGGTTAGGCATGTGGCTTAAGTGGTAAAGAGCTGTCATATGTGAGGCCCCATGTTCAATCTCTAGTAAAACACATACGCACACACTCATTCATTCTCTCTCTCTCTCTCTCTCTCTCTCTAGTATAGTTTACCTACCTTTTGCCCTTCCAACAGCATGTTTGGCTGTTTCACACAAAAAAGAAAAAAGAAATTAAGCAACGTGTCCTTGTAGACAAACTGAAGAAAGTTTGTGGTCATTTATGAGGTCCTTGAAGAGTTTAGGAGGGAAGGATGAAAAAAAATTATTTTAAAACAGTATTTTTACATACAGTTTCTTTTCACTTTCAATTTTGGTAAGAGGTACTTTCTGTTCTCCGGGAAAGACTGCAGAACTTTCCCTATGTGGTTATCAGTATGTATGAGATGAAAGCCAGCACACCTCTGTGACTGCTGACTCTAGCTACGGGGGGAAAAAAACAAAACAGAGCAAAAGAGAGGAAGGACAATGCATGGCAGCCACAAGGGACCAGGTGACCCCTGACTTGCCTCACCTCTACTGGAGCTAAGAGTCTAAATGTTGGCTTATTCTGGCAATGAAAATACTGTCTCACATAGAAAAATAACTGGCAACAGGACTAATATTGAAAACAAAACATTTGATTCTACTGATTATATTCTCAAAAGAGCCATATAAAGGAAGGTGGAAGCTGTATTTTAAAAATGTAATATTTATTAACCTCCTGACTTATGAAATGGTAACCTCTCTACATAACATCTTGATAATAAATAAAACTATATTTTCTTAAAACGAAAATAAATTAAACAGCACAGATTTAAGTAAGGTAAAGCCATTCATTTCCTTTTATTATTGACTCACAAACAATATTGCACACATGACAAAACACAAAAAGTAAAACGAAATTATAGCTAGCATAATTTACAAAACATCCTAAAATTCTTCAGAAAGAATATTCTCTCATTGGAGAAAACCTATTTCAGGAAAAGATCAAGCTAGGTGACTCACACCTGTAATCCTAGCTACTCAGGAAGCTGAGATCTGAGGACTGCAATTTGAAGCCAGATTAGGCAGGAAGTCCATGAGACTCTTCTTAGCTCCCAATAAATCACAGAAAAGGCCACAAACAGTGTTCATTTGTAGAGTTCTAGCCTTGAGCAGACGCTTAGGGACAGCACCCAGGACCAAAGTTCGAGGCCCAGGAATAACAAATAAAAAGAAAAGGATCAACTCTCAATTAACCACTCTGTTATTAGCCTAGATATGTATAACTTGTTCAAGACTAGCAAATTTGCAAAAGCTGGAAGTAGATTCAAGAAACAGGGATCCAAAAAAAAAAAATAGGGTTGATAAAAACTGCAAAGCCGGGGTGGGGAGTTTGGCCTAGTGGTAGAGTACTTGCACGAAGACCCAGGTTTGATTTCTAAGTAACACATACATTTAAAAAAAAAAGCTCGAAGTGGTGCTGTGGCTGGAGTGGGAGGGCTCTAGCCTTTTGAAGGACAGTGCATAGGCTGAGTTCCCAGGACTAGGAAAAAAAAAAAACTGGAAAGCTGGGCTGGGAATGTAGCTTATTGGTAGAGTGCTTGCCTCCCGTGCATAAAGCCCTGAGTCCAATTCCTCAGTATCATATAAACCGAAAAAGCTAGAAAGAACATCGTGGCAAGTGGTACAGCGCTAGCCTTGATCCAAAGAAGGTCAGGACCAGTGCCAAGGCCTTCACTTCAAACCCCAGGACTGGCAAAACAAAAACTCAAAGCAAAAAAAAAAAAAAAAAAAAACTGCAAAGCTGAAGGCTTGTATCTACAAATCTAATTTTTGAGGTACTCACTTTGTTTAAACTCTTCATATTCTATTATTTTGAAACTATCTTTGTATCCTAAAAAATATCCAACAAATTTATTACCTTTAAGCACAGAGATGTACAAAATTGCCAATATCAAGAGCTTCATGATGTATGCCAATAGCTTACTTCCTTGTTCTTTGTACATCATGGAGCCGGAACTCAGGAGCTAGGCACTGTCTCTGAGCTTTTTTGCTCCGAGACACTCTACCACTTTGAGCCACAGAACCTGGGCTGGCTTCAAACCTGGACCTTGAGATCTCAAGTCTTCTGAGTAGGTAGAATTATAGACACAAGCCACCTGAGCCCAGCCAGTAGCTTGTGTCTGTAATCTTAGTACTCAAGATCATAATTCACAGTCAACCCAGGCAGAAAAGTCCATGAGACTCTTAGTTCTAATTAACCAGTGAAAAAAACTAGAAGTGTAGCTGTGGCTGAAAGTAGTAGAACACCAGCCTTAAGAAAAAAAGCTATGGGCCTGGAGCTTGGCCTAGTGGTAAAGTGTTTACCTAGCATACACAAAGACCCAGGTTCAATTCTTTGGTACAACATATATAGAAAAAAGGCCAGAATTATATGAAATTGGATAGGGAAGGGGGGAAATCAAAAAGCGGGGGAGGGGGAGGGAAATGGGGACCATGTCATGAGAAAGGGTATCAATGTTTGTTAAGCTATGCACCTTCTATTTGGTGAATATAATGTAACCCTCTATTAATTACAAAAAAAAAAAAAAAAAAAAAAAGGCCAGAAGCAGTGCTGTGGCTCAAGTGGTAGAGCTCTAGCCTTGAGAAAACCCAAGGACAGTGCTCAGACCCTGAGCCCAAGGCCAGGACTGGCAAAAAAGAAAAAGAAAAAAGCTAAAGGTGAGCCAGGCATGGTGGCTCATGCCTGTAATCCTAGCTACTCAGGAGGCTGATATCAGGGGATCCTGGCTCAAAGCCATCGCCAGCACTAAAGAACTAGAGACTCTTATCTCCAGTTAACCACTAGAAAATGAGAAGTGAGGCTGAGGCTCCAGGGTAGGTTGGTAGGCTAGAGTTGAAGTACTCAGGGACAAGGCCCAGGCTCAGGGGTGGGGCAGTAGCCATGAGCTGAAAGAGCTCAGGGACAGTGTCCAGACACAGAGTTCAAGTCCCACAACCCACAAAGGAGGAGGAGGAGGGGAAGGGGGGAGGAGGAGGAACAGGAGGAGGGGGGAGCAGGAGGAGGAAGAGGAGGAGGAAGAGGAGGAGGAAGAGGAGGAGGAGCAGGAGGAGGAGCAGGAGGAGGAGGAGCAGGAAAAAGCTAAAGGAAAATTCAAGGCCCTGAGTTCAAGCCCAAGTACAGGCATGGGGAGAAGCTTCATAATGTATCAATACAAACATATATGCATACACAAAATAATTACATCATATAAAATAACTACATTATAATGTTTTAATCAAAATGTTTTAAAAATGGCCGGCACGGCTCACACCTGTAATCCTAGCTACTCAGGAGGCTGAGATCAGAGGATCAATGTTAAAAGTCAGCCCAGGCACAAAAGGACCTGAGACTCTTATCTCCAATTAACCTCTAGAAAATGGGAAGTGAGGCAGTAGCCTGGAGCTGAAGAGTTCAGGGACAGCACCCAGGCCTAGTTCAAGCCCCATGACCCCCCCCCCCAAAAAAAGGCTTAAAAATGGAATAGTATCCCCAAAGATTAAAAAAACCTGATGGAAGTATCAGGAAAAGAGATCTGAAAGCTGAGATCTAAACCAAGACTGAGCAGGCTGTTGGTGGGAATGGGGACATTCTGAAAATGAGGTTCCTTTTTGAAATGTAAATGTGAATAATGTGAGCTATCTAGAGTTCAGATCTGAAAATACTTTTATGCAGTGGTAGTGGCACAGAGACAATTACAACAAACACCATTATGAGGCATCTGAAAAAAAGAAGGAACACCAAGCCCATTATCTCTTAGGAATATCAGCACTTATGGATGAGGGGGGAGGGGGAAAAAACCAGCGGAAAAAAGCTATGAATGAAACAGCCAAAGAGAAAGAAAGCAAACCTGAACAGAGTTCTTTCAGAAAAGCCAATCAAAATAAGTACTGTGCTAAATAAGAAAAGGCCTTAGGCCAGGCACTGATGGCACATACCTATAATCCTAGCTACTCAGGAGGCTGAGATCTGAGGATCTAGTTCAAAGGCAAAAATCTGTGAGACTCTTATCTCCCATAAACTACTCAGAAAAAGCCAGAAGTGGCTCTGTGGCTCAAGTGTTAGAAGGCTAGCCTTGAGCAGGGACAGCATCTAGGCCCTGAGTTCAAACTCCAGGAGGACCAGCTCCTCCCCCCTCCCCCGCAAAAAAAAAAAAAAGGCCTGAGAAAGTTTCATTGATTTTAGCATGAGACTTCCATGCTCTTTATACAGTAGTGAGAAAATTCAGTGACTGACACAAAATACAGATACCAAACACTGATTATTCCTCTTCTTTGCAAACAAAAATGGGAATAAAGAAGCAGACTCAACTTAAGAGAACCCAGTTTGTCTATTGATTGTATGCTGGTAGTTCTGTTTGAACTCAGGGCCTCTTGGTTGGCTTTTTCTGCTCAAGGCTAGTGCATTATTGCTTGACCTATACCTTCAGTTTCAGTTCCACACTCAGACACTCTCCCAGTTAGCTGTAGATAAAAATACCATAGCCAGGGGTAGCAATGATTGTTAAGGAATGTACCTTCTATCTGGCGAATATAATGTAGCCCTTCTATTAATTACAATAGATTTATTTTCTTTTTAAATCTTGGCCTTTCCTGTTCTCGCTGGCTTCAAACCTTGATCTTCAGATCTTAGCCTCCTGAGTATCTAGGCTGTCTTACCATAGGTGACAAGAGTTCAAGCCCCAGGATCAACAACAACAACAAACACACACACACACACAATCTTCATCTCCCATGTTACAATTTTTACTCCACAGTATTACATTAATATGTAAATGATCTCATACCCTTGAAATTTTTTTAAATCCTGCACCTTCTCAAAGTACTATCATTATAATCCCACTCAATACTACACTGTTAAGTTTTCAAACCTTACATCCCTGGGTACGAATAAAAATGAGCATACTCATGCCAGGCACAGTGGCTCTTGCCTGTAATCCTACCTACTCAGGGCCCTCAAGTCCTTGAGACTCATCTCCAATTAACCACTAGAAAACTGGAAGTGGGTAGGGTGGTAGCCTTGAGCTGAACAGCTCAGGGACAGCACCCAGGCCTAGAATCCAAGCCTACAATTCCCCCACCCCCCAAAAAAGCATGCTCTTTTCTAAGGGAAAAGACAAAGAAACTTAGTTCAATATTTAATACCAAAAATTAAAATACAGCATAAGGCTGCAACATTTAAAAGAATATGGAATGATACAGGACTTTTTTTTTGAGGCGGGGGGGACAGTCATGGGGCTTGAACTCAGGGCCTGAGCAATGTCCTTGGACCTTTCTCAAGGCTAGTGCTCTACCACTTGAGCCACAGTACCACTTCCAATTTTTCTATGTATGTGATATGGAGGAATCGAACCCAGGTATTCGTGCATGCTAGGCAAGCACGCTACCACTAGGCCAAACTCCCGCCCCGATGCAGGAAATTTTTAAAAAAGGATCAGTGAAATAAGACCATTTAGAAGATGTGAGAACTTTCTAACGACGGCCTGTTAAGGGGGAGGCCGAAGAGGAGATTTAAAGAGTCATGGCTCAAGCAACAGAATATCCTTTAGTCGGAGTGAAGCCTTCAGTTCAGAGGGAAGGAAGGCACACAGAGAGGGATTAAATAAGAAAATATATTTTAAAACTCTAAGTAGAAAAAAGTTAAAAGATTAGGGTTTTCTGAGCCTGTGACATAACCACTCCTGATCTCTAGCACCAGAGCTGCTTGTATTACAGACATACTCCATGATGCCCAGCAGCACCACATCCACTTTTATAAGGGAAAAAATGCATCCCACTCAGTTTCATTTTTTGCAATGAGGCAACCTTCCCTAATATTTATTTTTCTTACTGCTTGTCTATAACCTTTCCTATTAACCCTGTAAAGGAGAACTATGCCTGTGAAAAGAACAGTTATTCCACAGTTCATATTTTTCTTCAATCTTCTAAGGATATGACAGCTGGCACAAAATCTAAACTCTAATACATGACTTTCAACAAGATTCTAAACACAAACTAAAAGAAAAAGGAAGCTCAGAGATCTTATGTGATTGTATAATGTAACAACTATTCAAGTCTCTCCTGTAGCATGTCATAATAAGAGTGATACATTCATGTTAAGCACCAACAATGGCAAATAATTAAACAGGTGAAAATATTTCACACTTATTCCCAAAATTCAAAAATTTTAATTACCTTTTTGTAACCTACAAGACTCAAAGAATTTACAGACCACATAAGTGGCAAACAACAACAACAACAAAAAACAATTCCTGTCTCACTTCCCTTCTTTCACCATGAAGTTGAAGATTAGTTTCCTAAAGAGGGCTCAAACACTATAGGGCAACAGAATAGTTATGTTTTGGTTTGCATATTCTAAAATATTCTATGGCTCCCATCCCTCACTATATTACATTTCTTCCAATATAGAATTTACCTAAAAATTCTATCTGAATTTATAGTATTCTTAATGCCCAGGGATCTTATTTCCCCTGTATGTTTCTAGTCCACATGATGACATGGCTTTCTTATTGCATTCCGATTTTCCTTTCCCTGCCTGAAACTGTTACAAGTGTCTCACTTTTGTCTTTCTAGTGGATCAATCAGTCTATAAGAAGTAACTGAAACTTTGCATTTTTTTTCTTAATTGAGTTGCTTCTAAACTTTCAGAATACATTGCTTCAAAAAAAAGGGGGCGGGAGGAGTAACTTCTAGAGCTCGGTGATTGCTGGCTCACAGCTACAACCCTTCCTACTAAGGAAGCTGAGATCTGACAGGCTCAGTCCAAAGCCAGCCCTAGCAGGCAAGTGCATAAGACTTCTATCTTCAGATAACCACCAAAAAGTCAAGTGGAGCTGTGGCTCAAATGGTAGAGAGCTATCCTTAAGCAAGAACACTCAGAGCCAGAAACTGATGGCTCATGCCTGTAATCCTAGCTACTCAGGAGGCTGGGATCTGGGGATCACAGTTCAAAGCCAGCTGGGGCAGAAAGTCCATCAAACTCTTAACTCCAATTAACCACCAAAATTCCAGATGTGGCTCAAAATGGTAGTGGTCTAGCCTGAAGCAGAAAATCTCAGGGACAGGGGCCGGGAGCTTGGCCTAGTGGTAGAGTGCTTGCCTAGCATGCACAAAGACCCGGGTTCAATTCCTTGGTACCACATACATAGAAAAAAAACAGAAGTGATGCTGAGGCTCAAGTGGTAGAGCTCTAGCCTTGAGAAAGTCCAAGGACAGTGCTCAGACCCTGAGCTCAAGCCCAGGACTGGCAAAAAAAAGAAGAAGCAAAGAAAAAAAGAAAATCTCAGGGACAATGCCCAGACCCTGAGTCTAAGCCCCATAACTGACCAAAAATCCATCAGGGACAGAACCCAGACCCTGAGTTGAATTCAAACCCCAGGACACATACAAATACACCCCCCCACACACACACACAAACACACACACACACAGCAAGGCACGCACACACCATTCCAGATATCTAATCTCTGCATAAAATTAAAATATAAAACTATGTTTTATATTATACTACAGAACTAAAACTGAAACATTCCTTTCTTCCAAATCTGCATTCTAATAATGACTTAATTCTGCCCTCACAATCAATATAACATTTATCTATAAGCATGTCATATGTGAGGCAATTTGTTTCATGTGTATTATTACATTAATGACAACAGCAAACTTGTGCATTAAGTATTAATCCTTTTTTCCAATGAGAAAAAGAATGCATATAGCAACAAAGATTCAAATTCATGCGTTTAAGTGTTACCTTCTAACACTTGTTCCAAAGCACACACAGGTTGAGCCTCTCATCCAAAATACTGAGAAGTGTTTGGGTCTAACTAGGTGCCAGTGACTTGCATCTGTATTCCTGGCTACTCAGGAGGCTTAGGTTTGAGGATCACAGTAGTTCTAAGCCAGGCCACTCTTTTCCTACTTTTCTATGAATTATTTTTTTCTTAAATTCGTGACAATCCTTTTGTCATGAATCATCCCCTATGAATACCTACACATTTATTTATCTCCTTATGTTTTTTTTAAATGTTACCAATTCTATGCTTTCTTATATCCAAAGGGAGTCATTCCAAATTAAGGTCTTAATTATTTTCCTTTTAATGCTATTTTTTTATGTTTGCCTTATAAAATAACTAAGATAGTTTTCTGTACCTTCTACTATGTCGAATTCTTAATCATGTTAGGCTATTCTGAGATAATCTATCATTTGTTTTCTAAATATTTCTCCTAAATCCAATTTAACAAAATGTTATCATTAACAAAAAATACACAAATAGAGCAAGGAAACCAAATGCCTCTATAGTTTGGGATATAACACTCAAAAGATGAACATTCTTACTATATAAAAAATGTATTTGAGCCAATGATTGTAAATACTGATTCCCTTCTTGAATACTTGTTTGTTAAACATGTCATCTGAAATATGATGTAAAAATCAATCTTAATGAATTCTTTAATAAAAAAATTTAAAAATTTATTTGAAATCCATTTTTGAACTCTTATTACTCTAATAAAACGTATCAAATATATAACCAGGTAATAGATAAATAAAAACATAAATGGCTTGTAAGTACAAGAAAATGCTTAAGAATCATAGTAAGTCAAAATGAGTGTCAGTGATATAACAAAGTAAACCAGATTCTAGATACTCACATACAGTGAGACCAAAAGAGGATACTCTTAGGGGAGAATCACTAAGGCGCAATACCCAAGCACATCTCAGACCTATAACCCTAGCTAATCTGGAGGCTGAAATCTGAGGATCACACTTTTGTGTTTTTTTGTTTTTTGGGGTGTTGCTGTTGTTGTTGTCTTTATGAAGCCTGGGGTTTTCTTTTCTTTCTTTTTTTTTTTTATTTTATTGTCGGGATAATGTACAGAGGGTTACAGTTACATCCATCAGGTAGTAGGTGCATTACTTCTTGAACATCAATAACCCCTTCTCATGTTTTGGCCCCCATTTCCCTTCCCCAACACCCTCCCAATCTCAGTTTTTGAACCATGGTTTTGGATCTCCAATTAACCACTAGAAAACCAGAAGTAGCGCTGTGGCTCAAGAGGTAGGGCTATAGTCTTGAGCTGAAGAGCTCGGGGACAATGTGCAGGCCCAAAGTTCAAACCCCACGACTGACAAAAAAAAAAAAAAAATTCAGGAAGTAGGGCTTAGAGTAGAGCCTAGCGGTAGAGTGCTTACCTCAAATGCAGGAAAAGCCTGGGTTTGATTCCTTGTTACCACATACACAGAAAAAGTTGGAAGTGGTGCTGTGGTTCAAGCAGTAAGTAGAGCACTAGCCTCGAGAAAGCCCAAGGACTGTGGCCAGGCCCCAAGTTTAAGCCCCAGAACTGCCCCCTCCAAAAAAAACGCTGAGCAAGAGCAATAGATCATTAATTCAATCATTAGTAGTAGCGCTAAAAGGGGTGGGGGGAATAGGAATGTGGCTTAGGGGTAGAGTACTTGCCTACCATGCATAGCCATGGGTTGAAGCTGCACTGTGGCTCAAGAGGTACAGTGCTAGTCTTGAGAAAGCTCAAAGACAGTGCCCAGGCCCTGAGTCTTAGTCCCAAAACTGGCACACTGGCACGCACATGCGCGCGCACACACACATGCGCACGCACACGCACATGCGCACGCACACACACACACGCTTTGAATACAACAAAAGCCCCTTATTGGAATGAATACCCATAAGGAAAAGAAAAGGACAAGAGGAAAATAGAGACACACCAGTAGGAGTAGGATGGCTGAATGAGAATGAAATGGTTAATGTATTTATTACCACATTAAAAAAAAAAAAAAAACAGAATAGTGGGGCTGGAAACATGGTCTGGTGGTCAGTGCTTGCCTAGCATGCATGAAGCCCTGGGTTCAATTCCTCAATACCACAAACACAGAAAAAGTCAGAAGTGCTGCTGTGGCTCACATGGTAAAAGTGCTAACATGAGCAAAAGAAGCTTAGGGATAGTACCCAGCCCCGAGTTCAAGCCCTAGAACTGGCCAAAAAAAAAAAAACAGAATAGTAAATCCTAATGAAACTATTTTAAGAAGTAGGGAAATAGATAAGAGAATGATTGAAGGAATGAAGTTTTCTAGATACAGTAAATACATGTGTGAAAATGTCACCAACTCCCTTATTTAATTAATATATGCTAATTTTTTAAAGTGTTACAGTTTAGACAGGATCATTTTAAGTACAGCTCATTTATTTGCTAAGTAATTAGTCTCTCAAAATCTTCTGTGTTGCTGCAATTGTTTCATTTATTGTTGTTTTCCCCTCAGTAATGAAAAACAACAGGTAAAAAAACAATGTTTAAGGGACTGGGAGTGTGGCATAGCATTAAGAGTACTTGTCTAGCATGCACAAAGCCCTGGGTTCAATTCCTCAGTACCACAGATAGAAAAGGTCAAAAGTGGTGCTGTGGCTCAAGTGGTAGAGTGCTAGCCTTGAGCACAGAGAAATTTAACGTAAATATTCTCATTGATTTGAAAGTTATTTTTGAAAGTTATTTTAATTTTTTGTTTTATTTTATGTCAATCCTAGCATTTGAACTCAGGCATGGGCCCTGTCCCTGAGTTTCCTCTGCTCAAGTCTAGCTCTCTACCACTTGAGCCAGAGATCTATTTCTAGCTCTTTTTAGGGGTAGTTTATAGGAGCAAAAAGTCTCATGAACTGACCTGCCCAGCTAGCTGGCTTTGAATCACAACCCTCCAGATCTCAGCCTAAGTAGCTAGGAGCCACCAGAGCCCAGATTGGAAAGTTATGCTAAACTACGTGTCTATATACAGTGCAACATGAAAATACTGCCTTACTAAGACCTCGGGGTTAAAAAAAAAATCAGTCTTTCAATAGCATGTATATTCATATATTCAGATGAGAGAGCTTTAAGCCCATTACATGTAAAGCTCAGAATGCAGAAAAATATACTGAATCCTAAATACTAATGTGAATGAAGCTTGGTGAGCAAATAAACATGCCAAATTGGGGATAAGAGGAGTAGAAAGGAAGGTGATTGTATAGGTCAAAGTAGGAGGTACAGTGTACACTAGAGGAAAAGCAAATATACTAATTTAGCATGTTATTGCAGAACAACACTTATACACCACCTTCATATGTTTAATGTCTTAATTCTTACTATATTGTAAGAAATCATGTTTTCTTTTTATGGATAAAGGAATAAGAGGCTCAAAAGAGGAAAAAAGTCTTGATAATAAGGTTACAATACTAATATAGCTATATCACAAATCCCAGAGTTTTGTTTTGCTCTAGTCTTGGGTCTTAAATTCAGAGTCTAGGCACTGTCCCAGAGCATTTTTTGCTCAAGCCTAGTGCTCTACCACTTGAGCCGCAGCTCCACTTCTAGCTTTTTTTGGCAGTTAATTGAAGGTAAATTTTTATACGTTCAAATCATTACATGTAATGGGCTTACAGCTCTCTCACCTGAACATACCTGCTACTGAAAAACTGTTTTCTTTCACACCCGAGCTCTTAAGAAGCCTGACCAGGCTGGCTCTAAGCCATGATCCTCAGATCTCAGCCTTACCTCCTAAGTAGCTAGGCATCAGCCACCAAAGCTTGGTTGAATCACAGACTTTTCAACTGAAGTCAAACTAGTACTCTACTTTCTATCATACAATAAGCAGCAATGAAAAATAAGTTTAAAAGGACAAACCAGGTTACATATCAAGCTAAAAAATAAGGGTTTTCTCAGGACCCAAGGGGGAAAAAAAAAAAAGAAGATAAAACATCCATTAAGATAATTCTGATCTCCACATTGCATAAGAATATTTCCAAGCAAAAACTGAGTGATGCAAAATAATGATCATACAGTATGTAAATCATTTTTAAACTGTCTTCTCTAGAAGAGTTAAAACTTTATGTTGTGAGCAGGCCAAGTAGCATGATGAATTTAAACATATCCACTAAATCTGTTTTATTATTAGATTTAGTTAGGGAAAAAGAACATTTGTATTTGAAAAGCATAAATTCTGACCTAAATCAACTTTGGTTTCAATATCTTGCCCTAAAACGCTAATAAACTGACAGGAAATAGACCATTTATTTCACTGTTCATATACTGTGGTAAGTAACTACATTCCTAACAGGCTAACTCCATAACAGCTTCAACAAATATCATTTATTCAATGCAATTTCAAGACCTTTACTTACATACTTCAGAAACAAATATGCCTACCAAAGTGTTTCCATGAGTTAAGGACTTCTTAACGTAAAAGTATAGGATAAATATACTCGAACACTACTACTTTATAAATAGCTTTCTCAACAGTTAAAAAAATAAAAACTAGTGAACACAAAGGACTTCTACTGGCAAGTATGACCAATTTAACTGACTAAAACCCAATAAATGCAGTCAGCATTAGTGACAACATCTAAACTATCATGAAAAGCTGCGTGCATACCTTTGTCCTTCTTAAAATC